>NC_060194.1:10424676-10740676 GCF_021184085.1 Oncorhynchus gorbuscha | reverse complement strand
AACTCTCTAGAGACAGCAGGAGAGGTAGAGATACTCTTAATGATCAGCTATGAAAAGCCAACTGACATTTACTCCTGAGGTGCTGACTTGCTGCACCCTCGACAACTACTTTGATTATTATTATTTGACCATGCTGGTCATTTATGAACATTTGAACATCTTGGCCATAATCTCCACCCGGCACAGCCAGAAGAGGACTGGCCACCCCTCATAGCCTGGTTCCTCTCTAGGTTTTTTCCTAGGTTTTGGCCTTTCTAGGGAGTTTTTCCTAGCGACACACAGTAGCAACCAGGGTCAATGACCTGCTCAAGGGCATGTTGACCGATCTACCACCAGGCCAAAAAACGTGAACCCGAACCCTGAAAAGATCCCCCCACAGTTCCCCAATAGCTGTCTCTCAACCATTCGAGACCCCTCCCACATCCCCCCCAGTACACATTTGACATAAGAGAAGCTTCCATTAAAGAAAACCCCCGAGTTCTCTCAAATGTATCAAATGAACAGCAAACCTGGTTTCAAAAAAACAGTTAAACCACTACCTCACGGCACACCGCCTTCTCCCCTATTTGGCCTAGATAGTTTGTGTATGTATGTATTTTTTAGGCTACGTGTGCCTTTTTAAAAATGTATGTAGTTCTGTCCTTGAGCTGTTCTTGTCTATTATATTAATGTTTTGTATTATGTCATGTTTCGTGTTTTGTGTGGACCCCAGGAAGAGTAGCTGCTGCTGATGCAACAGCTAATGGCGATCCTAATAAAATACCTCCCCCGAAAATACATCAATATGACGTCCATACAAAATACAAGAACAATATAACGTCAATACAGAATACAAGGCAACAGTTTCAAATTCACATTTTATAGACGCACCCAACAGGTATTGCTTTATAACATACAATCTAAACACTTGCCAAATTTTGCAACTTTGTCACTTACTCTTCTGCCTCGTTCTTTATGCCCAGCCACTCATTTATACTCTTCTGCCTCGTCCCCTTCTGTGTCAACCATCTGCAAGACCAAAGAAACAGAATTGCACACAAGTCCCCTTCAATTCAGTCAACAAATAGTAATATAATATATATAAACTGCATATTTAAATAATATAATTTGTTGAACATAGCTATAGCCATGAGTCTTGCGTGTTTTCATGGTCATCAGCGTTAGCTATCCTGCTACAGAGCTTTGTGATGATGTCGGGATGAGTGCACGTCACTCGAACATAATGTTTCATGGTAAACAAAAAAATGTCTCTATAGTATTGCGTTTTCTTACACCAGGTACTGGTCCCTGATCTTCCTTAGCTGAATGAGGTCCGGCTTCAGGCTGTTCATCCTCTTGTCAATCTCTCGGTTATCAGTGGCCTGCTGCTTCAGATCCTGCTCCAGCTTTCTCTTGCTGTCGTGAATCTCCGTCACCCTAGACTTTAGACGCTCCGAGTTGCTCTGGATCCTGAAGTGAGAGGGGGGGGCCCATAACAAATCACCTCTGGGGTTCATTGGTAGTGGTCTTGTTTGACTGTTCTTTACAATACATTGACTGATGTTTTAAATTGTCTTAAATACAGCCTACATACATACAGAGATACTAGTTTAACACAAGCTGTGGTTGAAATACCCATGTCACTATGGACAGGCAAAACGCGTACTTCTGGATCTCCTTGTCGTTGCCTTCGCGTAGGAACTTCTCGATGGACTCTTTGCTGTAGCGCTCCTGGGTCTCACACTGCTCCTCGAAGATCTTGATGGTCTCGCCAAAGGCCTCGATAGCCGTGCGCTTCATCTGGAGCTCCTGACAGAGACACACAGGGGAACACAAGTCAGCATGGCGCATGATGGGACCAATGCAATCCTCCTATTTGTTTCCTCTCCTTTTGCGACCACTTACAGTCATGCGTGCGTATATTTTACGTATGGGTGGTCCCAGTGGGAATCGAACCCACATCCCTTGGCATTGCAAGCGCCATGCTCTACCAACTAAACCACACAGGACTTTGAAATACTTTGAAATGGAGTCTTATCTTCTTCGCTTTTCCACTCATGGCAATGGCAGTTAGGAGGGATGTGAATTTCCACCATTTTCTTTTCACCTATCCTCTCAGATCATTGGTTAGAGAGCAAGGATAAAAGAAGGATACAAGAAAAATATCTCATTTCAGAGTATTGGGACAGAGCCTGAGACAGAGCTGTGTTCCAGAAGTATGGACCCAGTACGCCCTTTACAGTACAGGAAGCAGTATAGTACCTGTGAGGTGCGTGTGTACTCCTCGTAGAGCACGTCGTACTCCCGGCTCTTCTCCTGGTACTGCTCGTGGTACACCTTCAGCTGCTCGCCCACCGCCTCAATGCTGTCCTCTTTCACCAACTGCTCCTGAGGAAAGCAACGTTATACAACTGTCAGTGACAATATTCACAAAGCAGCCAATCAAGCGGGATGACAATGATGCTGCAATACAAATTGAGCAGGAATCAAACCTTTCCGTGAAAATGTCATTCTAACTTGCACTCTAACCGGCAATGTTTTGGAATTCGAGGAGTGGAGAGAATGTTTTTTTTTTTTAACTGAATGTATGCATCTCAAGAGTTGGCTGAAATATGCATCTGTTGTCCTGGCATAGACTACAGAAGATTGTGGCAGTAGTGGTAATCCTAAGGTTAGAAAGGCAGGCCAGCAATAGGACAAAGTTCCATTTCGATGCACAGTAAAGTTGTCTGTCGTTGTCAATGTACATGTAGTGTAAAGTAGGTACCTGTTGGTATTTGGAGACGGGGTAGAGGAGTCGGGTGTCTAGCTTAGCGTTGTACTGGGCCAAGGAATCGTGGCGGTAGTGGTTGATGAGCTCCACCACCGTGGTGAAGGTGAGCGGCTCGGAGAAGCCATAGCGACCGCCCCGGTGGCAGATCTTTATCAGCTTGTTGTTGCCTCCTTTCCTGTGGTGGAGAAACGGTGAGACACCAATGTCAATGGCAAGAAATACATTTGAAATCTACAGGTTCATTCTGTAGATCCTTTTGAACCATTTGCTCTTTTTCCTTACGTGAACCCAAGAATCGCAATAGCAAACTTACATTCCACATTCTAAAGGAGATCAAAAATCACCCATTTACAAACGTTTAGTAAATGTGTAATGTTGACTGTCCTCCGCTCTTTACATAAGACATATACTATATTACTTGATACTAGGAGTAGCCTCTCACCTGAGGGTCAGTGTGTACTCTCCTTCCAGTTTGCTGGAGGCGTCACGGACCATGAACGTCCCGTCAGGGGTGTCTCTCATCTTCTCGTTCACCTCCTCCCTGGAAACAACAATGGCACAGTTGAAGGGGATTGTGAATTGATGAAAGCACCACATCCTTCACAATATAATCTCCCATGGGCAGATTCTACTCGTAGACCAAAGAATCTTCCGGGACTAAATGGAATGCGTGAGACAACTACGGCAGAAGCTCCGATTTTGGGGTTTTCGTCACTGGTTATTTGGACATATTAGGATTTGGCGAAGGAGGTGCTTAAAACTGTTTCGACTCTGGCTGAAAGTTTCCTTTTGAGAGGGTGGAAACTTTTGCCGGAACTCTCAATTTCTAACATGAATGAACAAAGCAGTTAATTACGCAGCTGACCAAATTACACAATATTTTTTACTTTAACACACAATACAACTTAGTGACTAGCACATGACGACAATAGGCTGTTTCATGAGAGCTGATTATCGTATACCATAATCTACAAATAGTTTTTTTTACTATAATCCAGTTTTAATCCACACAAAAATGTGGTTACTGGATAAATAAATACTATAGGCCAGGGATCATCAACTACATTCAGCCACGGGACGATTTTGTCTTGAGCGGATAGTCAGGTGTCCGGAACATAATTCCAAATAATAGATTGTAAAATTGACCGCAAGAAACCCAAATAGATATAATATTTGATTAAAACATAACCACTTCAAACCTTGCTTACATTTGTATATGATCACATACATTGCAAAGTATTCAGACCCTTTGACTTTTTCCACATTTTGTTACGTTACAGCGTAATTTTAAAATATATTAAATAGAAACCCTCAGCAATATACACACAATACCCATAATGACAAAGCAAAAACAGGTTAATAGAAATTGTTACAAATTTATAATTAAAAAAAAATTAATACATAAGCATTCAGACTCTTTGCTATGAGACTCAAAATTGAGCTCGGGTGCATCCTGTTTCTTTTGATCATCCTTGAGATGTTTCTACAACTTGATTGGAGTCCACCTGTGGTAAATTCAATTGATTGGACATAATAAGGAAAGGCACACACCTGTCTATATAAGGTCCCACAGTTGACAGTTCATGCCAGAGCAAAAACCAAGCCATGAGGTCGAAGGAATTGTCCGTAGAGCTCCGAGATAGGATTGTGTCGTGGCACAGATCTGGGGAAAGTGTACCAAAACATTTCTGCAGCATTGAAGGTCCCCAAGAACACAGTGGCCTCCATCATTCTTAAATAGAAGAAGTTTGGAACCACCAAGAATCTTCCTAGAGCTGGCCGGCCAAAATGAGCAATCGGAAGAGAAGGGCCTTGGTCAGGGAGATGACCAAGAACCCTATGGTCACTCTGACAAAGCTCTAGAGTTCCTCTGTTGAGATGGTTGTCCTTCTGGAAGTTTCTTCCATCTATGCAACACTCCACCAATCAGGCCTTTATGGTAGAGTGGCCAGACAGAAGCCACTCCTCAGTAAAAGACAAATGACAGCCAGCTTGCAGTTTGCCAAAAGGCACCTAAAAACTCTCAGACAATGAGAAACAAGATTCTCTGGTCTGATGAAACCAAGATTGAACTATTTGGCCTGAATGACAAGGGTCACATCTGGAAGAAACCTGGCACCATCCCTACTGTGAAGCATGGTGGTGGCAGAATCATGCTGTGAGGATGTTTTTCAGTGGCAGGGACTGGGTGACTAGTCAGGATCAAGGCAAAGATGAACGGCGCAAAGTACAGAGAGATCATTGATGAAAACCTGCTCCAGAGCACTCAGGACCTCAGACTGGGGCGAAGGTTCACCTTCCAACAGGACAACGACACTAAGCACAAACCCAAGAAAAGGCAGGAGTGGCTTCAGGACAAGTCTCTGAATGTCCTTGCGTGGCCCAGCTAGAGCCCGGACTTAAACCTGATCGAACATCTCTAGAGAGACCTGAAAATAGCTGTGCAGCAACGCTCCCCATCCAACCTGACAGAGCTAGAGAGGATCTGCAGAGAAGAAATGGGTGAAACTCCCCAAATACAGGTGTGTCAAGCTTGTAGCGTCATACCCAAGAAGACTCGAGGCTGTAATCGCTGCCAAAGATGCTTCAACAAAGTACTGAGTAAAGGGTCTGAATAATTATGTAAATAGTTCAGTTTTAATATTAAATACATTTGGAAACCGGATGTACCCGAGCTCTTTTTCGGGTCTCATAGCATATGGTCTGAATACTTATGTAACTAAGGTATTTCTGTTTTATTTTTAATACCTTTGCAAGCATTTCTAAAAACCTGTTTTTGCTTTGTCATTATGGGGTATTGTGTGTAGATTGATGAGGAAAAAAACTATTTTAGAAGGCTGTAACCTAACAAAACATGGAAAAAGTCAAGGGGTTTGAATAATTTCCAAAGGCAATCTCTTATTAAAATCACTTGGAGCTGATTTGCTGGTGTTTTAACACAGTTTAACAATACAAAATAAATAAAACATTTTCCCCTTCAGAAAACTTGGGGGCCAAAACTATTTTGTTGATGTGGTAAATTATTTAATTGAGGATTTAGAAATGTTATTGATACACGAGTGGCTCTTTACCTGGAGATTTCCCCCCAGTACCACTCGGAATCACTCAGTATGTGAGTCTCAGTCATGGCTGGAGTCGTGGTTTTGGCCTTCATTGGCTTGACTGGTAGAGCTATACAAAACACACAGATACAACCGAAAACCCCATTAGATTAGAATGTTTTGGACAAGCAAACATCACAAGAGATTTTCAATACAAAAGGTCTCATTTACACATACAAATCCTGATACACAAGCCAAATCATCTTTAGTTGGGGATGGTTCATGTGTGCTTATTAGTCTGTACAAATCAGCACTAAGTTATGCACAGTAAATAGTGCAAACCATTCAAAAAACAAAAAAACAATTTCCATTCAGTCCAGGTTCTATATTCATTTCTATTGAGCCTTCCAAATTTAGAGCACTGTATCTACCCATCCATACCAGGGGGCGGGACTTCCTGTCCCAAGGCCCTCTCCATCAGCAGCCTCTCCAGCGCTAGTGCAGGGAACTCCTCCCCCACCTCCCACCTGTCAATCAACAACAGCAGGGAGTAAGACACATAGTCATAAGATGTTCAGTCAGCGTCAGGTCATTCAAACACATGGTGCTGAGGAGGCAGGGGAAAAGTACTCAACTGCAGTCTGTAATAACAGCTTTTAGCGTTAGGAATTTTCTCTTGAGTCACACGAGGGAGAGAGCACTAACAATCACATGTTCTTCCACTAAACCAGTGCCATTGGAGCCCTCACTTGTCCATCTCAAGAGGATATTCACTAGCTGTGTGGTAACTACGCAATCCAACACAAAATGGCTGCTGTGCATCACAAGGGTGGGGTTTGAGTTTAGTTACCCCAATGTAAAGCAATTTGAGAACTGGTGAAAAGCAACGGTTTATACAGTATGAATTTAATCCATTATGATGCTTGCACACTGCTCACACAATACTCCCATTCCTGACACCAAATGCGGATTGAACATGCCGAATTGGACAAAATATTACCAAACAAAATGGCAACCAACACAGACGAGCGGCATACACTGACCCAACTCTGTTGTTTGTTGGCATATGTCTGGGTGGTGTGAATGTGGCATTAGAACATTGTAAAAACAACAACAACCAACAAAGACTGACTTCTTGTTTTTTTAATAAGAAACAGTAATGTGTTGGAAATTCCAAATTGCTGTAATTGCTGCCCAAAGGTAATTCTACAAATATTGACTCAGGGGTGTGAATGTTAGATCATGTATTCTCCTACTCACCCAGTAGCAGAGCTGGGCCGGATCAGCAGCGGCCCAAAGACCAGGCCCAGGGTGTGAGGGTCCAGGCCGTTGAGCTGGGAGCCCTGGCCCACCTTGTCCAGGTGTGTGAGTAGGTACTGCAGAGTGAGGCGATGGTGCAGGGGCACACTAGTGGCCCTCTCCAGGACCAGGCTCAGCTCCCTGCCTCCACTGCTGCTTGCCACCAAGTCTGTGAGAGGAGGCAGACCACATGTTACCACAGCCCCTTACTCACACAAGCAAGTGTGAACACACAACAAGGAACTCGCTCTCAGCACACATACACACAAAGTCCCTGGCATCCCCAGGGACCAGGGTAGCTTTATAAGTTCAAATATTTTTGGGACATCTGTGACTAGTTCATCCCCAGCTCTCCACTACTGGCTTATTCTCACAGGCAGGAGGGGGGCACGCGATTGACACGCCACACAATCAGCTTCATGTGATTCTGTGACTTTCTATAGCCTAGGTCTGTATCGTCTGGGATAGGGATGGGTTGGTGTGGGGGGGGGGGCAGTTGCGCACAAGCAGGGGTCAGTGAAATGTGGCATGTACCCGCGGCGCCGTGCTGCAGCGCAGCCTGCAGGTCTGGGTAAACACCAGGGGGGATGACGGGGGACGGCAGCTCCCTCAGGTAGCGGACCACACGCTCCGACAAGGCGCCCACGTCACTACCCGACTCCACCTCTGGGGGGAGAGAGACAGTCAGTGGGTCCGGCCAGCTGCATTTCATTCAGCCACACGGAAAAAGCATTGGGAGCATTTTGAATGCATTACGTGCATGATATACCTACATTTATATGCTAATAGTGTAGCAAGTCTTATCATGCACTATGGGTTTGAGAAAAGGTGTACATGTATTATTTAGAGGTTGTACAAAGTAAGTGTTGTTAGCCCAAATTGGATATAAAATGGCCTTCTACGAGTGGAAGTCTAATAAGATAAATACGTGGGGGGTGAGTTAACACTCATTCAAAACACGTCACTTCACTTCGAGCATTACTATACTAATTCTAACAGAACAAATACAGCTGGAGCGTGACAGGAGTAATAATATATGCCATTTAGCAGACGCTTTTATCCAAAGCGACTTACAGTCATGTGTGCATACATTCTACGTATGGGTGATCCCGGGAATCGAACCCACTACCCTGGCGTTACAAGCGCCATGCTCTACCAACTGAGCTACAGAAGTAACTCACCACCACTCCAGCTCTGTGTTGGGCTCTCCGAGTTGGAGGATGCCACAGGTGTCCTGTACAGTGTCTTGCAGTCCAGACCTGCAGACGAATCGAGACAATAGCTCATCAGCCTTCTAAAAAATAGCCCCTCTATAGTATGCATGACTGCCTGACTTGGCATGACAGACGCAGACAGATGGTCACATTAAAATGTAAAGACGCTAGGGATTAGGGCCTGGCATTTAAACTTTTTTGACAGTTGGAGTGTGTGCATTTATCTATATGCCAACAGTACCTAATTATGATAATGTAGCTGCCATTTACAGAGGCTTATTACAGTCAAGACACCTATTTTATAGTAAAAAAACAAACATGCCAAATAAAATAAAAACAGTAGTGGGATTCGCATCTCGTGTCTGGAAGTTATTCTCAATGAGTGCTCATTTAAAACGTGACTCAATTTGGCAGTTGAAATACATTTTTCAGGGTCAAAAAAACACAAAATCGGTCTTCTTTTCGATATACAGACGTTCGATTTAGTTTATTATGCTGTTCCTTGGAATTTTTCTACATTTAACACTGCATGGGGATGAACTATGGCCAGGATTCGGATTATAACACGCTCTGTCTTCAAACTAATATTGTTGCCTATTTTCAGTGTGGAACCAGTCTGTGTTTACCGGGGTAATAGCCGAGTCGTACCAATTCAAAATGTCACTAGTAGCTCGCAAAGTACAGTCGTCACTAACGTTAGTTACCACAGCTACAAAATCATAAACCCTGGACTGTTTTAAACCTAACCGTTAACCCTAAACCACACCGGATACCTTATGCCTAGCCCATACCTTCAATTTAGACCAAAATGCAAATGTTGGTTTTCATGAATTTTTACGATATAGCCAATTTTGACTTTGTGGCTGGGGTAACTCGTGTCAACAGCAAAGTCGGAAAATGACAATTATTCCAAAACTGCAAGTCATTGTTGGAACACATATTTCCCTACTTTAGTAAACCAGTCCATTTAGAATTGGTTTAAAAACTGTCGTTATTAGGTAAGGAATATAGCGTGTGTATCCTATCAGTAAGATACGTTTTTATAGGTATTTATTTCTGTAGTCGAACACAGCACGAGTGTGTAGAAGGAGCGGTCAGAACGCAATTGAGTGAGACACGAAAGAGAATTTAAGGAGCCCGCAAATGCACAGGTACAATTGGAACACCAGAGTCAATGCAAATTAACTTAGTCTTAAAGACAACATTTCGACCAAATAATTTTACAATATTATATTTTTATTTTTTATTTAAATCTCTGGTAAAGATTGAGTTTTTGACATCAGTTCGAGGACTTCATTACTCATGCCCATCCCTACTAGGGATGTGATTATGAATACACTCAGGGGAAACTATGATGCAGAGGAAGAGACCAATCTGTGCAACCTGTGTGGAAGAAAATGTTAGAGGAAGTATTTCAGTCTGCATACCACAAGGCACCCTTTTCCTTATACAATGTACTACTTTTGACCAATGTAGGGCTGAATGTGTTCTCGAAAGAGTCGAATTGTTGAATGTATGATGTAAATAAAAATGTGTCATTTACACTATGGCCCGAAACGTGAAATTGACACGTCTGTCTAAAATATGTATATTTCACACAATGTTGTGAAATTGGTTAGAGTGGGAGGAAGTGTGTGTGTGTGTTGAACGTGTGAAAGAGAGAAACTGTGAATGAAGACGTCCATAATGCAGTGTGAATGTAGCACCCTGTCCTGCAACACTTCATGGCACTATCAGCGCCCAGGTGAGAATAAATCTGTCAGCGACAAATAAACACAACAGTGTAACGGTGCAGTGCAGTCTGTGGAGGTATTAGACAGTGGTCCATTACTCCAAAACCTATGAGTAATTTATTGCATTCCCATAGTATCTCTCCTCTGAATGGCCACTCCTATTTATGTGTATGCATGTTTATGGTGCTGTGTGTTGGTTGGTGTGTACCTTTCTTCTCAATGGCCTCTACTAGGTTCACCAGGGTGTGGGGAGCAGTTTCTGGCAGTGTAAACTGCTCGGTCAAATCCAGAAGAGAAACATCTGAAACAACACAAATGATGGTTACATTTTCTGACAAGACCTTAAAACGGGACTCCAGGAGGCCTCAATTGACATAGGAGCACGACCAGACTATTTCTTGTCCTTTACAATGCATGTGCTTTTCATTTCATATTTGCACAAAAAAGACCACATAGCCCATAAACAGCAGTTAGAGGCAGCCAACAAGACTATTGTCTTATACATTACTTTTACAGTGTTCAAAATACAAATACTCAGAGAAGCAATTTGCCATTCAGACAAAGGGGAAGACAGACAACAAAAAAACAGAGTTGTCGACTTTTCACCCTCACCACAACCACCCCATACAGTAAACCAAATATGTTTTCAGTCACAGCGGGAGAAAGAGAGGGGGAGATAGAGAGCGAGAGGAGAGAGGGAGGGATAGAGGGGGTTAGAGGGAAAGGAGATGGGGATAAATGAAGACCTCTCCTTTCCCTCTATCCTTGACTTGCCTAGTTTAAGGTTAAATACATTTTTTTTTACAAATATAATTTTTAAAAAAAAAAGGTAAAGGAGAGAGGTGGGGAAGAGAGAAAGAGAGGGAAGGGCAACAGAGTGAGGCAAAATAGAGAAAAAAAGATCCCATTTCCCTTTTTATTTTCCCTCTCCTTTTTCCATCCCCCCAGTCATTTCTCTGCGTTTGTTTCACCTTGGCCCTTTGCCTGAGTGGAGCACAATAAAGGATTGAATCAAAAATCCTGAACAAGCAAAAGCTCTGTGGCCGGCTGCCAGGGCCTCCTTTTTGGGCCCACCGCTCGCGAGGCCAGAGCTTGGCAGCCTTCTGCTCCTGGCAGTGCACGGCTAAACCACACTGATTATTAATTTGGGGTGTTAAGACAAAAAAAACACCGCGTCAGCACATTCCGCCCCTCTCGCTCGCTCTATCCGTTGCACATTAAACATGGAAACGTTGTCTGCTTTTCGGAGGGTGAGTGTTAGCTTGCGCTAGCACGTAGCAGCGCGCATTTTCGGTGGGTTGATTTTCAAATGTCAGTTCTCCCTCCCTCACCTCTTGATAATGGGCAAGCGCATGCAGTAAGTACACGAAAGCCCTTCCTCTACTCGCTCAAACATATGCAAATTTAAAAACACCCTCAAAGAATTTGAGACACACGTGCACATGCACATGCATACAAGTCATGGTTGCAGGAGCAGACTTAGAGATTGTGTTTGTGTGCGCATATGTGAAAGCGAGAGAGGGAAAGAGAAAGGGGGCATGTACATACTTCATGCGTGTGCCCGATAAAGATATGAGGGAGGGAGAACTGACATTCAGAAATCAACACACCCCAAAAAATTAATTAAAAAAGGGCAATCCGGCACGTTTCAATATACGTTGAGGGGAGCCCCCCCACCCTCAGAAAGGGACATTTTCCCACTGACTTTACCTGCTGACTGATTGAAAATATCCAACAATTTAAAATATATAAACGCACACACACACAGTGAGGAGAACAAGTATTTGATAACCTGCAAAATCGGCAGTGTTTCCTACTTACAAAGCATGTAGAGGTCTGTAATTTTTATCATAGGTAAACTTCAACTGTGAGAGATGGAATCTAAAACAAAAATCCAGAAAATAACACTGTATGATTTCTAAGTAATTAATTTGCATTTTATTGCATGACATAAGTATTTGATCACCTACCAACCAGTAAGAATTCCAGTTCTCACAGACCTGTTAGTTTTTCTTTAAGAATCCCTCCTGTTCTCCACTGTATTAACTGCACCTGTTTGAACTTGTTACCTGTATAAAAGACACCTGTCCACACACTCAATCAAACAGACTCCAACCTCTCCACAATGGCCAAGACCAGAGAGCTGTGTAAGGACATCAGGGAAAACAATTGTGGACCTGCACAAGGCTGGGATGGGCTACAGGACAATAGGCAAGCAGCTTGGTGAGAAGGCAACAACTGTTGGCACAATTATTAGAAAATGGAAGAAGTTCAAGGACACGGTCAATCACCCTCGGTCTGGGGCTCCATGCAAGATCTCACCTCGTGGGGCATCAATGATCATGAGGAAGGTGAGGGATCAGCCCAGAACTACACGGCAGAACCTGGTCAATGACCTGAAGAGAGCTGGGACCACATTCTCAAAGAAAACCATTAGTAACACACTACGCTGTCATGGATTCAAATCCTGCAGCGCATGCAAGGTCCCCCTGATCAAGCCAGCGCATGTCCAGGCCCGTCTGAAATTTGCCAATGACCATCTGGATGATCCAGAGGAGGAATGGGAGAAGGTCATGTGGTCTGATGAGACAAAAATAGAGCTTTTTGGTCTAAACTCCACTCGCAGTGTTTGGAGGAAGTAGAAGGATGAGTACAACCAAGAACACCATCCCAACCATGAAGCATGGAGGTGGAAACATAATTCTTTGGGGATGCTTTTCTGCAAAGGTGACAGGACGACTGCACTGTATTGAGGGGAGGATGGATGGGGCCATGTATTGCGATATCTTGGCCAACAACCTCCTTCCCTCAGTAAGAGCATTGAAGATGTGCCGTGGCTGGGTCTTCCAGCATGACAACGACCCGAAACACACAGCCAGGGAAACTAAGGAGTGGCTCCGTGAAAAGCATCTCAAGGTCCTGGAGTGGCCTAGCCAGTCTCCAGACCTGAACTTTGGAGGGAGCTGAAAGTCCGTATTGCCCAGCGACAGCCCCGAAAACTGAAGGATCTGGAGAAGGTCTGTATGGAGGAGTGGGCCAAATTCCCTGCTGCAGTGTGTGGAAACCTGGTCAAGAACTACAGGAAACATATGATCTCTGTAATTACAAACAAAGGTTTCTGTACCAAATATTAAGTTCTGCTTTTCTGATGTATCAAATACTTATGTCATGCAATAAAATGCAAATTAATTACTTAAAGACCACAGTGATTTCCTGGATTTTGTTTTCAATTCAGTCTCTCACAGTTGAAGTGTACCTAAGATAAAAAAAATTACAGACCTCTACATGCTTTGTAAGTAGGAACACCTGCAAAATCGGCAGTGTATCAAATACTTGTTCTCCCCACTGTATATCCACATATACATACATACACAGAATAATAAATATAAAACAACATGTAAAGTGTCGACTTGTTGATTTGTAAAGGTGAAATACATTTTTAAAAATTCTCTCAAATTCAGTGTACAAATTTGTGAGCATTTCTCCTTTTCCAAGATAATCCATCCCTTGACAGGTGCAGCATATCAAGAAGCTGATTAAACAGCATGAACATTACACAGGTGCACTGTGCTAGGGAAAATAAAATGGCCACTCACTCTAAAATGTACAGTTTTGTCACAACACCACAGATGTCTCAAGTTGAGGGAGCACGTAATCGGCATGCGGACTGCAGGAATGTCCACCAGAGCTGTTGCCAGAGAATGTAACGTTCACTTCTCTACCATAAGCGGCCTCATCTGTGTGCTCGTCATCCTCACCAGGGCCTTGATCTGACAGCAGTTCGGCGTCGTCACGACTTCAGTGGGCAAATGCTCACCTTTGATGGCCACTGGCACGCTGGAGAAGTGTGGTCTTCATGGATGAATCCTGATTTCAACTGTACCAGGCAGATAGCGTGTATGGTGTCATGTGGGCGAGTGGTTTGCTGACGTAACAGAGTGCCCCATGGGGGCGGTGGAGTTATGATATGGGAAGGCATAAGCTATGTACAATGAACACAATTGCATTTTATCAATGGTAATTTAAATGCACAGATATACCGTGATGAGATTCTGAGGCCCATTGTCGTACCATTCATCCGTTGCCATCACTTTCTGTCAGCATGATATTACATGACCCCACGTCGCAAGGACCTGTACACAATGTATCCCAGGTCTTCTATGGCCTGCATACTCAGACATGTCACCCATTGAGCATGTTTAGGATGCTCTGGATCAACGCCTATGATAGCATGTTCCAGTTCCCGCCAATATCCAGCACTTTCGCGAAGCCATTGAAGAGTGGGACAACATTCTGCAGGCCACATTCAACAACCTGATCAACTCTATGCGAAGGAGATACTGACCCGTTTTCTGATCCACGCCCCTACCCTTTTTATATAAAAAAAGATACACTACATGACACCTGCTCATCAAACGAAGGGTGGCTACTTTGAAGAATCTAAAATATATTTTGATTTGTTTACGACTTTTTTGGTTACCACATGATTCCTACATGATTCCATGTGTGTTATTTAATAGTTTTGAGGTCTTCACTATTATTCTACAATGTAGAAAATAGTAAAAATTAAATAAAAACCCTATGTGTGTCCAAACTTTTGACTGGTATTGTATATACAATATGTTTTTATTAGGTCTGACCACCCTTTATTGGTCAATTGTTTGGTTGATAGGCTGTTTGATCAACAAAAGTTTCTGTAGTTGATTTGTCTCAAAAAAAATAATAATAATAATTAATGGTGCCCAAGACACCTGTCACTTGGGATTGCACAGTCCATCACGCTAAAACATGCGATACTGAAATTGTATATCGTTATATGAAGTACAAATAGTGGTGCAACACTAATAAATCAAATAGTACTTTATAACAAATGCACTCTCCCACATTGGATATGGTCGCTGTCCATGGTTCTCAAACAATCTTCAGTGCGCTGTACAATTGGTGCCTTTCCCTATGTTATTAGCCCATAGCAAGCTAATAATTAGCTGTACTATTTGCTGTACAGTAACCACAGTTGGCTACCTAGCTGACTATGTATCAAGCTAGCCGGTGCAGTTAGCTACACACTGTAGATAATTCTGCAGCTCTGATGGCTTGCAGCGCCAGCAGCAATTTGTTATACTAGCTAGCTAAAAAACGTAAATAGGTGAACAAAGTTTTGCCTGTTTGTTATCCATTATTTCATTGCTCACACCTTGCACTTTTTTCCAACAGGGAACCCTCCTCTCTGGAATCCTCGAGATGACTACAAGTCGAGATGATGACTACAAAAACAGGGACAAGTGGCTCAAATGCCTGCACAGGCTGAGCACAGAGGTGCCCTTCTCAGGTATGTAAACTGAATGTGATTATAGTTCCTAATTGGGATAATGGGATATCAATTGTGGGCTCCCACTTTTCTGATCTAGGAAGTGGGTTATGTATACTGATGCAAAGTATCTAGTTAATTCAAATCATACAACAAAATGAATTTCAATCCCCATGTATAGTGTTTTGGTTGTATTATTACCAACACAGATATACAGCTCACAGGGTAATACATTCTTTGCGTTTGCAGTGAAAAAGCTGAAAGAACTGCAAGCACAAGATGGTCTGTGCCAAGTGATCTGGATCAGATGTGTATAATTCCAAATGGAAATATTACAGTCAGCTCATGTTTCGACGGGACTCTATAGAAACCAGTGTGAGTACTAACAACCCTGGTGCCAAACTTTCCCTGGCAACCCCTTCAACTGTGAGACGGGCCAAACCGGAAGAGCGTGCAGCGGTGGAATGTGCACATGACGGGTAAGGGTTAGAGACCTGGGGGTTGTGCAACGCACATGGTGTATTGGTGATGGTCACCCTCCAAGTCAACCCAGCAGGAAGCGAGCCAAACCGGAAGAGCGTGCAGCAGAGGCCATGGAATGTGCACACATGACGGGTAAGGGTTAGAGACCTGGGGAAGTTGTGCAGCGCACATGGTGTATTGGTGATGGTCACAACTTTGACCGGCTTATTAAGTGGAATGGGCTACCTGAAGACCCTAAACCGGTTTGCCAGAACTCCAAAGACATTCTCTACACACCACCTCACTCTGGAGTGGCGGTAGTTACCGATCTCCTTTTCCTCATCCAGCAGTGTCCAAGGAAAAAGGCTGCATGATGTAGAGCTTCAGGACAAACGCCTCACCTGCCACCACAACACAGGACACGGGGACCTCTCTTACTGACAGACTTCTTGGAGGTGGCATGTGCACTGTATTTTCCGCCAGTGTGCCGATCAGGCCGCACCTGGCCCAGACACCTCCATCGCCAACCCTGCCATCGGTACCAACATCTATATAAATGAACCGCAGATCGGCATCTGCTTGTGCCATAGGCACAATGGAGTTGGGTCCCTTTGTAATTATAATAAATGGGAATCAGCATTAGGTGGTGATGTGTTTGCCGTTTAGGGCACCAAGACACAGTGGGTAGTTCCAGCTTTCCCCAAACGTCCTTGGAATGGCCTCCCACTCCTCCACTGTCGTCAGCACTTTCATGTATTCCTGCCTGAAGATCTCACACAGGGAGATCCGAGTGGCGCAGGTCTAAATAACAACTTAAAATACTGTGTTGACTCACACGGAAGTCTATTCTAAAGCGGAGAAAGTAAACCCAGTAGCCAGGTATCTCAGGGTTACTGTTAGGTGCTCCCCTGCAGGAATAGTCTCGCAGACTTGTGAGTCTCTACCTCTGGTCTGTGGCTCCACCATCCTCAACAGGAAATTGAAGGCATCCTTGTCCATCCTCAACCAGCTTCTATAGGCGGGAGAGTCCTCTTCACCCAGTTCTCTCGGCAGCTGGCTGTAGCACCTCCCCTGTCACTGTAGCAACAACCACCTGGTCCATGTCCTCTATTTTTCCAGCAACATTCCCTTTTCTCATCTTTGCTAGGAAACATGTATAAAATGATTTTAACATTGTATCCTTCACATGGATAATGAATTGGTAGAGATAATTGTAAGTAGAAGTAATACTAGTAATAATATTTACCTTAGCAAAAGGAAAGCTGAAACGAGCACAAAGGGTTTCAGCATCCATCTTCACTGTCTCTGCCAACTGAATTTACTGTAGACTATGCTCCGATTGGCAGAAATGAAAATGTAGATCATCCAAGATTCCATTTCAGTTGACAACACTGATGACTGCACCAGTGTCTCATCCCGTCGCTGGCAACATCCCGCTGCCAGTAATATTGCCCCCCCCCACTTATTTATTTTTTTGCCAGTGTATCAAGGCCCTTCAGATAAAAAAATAAATGGCATAGAGCTAAGCAAAATCCTAGAGGGAAACCTGGTTCAGTCTGCTTTCCAACAGACGCTGGGAGACAAATATACACTGGAGTTGCTTACCAAGATGACATTGAATGTTCCTGAGTGACCTAGTTACAGTTTTGACTTAAAATTGGCTTAAATCTATGGCAAAACTTGACCATTGCTAGGCAGCCATTTTCATCAACCAACTTGACAGCAGTTGAAGGATTTTGAAACGATGAAATGGGCAAACATTGTACAATCCAGAGCTGTACAAAGCAAATTCATTGCTTTATCTAATTAATGACAAATGTTAAGAAAATGGTCAGCAATGTAATAAAGTAATGACTTTTCAAATAAGTTACGCTACACATTATGTTGGCTATGCTTTCCTTACAAACCACATATCATTAGAGCAGTAGGTACCGGTATGTTAGCTAGCTACCTAACATTAGTTGGCTACTAATACATCAAACTTAGGTATCATATAGTTAATATACTGGTAACTACCCAACCTTTGACTTGATTATTCACGTCATTCTTAGCTAAGTGCTATACTCGTTGTGCGTTCTCAATGGACATAAATTCGCTCTTTGCTATCTACTCCGATTTCAGAGCACTCTCGTCTGAGTGTGCCAGAGCGCAGAATAACTGATGAATTTGCGAACTCATCACCTGTTGAATATGGCCGGTGTCAGTAAACCTTTCGGCCAAAAAGCATAATTAATTTTACCAGGCCTCCCGAGTGGCGCAGTGGTCTAAGGCACTGCATCACAGTGCTAGCTGTGCCACTAGAGATCCTTGTTCGAGTCCAGGCTCTGTCGCAGCCGGCTGCGACCGGGATACCCATGGGGAGGCGCACAATTGGTTCAGCGTCATCTGGGCTAGGGGAGGGTTTGGCCGGCAGGTTCTTGTCCCATCGCGCACTAGCAACTCCTGTGGCGGGCCGGGTGCAATGCAACGCTGACACTGTTGCCAGGTGCACGGTGTCTCCTCCGACACATTGGTGCGGCTGGCTTCCTGGGTTAAGCGGGCATTGTGTCAAAAAGCAGTGCGGCTTGGCTGGGTTGTGTTTCGGAAGACGCACAGCTCTCGACCTTGGAGTCTCCAAAGTCCGAACGGGAGTTGCAGTGATGGGACAGGACTGTAACTACCAACTGAATACCACAAAATTGGGGAGACAAAAAAAACATTATTTTTGCACAGTTATTCACCAATGCACTGGATAACATTAGAACAGCCTAACCAACTCTGCTAGGGCGAGTAAAATGGTCCGAGTGAGGCGTTCTCTCATTTGTGTCTGGAAGTAGCTATCCAGTTAGCTTGTGTGCTTGACTGCCGTTGTGATGGTCAGAACGCTCGGATCAACTCTTCTCCTCGGCCAGAGTATCCAGTGTGTGCTCTTAACGCTCCAAGAGGGAAACGCTCAGAATTTCCGAATGGACAATCGGACAACATTCTGAATTTACAAAAATGTCCAGCGCGCAGACTCTGGGTGTGTTTGTAAATTCAATCTGGAGAGCTAGAGTGGTAAAATGTCTAGCTAGTAACGTAAACTCACTCCATACAAATATGCGCGAGGCTGCAAAGAAAACGAATGGGACGGTAGCGACTGTGTTGACTTCAAAATCGGGGGTGTGAACTACGTTTCTATTCAAGCGTTGATCGTCATGGTAACGACTCTATAGTATTGGAGAAAATTTGAAAAAAAAACAGACCCTCCGTTACATCATGACGTGTCATGCCTTAACGTACAGCACGCATAAAGCAACTATTTCCATCTTACAATCTCTCTCCACCAGGTGTAGCACTTCTCTCATCGTTTAAAAACAAGAATTGGACAGTGACGGGGGTAAGGGGGGGAGGATACCTAGTCATTTTTTTGAGTCATCACTGCAAGCATCATGACTCTCAAAGCCGCTGTTTACTTCTGAAGATCACTTTAGCACCGCACTAAAAACCCAATTCAAATTCGACAAACCTTCAAATAGGTATGTAATGACACATTATATAAACTCTTTATAGTGTTTTTACATTTTAGAGGCGATAAGGTGATAAATTGGATAGATCCGAGTGAAAAAAAAGAAGTTTTCCCACACAATCTGTCCTTCTCACTATCACGCATTAGTTTCGCTTCCCCACCCGTCATTTCTAAAAAGACCCGACGGAGCTCATAGCCTTGTTGAATTATGCAGAAACTGGCAGCGTGGAGCTCATGTCATTGATTTTGTTGGAAAGGGGAGAAATTGTGCTTTACAATGGTATTAACATTACAGTTGATCTGGAAGTATTACGTTTTTGGGGGCGATAAAAATAAGGTCAATTGTACGGACCAAGCCGATGTACAAAAGTGAGTGAGTTTATGTTAATTTGTTATGCTAACAAGCTAGCGAGAGGTTGCATAGCAGCAGCATCAACTTCTGGTAGACAGGCATGGCGTTAGTATGCACAACTGAAAAGATACCGTTCGTTTACAGTATACTAAAATTAACTAATAATATGCAGTACACAGTATGTTACTATGGGTATTCGAACACAGCCAAGGTCTTTGTATGTATTCATTAATTTAACACACACACAAAAATATAAAACGCAACATGCAACAATTTCAAAGATTTTACTGAGTTAGTTCATATAAGTAAAATCAGTCAATTGAAATTTTCTGCGGTTGTGAGTCTGGTTGGATGTACTGCCAAATTCTCTAAAACGATATTGGAGGCAGCTTATGGTAGAGAAGTGAACATTCAATTCTCTGGAAACAGCTCTGGTGGACATTCCTGCAAATAATTAGCATGACAATTGCATGCACCCTCAAAACATCTGTGGCATTGTGTTGTGCAGTTGTCAGACATCTGGCCTTTTATTGTTCCCAGAACAAGGTGCACCTGTGTAATGATTATTCTGTTTAAATCAGCTTCCTGATATGCCACACCTGTCAGGTGGATGGATTATCTTGGCAAAGGAGAAATGCTCACTAACAGGGATGTAAATATGTTTGTGCACAAAATTTGAGAGAAACACTCTTTTTGTGCATATGAAACATTTCTGGGATTTTTTCCCCCCATTTCAGCTCATGAAACATAGGACCACCTTTCATGTTGTGTTTATATTTTGGTTTAAATGTGGGGGTTTTTGTTATAATTTTTCTTCCACTGAGATTAAAATGGTATTTTGTTTAGCCCGTTGACAGAAAATGAAATCCATTTGAATCCCACTTTGTAACAACAAAATGTGGATAAAGTCAAGGGGCGTGAATACCATCTGAAGGCACTGTATACAGTTTCTTCCAAATGACTTTCTATGGATTACATTTAATGTTTTTGGTTTAGTTTCGTGAGGAATCACTATATACTCCTCCAGAATGATACCTCTCTTCCAACTCTCCCTCACGCTTGGAGTTGTTTGGGTTTTCGTGCATATTTATAAAAAAATATATATAAAAAATGTTTTTTGATAAACTCCAGGGCCACAGCTGTTTATCTTTGAGATTTTGGTGAGAGCACCAACTCATCATCTGCGTGCTGGCAGGCACGCAGACTGCCAACAGCTTTATTCACGCTGGAATCGGTAGGCTGTGTAGAAGTTTAAAATGTCTTTTCACAGGCTCACCAGCCGAGCCTCTCCGGCTAGCGCCTATTTCTAGACATCTACATTGAATAAAAATCATATTGACATTCAGCCATGTTCACTTAACTACGAGATTATCAAGTGTAAAAATGTTGCATTTGCTTACCATCTTCTCACAGTGGTTTGTGGAAAGCAGGCAGTGGCACGGCTGACGCAGATTGGATAAGGCCTTGCTATTTGAAGCAAAAAATATTTGCGCTATCCTCTCCATCAGTCTGGTTATGTAAGACATGGCTAGTTCTCCCACATTCATTCCCTCCCTCCCTTTCTGTGTCCCTCTCTTTACTCATGAGGGCTTTAGAGCCATTCAACCGAGGATATTTCATGCAGAGAAATGGAGATTAAATTCTTAAAAAGATGGAATACGAAGTAGTGTAAAACGATACCACTGGCCGCCCCCAACACCGTTCATTTTCTGGGGCTTATCTGACGGCTGTCGTACAGCATGATCAAACAATTTCAGTACATATTGTGCTCTAATTGCGTGTGCTGGTTTGCAGTAACTTCTTTGTTGTTGTAATAAATCAAATCAAATTTTATTTGTCACATACACATGGTTAGCAGATGTTAATGCGAGTGTAGCGAAATGCTTGTGCTTCTAGTTCCGACAATGCAGTGATAACCAACAAGTAATTTAACTAACAATTCCAAAACTACTGTCTTATACACAGTGTAAGGGGATAAGGAATATGTACATAAGGATATATGAATGAGTGATGGTACAGAGCAGCATACAGTAGATGGTATCGAGTACAGTATATACATATGAGATGAGTGTGTAGACAAAGTAAACAAAGTGGCATAGTTAAAGTGGCTAGTGATACATTACATAAGGATGCAGTCGATGATGTAGAGTACAGTATATACATATGCATATGAGATGAATAATGCAGGGTAAATAACATTATATAAGGTAGCATTGTTTAAAGTGGCTAGTGATATATTTACATCATTTCCCATCAATTCCCATTATTAAAGTGGCTGGAGTTGGGTCAGTGTCAATGACAGTGTGTTGGCAGCAGCCACTCAATGTTAGTGGTGGCTGTTTAACAGTCTGATGGCCTTGAGATAGAAGCTGTTTTTCAGTCTCTCGGTCCCAGCTTTGATGCACCTGTACTGACCTCGCCTTCTGGATGATAGCGGGGTGAACAGGCAGTGGTTCGGGTGGTTGATGTCCTTGATGATCTTTATGGCCTTCCTGTAACATCGGGTGGTGTAGTTGTCCTGGAGGGCAGGTAGTTTGCCCCCGGTGATGCGTTGTGCAGTCCTCACTACCCTCTGGAGAGCCTTACGGTTGAGGGCGGAGCAGTTGCCGTACCAGGCGGTGATACAGCCCGCCAGGATGCTCTCGATTGTGCATCTGTAGAAGTTTGTGAGTGCTTTTGGTGACAAGCCAAATTTCTTCAGCCTCCTGAGGTTGAAGAGGCGCTGCTGCGCCTTCTTCACGACGCTGTCAGTGTGAGTGGACCAATTCAGTTTGTCTGTGATGTGTATGCCGAGGAACTTAAAACTAGCTACCCTCTCCACTACTGTTCCATCGATGTGGATAGGGGGGTGTTCCCTCTGCTGTTTCCTGAAGTCCAAACGGACTTGGCCATTTCGTCAATAAGGATTCCAGCTTTAAGATAGCATTAGTCAGGTTAAACCTTTGACAAAAATATATTTTTTATTACTCTATTTATTTTTTAGGGACTCAAGTCGAGGCCTACTTACTGTTGAGAGTTAGATTAATGAATACACAAGGTGCAATTCAGAAATTTGGTTGTGCATCAGTAGTCACTCAATAAGCCCATGTCAGCTAAACATTTTTAAATTGCTAAATTAGTCTAGCAGACCAGGGTGGGGTCCATTGATCACCATGGCCCCTCATAAGTTCTGTTTTTTTTGTGGCCCCCCATCCCTGCTCTAGATAGAACACTATATAGGTGGAGCCATGAAATATGCCTTGTATGAACCGCTGTCATTGTGACAGCAATGTATTACCTTGGCCTAGACCCCCATTCTCTTGGCCAGAGCAGTATTGAGTCTTTCAGTTTACTATACAAATTATCTTTATTTGTCTGGGCCACTGTCGTCGAGACAGGACTTAGTCTGTACACTAGGAGTGACGGCAACCTATTGGGCTCCCGAGTGGCGCAGGGGTCTAAGGCACTGCATCTTGGTGCAAGAGGCATCACTACAGTCCCTGGTTCAAATCAAGGCTGAATCACATCCGGCTGTGATAGGGAGTTCCATAAGGCGGCGCACAATTGGCCCAGTGTCGTCCGGGTTTGGCCGGGGTATGCAGTCATTGTAAATAAGAATTTGTTCTTAACAGACTTGCCTAGTTAAATAAAATATTTGACTTTTATTACCTAGCTAGAACACCAACATGCAGTGCCAGTGGAAGGTAGCCTAGTGGTTAGAGCATTGGACTAGTAACCAAACGGTTGCTGGATCGAATCCCCGAACTGACAAGGTAAAAATCTCTCATTCTGCCCCTGAATATTGTGTGACACACAATGTCAAAGTGGAATTGTTTTTTAGAAATGTTTACAAATGCATTAGAAATTAAAAAGCTGAAATGTCTTCAGTAAATAAGTATTCAACCCCTTTTGTTATGGCAAGCCTATATGGGTCAAATTTAAAGAGTCAAACATTGAATATCCCTTTGAGTGTGATGAGGTTTAATTTTACTTTGGTCTGCTAAAATACTACAGGCATCCTTCATAATTCAGTTGCTGGTGTGTAATGAAGCCGCTCAATGATGTCATAATGGTGACTTTAAAACAGAGTTTAATGGCTGTGACAGAAGAAAACTGAGGATGGATCAACAACATTGTAGTTACTCCACAATACTAACCAAAAAACCTAAAGTAATACCGCAAAAAATATGGCAAAGAAATAAACTTTCTGTCCTGAATACAAAGCGTTATGTTTGGGGCAAATGTTAGAGTACCACCCTTGATATTTTCAAGCATAGTGGTGTCTGCATCATGTTATGGGTATGCTTGTCATCTGCAAGGATTGGAAGTTTTTTTGGATAAAAATAAATGGAAGAGCGCTAAGCATAGAAAAAAATCCTAGATTAAAACCTGGTTCAGGTCTGCTTTCAAACTGACACTGGGAGACAAATTCACCAGGACCATAACCTAAAACAAGGCCAAATATACACTGGAGTTGCTTACCAAGAAGACAGTGAATGTTCCTGAGTGACAGAACTTTCAAGCGGATTTAAGTAAAAACTATATATGTCAAGACCTGAAAATGGTTGTCTAGCAACAACCAAATTGACAGAGCTTGAATAATTTTGAAAATAATACTGGGCAAATGTTGCACAATCCAGGTGGTTGTGAGGCCAGTTGGACGTACTGACAAATTATCTAAAACGACGTTGGAGGAGGCTTATGGTAGAGAAATGAACAGTCAATTCCCTGGCAACAGCTCTGGTGGACATTCCTGCAATCAGCATGCCAGTTGCACGCTCCCTCAACTTGAGACATCTGTGGCCATTGTACTGTATAAAAAAAAATATTTAAAATAACCTAACAATTTTGAGTGGACTTTTAGTCTCCAGGACAAGGTGCACCTGTGTAATGATCATACTGTTAGTCAACTTCTTGATAAGCCACATCTATCAGGTGGATGGATTATCTTGGCAAAAGAGAAAACACTGACTAACAGGAATGTAAACAAATTTGTGCAAAAAAATTGTGAGAAATAAGCTTTTTGTGTGTAAGGAACATTACGGGGATCTTTTCTTTCAGCTCATGAAACATGTGACCAACACAACGTTGCGTTTATATTTTGTTCAGTGTATATTCACAAAGCAATATAAAGCCTGCAAATAAAAGTGAGCACAGTTCCAGCTGGTCCCTACATCTGCTGCCTAGGACTGGATTGGCATAGCATCCCCTTCCCTTCGTTGGGTTATTTAAAGCGGGTTCCTGGTAAGGAGAATGGAGCAGAGTAGAGAAAGGCCTCTCCTTTCTGAGAACTGGGGCGGGTGGATAGTTTATAGCTGCCTGGAGACAGTATCAGACGTGTATGTGAACCAGGGAGATGAGGAGGAGGAGTTTGCAAAAATGCCAAGCCATGGTTCACTTCAGCAGGCAGTAAAAAAAGTGAGGCCAGGGAGAGGAAGGAGGAGAAAAACCCTCCTCGTTCGCAGAATTATTTTTGCAACACGAGAAACGATTCATTTTAAAAATGCCAAGAAAAGGACAACAGTGGGGCCTTCAGTCTGATTTTGATTTCAAATCTGATGTAATTCCCAAAGTGCCTGTGTTTCTCTGGCAAATAACACACATTTATGTGAATGGACGTATCTGTAAAAACTATCTGCAAGGAAAAGGCCTAGGCATACTTGTTTCTTAAAACAGTCAGGACCAAAGTTGAGCGAATTTGAAAAGCATTGAGTCAAGGGATTCTTTCAATTGGCTATTTTATTCAAAGTTATGTTTCCCTGTGAAAGGTGAGGAAGAAACTAGAGTGTACTCGTAACATATGCCTAGACTGTGCATTCTAGAATACGAATACAAAACCAAGTCATCTTGAAATGCATGAAGAATTCAGCCCATACAAAATAAGCCCATCAGATAAAAATGTTCTGTTTTTTTAACAATGCAACTAAATGCTGAATCTCTTATCTAAAAGAAAAGAAGGTACAGTGCCTTTAAAAACATATACGTACCCCTTGACTTAATCCACATGTTTTTGTGTTACAGCCCGAATTCAAAATTGATTCTCACCCATCTACACAAAATACCCCATAATCAGAAAGTGAAAATACATTTTTTGGAAATGTTTGCAAATGTATTAAATTAAATACAGAAATATCTATTTATATAAGTATTCACACCACTGAGGCAATACATGTTAGAATCACCTTTGGCTGTGGTGGTTTCTGGGTAAATCAATAAGAGCTTTCCACACCTGGATTGTACAACATTTGCACATGATTATTTTTACAATTCTTCAAAATCTGTCAAATTGGTTGTTGATCATTTCTAAACAGCCATTTAAGTCTTGCTATAGATTTTCAAGATTATATAAGTCAAAACTGTAACTAGGCATTCAAGAACATTCAAAGTTATCTTGATAAGCAACTCCATGTATAGACATGTGTTTTAGGTTATAGTCCTGCTAAAAGGTGAATTTGTCTCAGAGTTTACTACAGTGCATTTGGAAAGTATTCAAACCCCTTCTCTTTTTCCAAATTGTGTTACATTACAGCCTTATTCTAAAATGGATTAAATAAAACATTTTCTACATCAATCTACACACAATACCTCATAATGACAACGCAAAAACAGGTTTTTAGAAATACCTTATTTACATAAGTATTCAGACCATTTTCTATGAGAACCAAAAATGAGCTCAGGTGCATCCTGTTTCCATTGAACATCCTTGAGATGTTTCTACAACTTGATTGGAATCCACCTGGTAAATTCAATTGATTGGACATGATTTGGAAAATAACACACCTGTCTATAGAAGGTCCCACAGTTGACAGTGCATGTCAGAGCAAACACCAAGCCATGAGGTCAAAGGAATTGTCAGTATTGCTCTGAGACAGAATTGTGTCGAGATACAGATCTGGGGAAGGGTACCAAAATAATTCTACAGCATTCAAGGTCCCCAAGAACACAGTGGCCTCCATCATTCTTAAATGGAAGAAGTTTGGGACCACCAAGACTCTTCCTAGAAATGCCCAGCCAAACTGAGAAATCAGGGGAAAAGGGCCTTGGTCAGGGAAGTGACCAAGAACCCGATGGTCACTCCGAGAGCTCCAGAGTACCTCTGTGGAGATGGGCGAACCTTCCAGAAAGACAACTGTCTCTGCAGCACTCCACCAATCAGGCCTTTATGGTAGAGTGGCCAGATGGAAGCCACTCAGTAAAAGGCACATGACAGTCCTTTTGGAGTTTGCCAAAGGGCACCTAAAGGACTCTAAACAAGATTCTCTGGTCTGATGAAACCAAGATTTAACTCTTTGGCCTGAATGCCAAGCGTCATGTCTGGAGGAAACCTGGCACCATCCTTACGAAGAAGCATGGTGGCAGCATCATGCTGTGGGGATGTTTTTCAGCTGCAGGGACCGGGAGACTAGTAAGGATCGAGGGAAAGATGAATGGGGCAAAGTATTGAGAGATCCTTAATTCAAACCTGCTCCAGAGCGCGCAGGACCTCAGACTGGGGCAAAGGTTCACCTTCCAACCCTTCCCCTAAGCACATAGCCAAGACCATGCAGGATTGACTTTGGGACAAGTCTCTGAATCTCCTTGAGTGGCCAAGCCAGAGCCTGGACTTGAACATCTCTGGAGAGACTTGAAAATAGCTGTGCAGCGATGCTCCCCATCCAACCTGACAGAGCTTGAGATGGTCTGCAGAAAATAATGGAAGAAACTACCCAAATACAGGTGCGCCACGCTTGAAGCGTCGTACCCAGGAAGACTAGTGGCTGTAATCGCTGCCAAAGTTGCTTCCACAAAGTACTGAGTAAAGGGTCTGAATTAGGGATGCACAATATCAGAATCAGACGATATTAGCTAAAAATGCTAACCTTGGTATTGGCTCTATGTATAGTTTAACGACCGATGTGCAAAACCGATGCGCATACCTGTATAATGTAGGTAGATGAAGTAATACCACAACAACAACAAAATACAGCGCTACACGTGCAACAGTGTATTTCTAACCTCGCCCACAATGTCTGCTGTGTGAATCTATTTTGAAGTTTCAAAAGGAAGATAACAGAAAGGCCACATGTAACGTTTGTGCTGCCATTATTTCCCGAGGGGAGAAAGTGAAACCTTTCAATACCACAAACCCAATTACTCATTTGAAAGTGCATCACCCCCAGACGTTCAGCGACTACTTAGAACAAAAAGCAGAAAACTAAGGACACACTTCCAACAACTAAACAAGTTCAAGTCAAGTAGTCCTTACTATTATTCAACCATGCTGGTCATTTATGAACATTTGAACATCTTGGCCACGTTCTGTTATAATCTCCACCTGGCACAGCCAGAAGAGGACTGGCCACCCCACATATGCTCTCTCTAATTCTCTCTTTCTTTCTCTCTCTCGGAGGACCTGAGCCCTAGGACCGTGCCCCAGGACTACCTGACATGATGGCTCCTTGCTGTCCCCAGTCCATCTGACTGTGCTGCTGCTCCAGTTTCAACTGTTCTGCCTTATTATTATTTGACCATGCTGGTCATTTATGAACATTTGAACATCTTGGTCATGTTCTGTTATAATCTCTACCCGGCACAGCCAGAAGAGGACTGGCCACCCCACATAGCCCGGTTCCTCTCTAGGTTTCTTCCTAGGTTTTGGCCTTTCTAGGGAGTTTTTCCTAGCCACCGTGCTTTTACACCTGCATTGTTTGCTGTTTGGGGTTTTAGGCTGGGTTTCTGTACAGCACTTTGAGATATCAGCTGATGTACGAAGGGCTATATAAATAAATTTGATTTGATTTGATTTGAAAGAGTAAGAACATTTCAGCGAGACAACTCAAAAGGCGAACATTAACACCAAGATAATTGCATTGCCCTTGACAATAAACATTTCTCTGTCGTGGATGATGTTGGCTTTTGCCGACTGGTCGAGCACCTGGAACCCCTGTTACAAACTACCAAGTAGGCGCTATTTGTCAGTTGTTGCCCTACCAGAGTTACACAGTATTGTTGAAACGCACATCCATAAGCTACTTGCTATGGGCGTCACTGCTGTTAGCGTCACGACTGACATTTGGATCAGCGATGTCATAAGCATGCCGAGTCTGACAGCACAGTGGGTCGACGAGGATTTTGTACTGAGGAAAGCGGTACTGCATGCTCAAGAATGTGCTGGTTCTCATACTGCTGCTGCCATTTCAATGGCATTTGAGAACATGTTTGAAACATGAACACACTCCTAGCTCCATTCGAACAACTGGAGAAATAAGCTCATCAACTGCATCTGCAGCAGACGTAACACACTCGGTCATGGCATTGAAACACCTGTTCAACAAAAACTGCCAACACAGACCGTGGGGTTAAAACTTGCAAAAGTACTCTAGAGGCTGGGTGACATTCTCTCTGAGCCTCTTTACTGTGTCGCAGCCATGCTCGATGCTAGGTACAAGGACCGCTACTTTGACGCAGACAAGAAACGGGGTTTACGTGAAATGTTAGACAAAACGGAAACAGACAGTGTGCACCGAGGAAGATGACTCACGATAGAGGAGGCCACGGACCGACATAGTTGAAACTTGGGACATATATGATGAAATATGATGAATATGATGAAATCAGCTTCATTAAATAGTTCCCGCAAAACACAAGTCTCAATGTCAACAGTGAAGAGGCAGAACTCCCGGATGCTGGCCTTCTAGGCAGAGTTGCAAAGAAAAAGCCATATCTCAGACTGGCCAATGAAAATAAAATATTAAGATGGGCAAAAGAACACACACACTGGACAGAGGAGCTGTCTAGAAGGCCAGCATCCCAGAGTCACCTCTTCACCATTTATGTTGAGACTTTTGTCGGTACTATTTAATGAAGCTGCCAGTTGAGGACATGAGAGGCCCCAGTTTCTCAAACTAGACACTAAAGTACTTGTCCTCTTGCTCAGTTGTGCACCGGGGCCTCCCACTCTTTCCATTCTGGTTAGAGCCAGCTTGTGCTGTTCTGTGAAAGGAGTAGTACGAGATCTTCAGTTTCTTGGCAATTTCCCACATGGAATAGCCTTCATTTCTCAGAGCAAGAATAGACTGACGAGTTGCATAAGAAAGATATTTGTTTCTGGCCATGTTGAGAATGTAGATCAAACCCACAAATGCTGATGTTCCAGATACTCAACTAGTCTAAAGGCCAGTTGTAATTGCTTCTTTAATTAGTACAACAGTTTCCAGCTGTGCTAAAAAAAGGGTTTTCAAATTATCAATTAGCCTTTTAAATGATAAACCTGGATTAGCTAAACCTGGAACACAGGAGTGATGGTTGGTCCTTCTGTAGCTCAGTTGGTAGAGCATGGCGCTTGTAACGCCAGGGTAGTGGGTTCGATTCCCGGGACCACCCATACGTAGAATGTATGCACACATGACTGTAAGTCGCTTTGGATAAAAGCGTCTGCTAAATGGCATATATACATATATATATATGGTTGCTGAAAATGGGCCTCTGTACGCCTATGTAGATATTCCATTAAAAATCTGCCGTTTCCAGCCACAATAGTCAATTATAACATTAACAATGTCTACATTGTACACTGTATTTCTGATCAATATGATGTTATTTAAAAAAAACTTTTTTTCCAAAACAAGGACATTTCTAGGTGACCCCAAACTTTTGAGCAGTAGAAATCTCTGCGGCCCAACTGGTTTCTCTCACCGATCATCAACTCTGAGGAGGACCTCTCCTGACAACCCAGTCTGGCCTATGCCTATACGTTTACAAGGATTGGGAAGTGCCAGAGATCTCACAGTGCGATATTGTCGGGATACTTATGTATTGCGATTCCCACGATTCTATATTCAATGTGATTTTATAATGCAATTTTATTGTAATTTGATGTTCCAAACATATGGCTCACTATGCTGCCCTGCCAAGCAAAAAGGCAGTAACTGCTCATAGCGTGGAAATGAGAAAAATTGGTTTTATTTACCCTGGTTTCACAGTAACTTTATGCAGTTACATGACCCCCATTTTCTTCAAAACACAATAGAGGCAGGATACTTGTCCACATGATTAAGCATGTATTTAATGTAACAAAAATGACTAACTCTTTCTCAACCAAATGAGAAGTTACTGCCTTTTTGCTTGGTATTGCAGGTCTGCTGTAGAGATGAGAGCGCACGAATAAAATAGTTTTTATCGGTCATGGAAATAAAAGTGCTGAAAACATGTTAGCTCAGCATTTAGAAAAAGATAAAGAATAAGCTTAAGGATTAAAAAAATACCGGATTTATGGCACAAGAACAGCTGACTAGCCCTAGCTAAACGCCACCTAGCAACAACAAAAAAAGTATCCAAAATGATTGACTCCCTTGATAAAGATGAGCAACAAAAAAAACTGTATAAAATACAAACACTAAGCTAAAGTGGGGCAAAAAAAGTATTTAGTCAGCCACCAATTGTGCAAGTTCTCCCACTTAAAAAGACGAGAGAGGCCTGTAATTTTCATCATAGGTACACTTCAACTATGACGGACAATATGAGGGGGAAAAATCCAGAAAATCACATTGTAGGATTTTTAATGAATTTATTTGCAAATTATGGTGGAAAATAAGTATTTGGTCACCTACAAACAAGCAAGATTTCTGGCTCTCACAGACCTGTAACTTCTTCTTTAAGAGGCTCCTCTGTCCTCCACTCGTTACCTGTATTAATGGCACCCGTTTGAACTTGTTATCAGCATAAAAGACACCTGTCCACAACCTCAAACAGTCACACTCCAAACTCCACTATGGCCAAGACCAAAGAGCTGTCAAAGGACACCAGAAACAAAATTGGAGACCTGCACCAGGCTGGAAAGACTGAATCTGCAATAGGTAAGCAGCTTGGTTTGAAGAAATCAACTGTGGGAGCAATTATTAGGAAATGGAAGACATACAAGACCACTGATAATCTCCCTCGATCTGGGGCTCCACGCAAGATCTCACCCCGTGGGGTCAAAATGATCACAAGAACAGTGAGCAAAAATCCCATAACCACACGGGGGTACCTAGTGAATGACCTGCAGAGAGCTGGGACCAAAGTAACAAAGCCTACCATCAGTAACACACTACTCCGCCAGGGACTCAAATCCTGCAGTGCCAGACGTGTCCCCCTGCTTAAGCCAGTACATGTCCAGGCCCGTCTGAAGTTTGCTAGAGAGCATTTGGATGATCCAGAAGAAGATTGGGAGAATGTCATATGGTCAGATGAAACCAAAATATAACTTTTTGGTAAAAACTCAACTCGTCGTGTTTGGAGGACAACGAATGCTGAGTTGCATCCAAAGAACACCATACCTACTGTGAAGCATGGGGGTGGAAACATCATGCTTTGGGGCTGTTTTTCTGCAAAGGGACCAGGACGACTGATCCGTGTAAAGGAAAGAATGAATGGGGCCATGTATCGTGAGATTTTGAGTGAAAACCTCCATCAATCAGCAAGGGCATTGAAGATGAAACGTGGCTGGGTCTTTCAGCTTGACAATGATCCCAAACACACCGCGCGGGCAATGAAGGAGTGGCTTCGTAAGAAGCATTTCAAGGTCCTAGAGTGGCCTAGCCAGGCTCCAGATCTCAACCCCATAGAAAATCTTTGGAGGGAGTTGAAAGTCCATGTTGCCCAGCAACAGCCCCAAAACATCACTGCTCTAGAGGAGATCTGCATGGAGGAATGGGCCAAAATACCAGCAACAGTGTGTGAAAACCTTGTGAAGACTTACAGAAACCATTTGACCTCTGTCATTGCCAACAAAGGGTATACAAAGTATTGAGAAACTTTTGTTATTGACCAAATACTTATTTTCCACCATAATTTGCAAATAAATTCATTAAAAATCTGGAGAAAAAAATGAAAATTACAGTTAAGTGGGAGAACTTGCACAATTGGTGTCTGACTAAATACTTTTTTGCCCCACTGTATATACTATGAAAAAAAACAGGCAAATTATATTATACTAATACAATTGCTCAGAGAATTATAAACTCAGCAAAAAAAGAAACGTCCCTTTTTCAGGACCGTCTTTCAAAGATTATTTTTATTTTTTTACAAATTCCTTCACATATCTTCATTATAAAGAGGTTTAACACGGTTTCCCATGCTTGTTCAATGAACCATAAACAATTAATGAACATGCACCTGTGGAACGGTCGTTAAGACACAAACTGCTCACAGACGGTAGGCAATTAAGGTCACAGTCCTGAAAACTTAGGACACTAAAGAGGCCTTTCTACTGACTCTGAAAAACACCAAAAGAAAGATGCCCAGGGTCCCTGCTCACCTGCGTGAACATGCCTTAGGCATGCTGCAAGGAGGCATGAGGACTGCAGATGTGGCCAGGGCAATAGATTGCAATGTCCATACTGTGAGATGCCTAAGACAGCGCTACAGGGAGACAGAATGGACAATCCCTCCATCAGTGCTCCATCAGTGCTCAGACTGTCCGTAATAGGCTGAGAGAGGCTGGACTGAGGGCTTGTAGGCCTGTTGTAAGGCAGGTCCTTACCAGACATCACTGGCAACAACATTGACTGTGGGCACAAACCCACCGTCGCTGGACCAGACAGGACTGGCAAAAAGTGCTCTTCACTGACGAATTGCAGTTTTGTCTCACCTGGGGTGAAGGTCGGATTTGCGTTTATCGTCGAAGGAATGAGCGTTACACTAAGGCCTGTACTCTGGAGCGGGATCGACTTGGCGGTGGAGGGTCCGTCATGGTCTAGTGTGGTGTGTCACAGCATCATCGGACTGAGCTGGTTGTCATTGCAGGCAATCTCAACGCTGTGCGTTACAGGGAAGACACCCTCCTCCCTCATGTGGTACCCATCCTGCAGGCTCATCCTGACATGACTCTCCAGCATTACAATGCCACCAGCCATACTGCTCGTTCTGTGCGTGATTTCCTGGAAGACAGGAATGTCAGTGTTCTGCCATGGCCAGCGAAGAGCCCGGATCTCAATCCCATTGAGCACGTCTGGGACCTGTTGGATTGGAGGGTGAGGGCTAGGGCCATTCCCCCCAGAAATATCTGGGAACTTGCAGGTGCCTCGGTGGAAGAGTGGGGTAACATCTCACAGCAAGAACTGGCAAATCTGGTGCAGTCCATGAGGAGGAGATGCACTGCAGTACTTAATGCAGCTGGTGGCCACACCAGATACTGACTGTTACTTTAATTTTTGACACCCCCCATTATTCAACACATTATTCAATATCTGTTAGTCACATGTCTGCGGAACTTGTTCAGTTTGTCTCATTTGTTGATTCTTATGTTCATACAAATATTTACACAAGTTTGATGAAAAGAAACGCTGTTGACAGTGAGAAGACATTTCTTTTTTTGCTGAGTTTATATTTAGTTTAAACGAGTAACACAAAATAAATAAAAAATTGTGCATTATTCCCACCCGTTTCCAATATGTGCAGCCAAGTTTCATACTCCTGGCAGAAGCAACCAGGTTTCTGGCTAAAATGTCCAGGTACTTGGTGAAGTTCATGATGCCGCTGGCTTTAACAAGGCCCCGGGGACCCAGTGGAATCAAAATAGCCCCATAACAGAAGATCCACCACCAGTAAGTATGAGGTACTTTTTCTTCATAAAGCCTGTGTTTTCCCCACACCAATGGAGTATGTGGCATTAGAGCTCTAATTTCATGTCATCTGACCATAGCACCAGTTTCAATCCAGGTGACAATGCCGTTAAGCGTACTTTACCAAGTACCAGGACATTTTGGCCAGAAAACTTGGTTGCCTCTGCCAGGAGGCTGAAACCTGGCTGATCTTTCAGCAAGACAATGCACACATCAAAAACCACAAAGAAATGGTTCAATTGACCACAAATCTAACATTTTGATACAGCGATCGCAGTCTCCGGACTTAATTGAAACTCATTTAAAACCTGTGGTTTGAATTGATCCTTCTTAAATATGTGTTCTCGAATCTCATAAAGCGTTTGAGAAAAAGTGACAATTGACCCCTAACTTTGAAGAAGAAAAAAAGTATCGGTGTCCTGTGTGAATCTAAGTGTGCGTTCTAAAATTCTCTTTCTCTCGGAGGACCTGAGCCCTAGGACCATGCCCCAGGACTACCTGACATGATGACTCCTTGCTGTCCCCAGTCCACCTGACCGTGCTGCTGCTCCAGTTTCAACTGTTCTGCCTTATTATTATTCGACCATGTTGGTCATTTATGAACATTTGAACATCAACTCAAATGAAATTTTATTTGTCACATACACATGGTTAGCAGATGTTAATGCGAGTGTAGCGAAATGCTTGTGCTTCTAGTTCCGACAATGCAGTAATAACCAACAAGTAATCTAACTAACAATTCCAAAACTACTGTCTTATACACAGTGTAAGGAGATAAAGAATATGTACATAAAGATATATGAATGAGTGATGGTACAGAGCGGCATAGGCAAGATGCAGTAGATGCTATCGAGTACAGTATATACATATGAGATGAGTATGTAAACAAAGTGGCATAGTTAAAGTCGCTAGTGATACATGTATTACATATTGCAGTAGATTATATAGAGTACAGTATATACGTATACATATGAGATGAATAATGTAGGGTATGTAAACATTATATTAGGTAGCATTGTTTAAAGTGGCTAGTGATATATTTTACATCATTTCCCATCAATTCACATTATTAAAGTGGCTGGAGTTGAGTCCGTGTGTTGGCAGCAGCCACTCAATGTTAGTGGTGGCTGTTTAACAGTCTGATGGCCTTGAGATTGAAAAACAGCTTCTGTCTCTCGGTCCCAGCTTTGATGCACCTGTACTGACCTCGCCTTCTGGATGATAGAGGGGTGAACAGGCAGTGGCTCGGGTGGTTGTTGTCCTTGATGATCTTTATGGCCTTCCTGTAACATCGGGTGGTGTAGGTGTCCTGGAGGGCAGGTAGTTTGCCCCCGGTGATGCATTGTGCAGACCTCACTACCCTCCGGAGAGCCTTACGGTTGTGGGCGGAGCAGTTGCCGTACCGCGGTGATACAGCCCGCCAGGATGCTCTCGATTGTGCATCTGTAGAAGTTTGTGAGTGCTTTTGGTGACAAGCCGAATTTCTTCAGCCTCCTGAGGTTGAAGAGGCGCTGCTGTCTGTGTGGGTGGACCAATTCACTTTGTCTGTGATGTGTATGCAGAGGAACTTAAAACTTGCTACCCTCTCCACTACTGTTCCATCGATGTGGATAGGGGGGGTGTTCCCTCTGCTGTTTCCTGAAGTCCACAATCATCTCCTTAGTTTTGTTGACGTTGAGTGTGAGGTTATTTTCCTGACACCACACTCCGAGGGCCCTCACCTCCTCCCTGTAGGCAGTCTCGTCGTTGTTGGTAATCAAGCCTACCACTGTTGTGTCGTCCGCAACCTTGATGATTGAGTTGGAGGCGTGCGTGGCCACGCAGTCGTGGGTGAACAGAGAGTACAGGAGAGGGCTCAGAACGCACCCTTGTGGGGCCCCCGTGTTGAGGATCAGCGGGGTGGAGATGTTGCCTACCCTCACCACCTGGGGGCGGCCCGTCAGGAAGTCCAGTACCCAGTTGCACAGGGCGGGGTCGAGACCCAGGGTCTCGAGCTTGATGACGAGCTTGGAGGGTACTATGGTGTTAAATGCAGAGTAGTAGTCGATGAACAGCATTCTCACATAGGTATTCCTCTTGTCCAGATGGGTTAGGGCAGTGTGCAGTGTGGTTGAGATTGCATCGTCTGTGGACCCATTTGGGCGGTAAGCAAATTGGAGTGGGTCTAGGGTGTCAGGTAGGGTGGAGGTGATATGGTCCTTGACTAGTCTCTCAAAGCACTTCATCTTGGCCATGTTCTGTTATAATCTCCACCCGGCACAGCCAGAAGAGGACTGGCCACCCCACATAGCCTGGTTCCTCTAGGTTTCTTCCTAGGTTTTGGCCTTTCTAGGGAGTTTTTCCTAGCCACCGTGCTTCTTCACCTGCATTGCTTGCTGTTTGGGGTTTTAGGCTGGGTTTCTGTACAGCACTTTGAGATATCAGCTGACGTACGAAGGGCTATATAAATACATTTGATTTGATTACTATTGTTATGCATGTATGTATGTACTGAACAAAAATATAAAAACTCAACAATTTTACTGAGTTACAGTTCATATAAGGAAATCAGTCAATTGAAATAACGAAATTAGGCCCTAATCTATGAATTTCACATGACTGGCACAGCCATGGGTGGGCATAGGCAAATTTCAAGATCTTTGAAGGTTTCAAGTGCAATCGCAAAAACCATCAAGCACTCTGATGAAACTGGCTCTCATGAGGACCGCCACAGGAAAGGAAGACCCGGAGTTACCTCTGCTGCCGAGGATGTTCATTAGATTTACCAGCCTCAGAAATTGTAGCCCAAGTAACAGACACATCTCAACATCCACTGTTCAGAGGAGACTGCGTGAATCAGGCCTTTGTGGTCAAATTGCTGCAAAGATACCACTACTAAAGGACACCAATAAGAAAAAAAGAGACTTGCTTGGGCCAAGAAACACGAGCAACGGACATTAGACCGGTGGAAATCTGTCCTTTGGTCTGATGAGTCCATATTTAAGATTTTTGGCTACAACGCTATGTCTTTGTGACAGAGTAGGTGAATGGATGATCTCCGCATGTATGGTGCCCACCATGAAGCATGGAGGTGGTGTGATGGAGCTTTGCTGGTGACACTGATGTATTTACAATTCAAGGCACACTTAACAAGCAGAATGCTGTGGTACGCCACCCCATCTGGTTTGAGCTTAGTGGGACAATAATTTGTTTTTCTACAGGACAATGACCCAACACACCTCCAGGCTGTGTAAGGGCTATTTGACCAAGAAGGAGAGTGATGGAGTGCTGCATCAGATGACTAGGCCTCCACAAACACCTGACCTCAACCCAATTGAGATGGTTTGGGATGAGTTGGACCGCAGAGTGAAGGAAAAGCAGCCAACAAGTGCTCAGCATGTGGGAAATCCTTCAAGACAGTTGGAAAAGCATTCCAGATGAAGCTGGATGAGAGAATGCCAAGTGTGCAAAGCTGTCATCAAGGCAAAGGGTAGCTACTTAGAACAATCTCAAATATAAATATATATATATTGATTTGTTTAACACTTTTTTTGGTTACTAAATTATTCCTTGTGTGTTATTTCATAGTTGTGATGCCTTTACTATTTTTCTACAATGTAGAACATAGGCAAAATAAAGAAAAAACCTTGAATGAGTTGGTGTCCAAACATTTGACTGGTACTGTACATATAACAAATCGATACTAGTCAAAGTATCAATATAATATCGTCCAAAATTATACCCCCCCCCCCGACCCCTCACTAACGTTCACTCCAGCTTATTCTCAAGCTCTACCATTGCGTCTTTCCAGGTAAAACATTCATCATGTTCCTTTCCAGGTAGCATAATAAAACACCTGCAGAATTCCAGTTAAAATGTCATGCAAGACAGATGAGTTTGCAACAGGCCTGTACTCGGGCTAAATAGGCCTGCACTGGCATGCTTACCAAATGAGTGAACATGAATTACAATGAGTCACTGTACAGCCTAAGTGATGAAAACCTAATCGCCAAAACTACAGGCAATTCAAAGTTCATTATGTGTTGGGAGATGGTGCTCAGCGCATCTTTCACTAAAGGGCAGAAGTGAGCTTTGGGGAATATTACTTTTGACAGAGAAGGAATGTGTATTTTCATCCAGACACAAATCACATAATTGGCCAGATATCATTTTTCTTATTCATTTTGGCCCAATGAACCGCTGGCATTCCTAATAAAGAATGAATGCGAGGGAGTGAGAGAGAGAGAAAACTAGGAGTGGAGAAGAACTAGTAAATGCATAAGTTGGCCTTGCCGAGGAAGGGCCAAAGCCAAGGGTATATTTGAGTTGGCCAGCACCTCAGTAAAAATACTTCATGAATTTATATTAAATCATCCATATATTTACGCAGTAATATAGTAGTTCAGAGATTAAATGGCCGGAGAGTTTTTCGCTTGGTGAAACAATGTGATATTATGTTCCCTGACAATTTGGCTTATTCATAATAAATTAAACTGGAACATTCCACTACTCAGGAGCAGCCCGTTAGAAATGCAAACTGAGTTCCTAAATTACTTAATAACCTCTCATATGTGTATAGGGAGTTTAGTCAAATCAGTGTAATGGGTATATAAAAAGTTTGCTTAGCACCATAGAGTTAGAGTTGGTGGATATAGTTAGTTGAAAAATGTTGACCATTATTAAACGTCGACATCATACTATCCAAATAAAGTCAGTAATGGGCTCTGGGTCACAACACTGTTGACTGCAACTCAATCCTGTCCTTCGCAGGAGAGTTGAATGGAGGGTCAAGGCAAAACAGTCTGAAGAAAACTTGACCAAGAGAGTCAGGTCAGTAACTGGATTAGGTTCAAATGAGAATTTGTTAGTTGTGTTTGGAATGAGGGAAAGGCCTATGACAGCTCTTTAGGGTAGATTAGAAGGGTCAGTGTGCGGTCAGAGTAAAATGTGAAAGCTTTCGACAACTCCCAAAACAATAAGCTAAGAGCAGGGCAAACCAACACTTCCTTCCAGACAAATATCATTAGTAGCGAATATTAACATTTTCTAACAAATATGGGCTTTGCATTCAATGATTTATGTTCCCTTACAATCTCCAGCAGTGTTTTTTGAAAAAAAATTGAGAGGAATGCATAACTCTCCATGACGTTGAAGGGCAACCTCATCGGAGTGTCAATCAACATCTCAAAAATATTTTTTAGGACAGAGAATATCAATACAAACTACTAAAATGCTGGTCACATATCTCTGAAGAAACAATTAATCAATAAAACAGAATATGAAAAATCCAGTAAAATATGTTGGCGTCGGGCTTTACCTTGTTGTGGCTCAGGCCCCGGGGCTGCTGGGAGGAGTCTTTGGGAGCGAGGCTGACTGGGCGGCGGTGCCATCCTCACAGGGCCCACAAACTGGACATATGTCCCCGGGAAGTCCCCCCTCTGCTTAGTGCGTTCGTTGAAGCCCAGCAGCCAGCCCAGGAGCTCGGGACGCTCTTCATGCCACTCCTTGAAGCACAGGGAGGCCTTGCTGACAGTCAGAATGTCCCCGGGCTGCAGGTCAATGTCCTCCTCCAAGTCCTTGGTGTAGATGTAGAGGGCACGATACTGGAAACCATCGACCGCCATTTTAAGAAACCGATAAAAGCTGCTGAAGACGCCGAGAGAATGCGAAAATTGGCACAATGCTACGGCAACCAGGAAACGATGATGATGATTTTGCTTGGAGTAGTGGTCGTTTAGGGCCAAAGAACTATCAACTGAAGCTTAGAAGCATTGCTGAAATGGCCGAGTCTATACAGCAATGTAGGTAGGGTGCTCCTGTCTTAGAGCTGGCCGGTGTTGGCGCAGTGGAGCACTTTCCTCAGCTTGATACCCCGGTTTAACCAAATGATGGAGCAGAGGGACAGCGTTGGCAACATGCTCCTTCAAGCAGCAAAAACAAGCTAGACAGCTCGAAACCTAACTGAGGCCCAGTGTTGGTCTCTTCAGTCAACCTCTCGACTGTGGGGATGGAGGCAAAGTAGGACAGTCCAACAGTTGTTGATTTTCTCAGGCTCCTCACATTCTGGACAGTGACAACCTGCAGTGCACAGAGAGAAAAAAATATATACAAAAAGTGGGCTTCTAGGGGAAAATGCATAGATAATGTAAAAAAGAATACATACGTTAAATTTAAGACATTACAGTATGTATTCTACAGATATGCAGTAGCCTACAATAAGCAAAGCATCCCTGTGTCACCGCCGCAAAGCACAAAGCATGAAAACACAGAGCAACGCGTTTGTGCAATCCTGTTTGGGATGGAAGGATCGGATTATGCTACTGCGTCATAACTTTCCACAGACCCCCCAAATCAGATTGAGTCACATTTTCGAATCTCAATTTGAAACAACTACTTTGAAATAAGTCACATGACTATACCGCAGCGCTCTCAATAAAATTGGTGATGCTCTGAAGAGGATCATATGGATAAATACGTGTGCAATAGCAAATGTTAGGAAATATGACGAGCCTTACAGTTTTAAAGCACCAAAATCGAAGAAAGCAGTTTCACTTGCAACAGTTTTTAGTTAGGGGAAAGTGGGCTATTTTGACCCACTTAAGACTGTTCTGCTGCCTAAGAAATATTTTGTCAGCCTTCTTGAAAAGTTGCCTAATCGTGCCAAAACCCTTCACAAACGCAACAAGATTGAAAGAAAGACCTTTCGATGCAAGACGCGCCTTGCTCTTATAATCTGATATAATCCGTTGCAGAAAAACATTTCCCATGCATTCATTCATACTTGCTTCATTCCAGTCAATATGGTAAATAAGGTCCTCAACGGCTATGTAGACCCACCATTACATCACGGTTTTTCAGGTCTCACCTAGGCCTAATAAATTAATTAAGACTAGTTAAGTGTCAAAATCTTACTTTGATCAGTTAATTCAGAGCCACAGTAGCAAAATCCCATCTTAAAACATGAAGACCCAGATGACTCTATCCAGTCAAAGACAAATGGTCAATTACCTTTGTTTATGCGTACTGTAGCTTCAGCAAGAGTGAAGCAAAAATATTTTTTAAAGCGACAAAGTCAAAAACGGCAACTGTACCTCAGAGAGACATTCGGCTTTCAGTCTGAGGCGAGATTAAATCTCATTTTTCCCCCCTGGATGAATTGATGACAAAAAGAAAATCCAAAGACAGGAGGGGGTGTAATGGAGGGGTTGGGCTTGTGACTCAGGAAATAAGAGCTCAGCAGCCCCCAGAGTTTTTGGGGCATCTCTCGAAAACGTCCAAATAAACTACTCTTTTTGAAGCCCAGTTTAGAGCAGTAAAGTATGTTTTGAGTGGATATGATAGGTTGCGGCTAAAACCTAAATAACAGGAAAAATTCAAACTGTACACCGCTCTCTTCATATCCGGGGGTATGCGCACTTCAACCTTCAGACAAACTCTCCATTTGATATGCAAGCAAAATATTCTCGTAATAGTCAGTCCTAATGTCACCGCTATAAAACATTAAATAGTTATCATGATTACAGGACGTACCATTGGGCAACACTACTCACCCCACTTTTGGGCAGAGAGAAACTGGAGAGACTTACCAAGGCTCTCTGTCTGACATCCCCGGTGTCAAAAAAAAGAAGAGTCACCAGGGTAGACAAGTGGCACTGGCATACCCAACCACAGCCGGCAATCCCCCTCCCCTTGAATCTCCCCCCCTCCCCTTGCGTCTCCCCCTGCCCCGAAAAAAATCCATTCCTCTGCCATTTTGTTTGTTTATATTCACAATCTTGTAGAAGACAACTGCAATCATCCCGCACTCCGTGGTGGTCCACGTCAGCATTTTATTCCACAGCAAAAAAGAAAAAGGTGCTGCAACTAATACCAGTTGAATGGAGAATCATCTCTGTTACAATCCTACACATGGAGTGCAGCCCACATTTCAAGGCAGCAGCAGGTCGTCACTGGATCCACCCCCCCCCCCCCCCACTTTTATTCAGGCAAGAGATGACACACTTTGCTATCAGGAGAGCCCAAACGGCTGAGGGAGACCACAGAAAATAATGAACAAATAAAAAAAGGCAATAAACTCACTGTTACTAGAGAGAGGGAAACTAAGCCTGGCCTCTCATTGGCTGCTGTTTGGCCATGTGCTCGGAGTCACCAGAGAAGCTCAGGCAAATCAAGGAAATGTTCTAATATTAGAAAATGTATCTAGGCAGTGATCAAGCTCCTGACCCAAACAACTCCACCTTTTTTACACTGCACTTTTTTTTGCAGTGTCATTTGATGAAAATATATGCAGTATGATCAAATATATATTAATAAAAAATGTATTATACAGACAATTATTGTCTGGTGCTGCAATATAATGTAAGCTATATTTTACCATTACCAGTAAAGGACCACCAAAATTAAAAGGCAGGTTATTCTGGGGAAGTAGATAAAGGGCTTCATTCCCAAAATCCAGAAGTATCCCCTCGAACTTACAAATTTGTAACATATTGTACAAATTGGAATTCGTAACGTTTCATAACTATTAGTGTTTCATTAGAATTAGTGTTGATACCAAAATGATTCCACGGCAACAAAAAAAAAAGGCGTATTAGCCAAAGTCACAGAATGGCACTTGAGCCGGACAGATATTTTGAGTTCAATATCATTGCATTGGACATTTTTTAATGCAATCAGCTTTATAAATCAGCAATATTTTGCATTATGTTAGCATATTATCACAAACAAGGTACTTGGGTCGTGAATTGATGCTGGCTTCAGCTGTAAGCTAGCAAGGAAAGTTAGTCTACAAAAGCTGAAAGCTACTGGACTTGCATAGTAGTGCTCTAGTCTGCACTGGACATTGTTTTGGGAGCCGTAAGTAGCCGTCTCAACATTGCTACATGCCGTGTTGCATTGTTCAAGTGTGTTAACTTCTGTGCAGCATAAGTGGTGACGCATCCCACACTCCCAGTGAGTTCAATGGTTCCTCAAGGCGGGCTAAAGCTAGCAATGGTTAAGTGGAGCAGGCACAGTGCTCTCACGCTATAAGGGGACATCGGCTACGCTGACAGAGAGACTTGATCCTCTCTCAAATCAGTAGATGGCATGATAAACATTTGACACTTTAAAAAAAAATCTAGTACTGAACCGTTTTACATGTTCTAGTATCGAAAAAGTACAGAAGTTTTAGTATACCGTGCAACACCAATAAGAATTGCAAAATGTTTGCAGGATGTAACATATACGAAATGGATGTGCACAATTTTCGGGGACCCATTTTGGCTTGGGCACTACTTTCAAACAAAACTACTGGCTTAAATGAAACAAAAGCTCTGGAACGTCAGAGGAGCTGCAAGCCAATATATTTTGGTACATATTCATTGCTACTTCGGAGCAATTTTGAAACAGTTTTCCCAAAATAAGAAAACAGTAAAACAAAATACCACCGTAAAGTATGGATGGGCGTTTGAAATAATTCACTATTCGAATATCAGTTTTTTGTTGTTGATTTATTTGCTTGTAAATGTATATTTGTAAAAATATATTTTTAACTTTGCTACAGCAAAGACTAGTTAACTAGTAGCAGCCACAATGTCATTTATAATCCCATATAACAGTGCCTGTCTTGACTGGAGTAGCCTAGAGATGCTATCTATATCTAACTAGGTTAATCGAGGATGGTCAGCGCCTTACCTAACCTTAAAAATGCAATATGCTGAAATCGCTCTGCCATTTCTTGATTGCTATAATTGGAATAGTTCACCTACTTCCAGTTTGCGACAATGCAAGCAGTCATTGCGTAGATAATTATTGAACCATTTAAACTGCTGTATAATATATTTTCCATAACCAAAAATATAGGATTTTCAACTGATGTACAAAACCAAAAGTAAGACAAAAAATAAATTTAAGAACGGGGAGCATATAAATAGCACACATAGAACATATTTACCGCTTAGACTTTGAATGAGAATGACAAATCTAGAACTCACATGTCCATGTGCATTTGGTCAGCTTGTCCAAAAAGTTACATATTGTAGCTTTAACCCTTAGTTTAACAATTTCAAATATCAACTACAAATAGGGTCGAGACGTATCCCAGCAACATTCAGATTAAACAGCCTACCTTCAGTGGCGCTCTTCCTTTTAAGGGGAAAAGGAAGAGAGCTTGTAACGTGCCCTCTGCTTTTGGTCGTGCGCCTCGCTGTTTACAGTCCCCGGTGAAACACAAAGCAGATGCCTATACCTAGTGCCAGCCTTTCTTCCAGATGAAGTTCTTGACAAAGTCGACAGACACCACATACCAATTTTGTTGGTGACAACTTTTGTCGCTTTCTAATAGCTGTCTAGCAGCTAGACTCAGTGGGTTTTGTCCAACATGTCTCTGGACCCACTCACTCTCACAGTCATACGCTGGACCTAGTTTTGTCCCATGGAATAAATGTTGTGGATCTTAATGTTTTTCCTCATAATCCTGGACTATCAGACCACCATTTTATTACGTTTGCAATTGCAACAAATAATCTGCTCAGACCCCAACCAAGGAACATCAAAAGTCGTGCTATAAATTCACAGACAACACAAAGATTCCTTGATGCCCTTCCAGACTCCCTCTGCCTACCCAAGGACGCCAGAGGACAAAAATCTGTTAACCACCTAACTGAGGATCTCAATTTAACCTTGCGCAATACCCTAGATGCAGTTGCACCCCTAAAAACTAAAAAAATGTCTCATAAGAAACTAGCTCCATGGTACACAGAAAATACCCGAGCTCTGAAGCAAGCTTCCAGAAAATTGGAACGGAAATGGCGCCACACCAAACTGGAAGTCTTCCGACTAGCTTGGAAGGATGGTACCGTGCAGTACCGAAGAGCCCTTACTGCTGCTCGATCGTCCTATTTTTCTAACTTAATTGAGGAAAATAAGAACAATCCGAAATTCCTTTTTGATACTGTGGCAAAGCTAACTAAAAAGCAGCATTCCCCAAGAGAGGATGACTTGCACTTTAGCAGTGATAAATTCATGAACTTCTTTGAGGAAAAGATTATGATTATTAGAAAGCAAATTACGGACTCCTCTTTAAACCTGCGTATTCCTCCAAACCTCAGTTGTCCTGAGTCTGCACAACTCTGCCAGGACCTAGGATCAAGAGAGACGCTCAAGTGTTTTAGTACTATATCTCTTGACACAATGATGAAAATAATCATGGCCTCTAAACCTTCAAGCTGTATACTGGACCCTATTCCAACTAAACTACTGAAAGAGCTGCTTCCTGTGCTTGGCCCTCCTATGTTGAACATAATAAACGGCTCTCTATCCACTGGATGTGTACCAAACTCACTAAAAGTGGCAGTAATAAAGCCTCTCTTGAATATATATATATCGAATCTTCCATTCCTCTCAAAGATTTTAGAGAAGGCTGTTGCGCAGCAACTCACTGCCTTCCTGAAGACAAACAATGTATACGAAATGCTTCAGTCTGGTTTTAGACCCCATCATAGCACTGAGACGGCACTTGTGAAGGTGGTAAATGACATTTTGATGGCATCGGACCGAGGCTCTGCATCTGTCCTCGTGCTCCTAGACCTTAGTGCTGCTTTTGATACCATCGATCACCACATTCTTTTGGAGAGATTGGAAACCCAAATTGGTCTACACGGACATGTTCTGGCCTGGTTTAGGTCTTATCTGTCGGAAAGATATCAGTTTGTCTCTGTGAATGGTTTGTCCTCTGACAAATCAACTGTACATTTCGGTGTTCCTCAAGGTTCTGTTTTAGGACCACTATTGTTTTCACTATATATTTTACCTCTTGGGGATGTTATTCGAAAACATAATGTAAACTTTCACTGCTATGCGGATGACACACAGCTGTACATTTCAATGAAACATGGTGAAGCACCAAAATTGCCCTCGCTAGAAGCATGTGTTTCAGACATAAGGAAGTGGATGGCTGCAAACTTTCTACTATTAAACTCGGACAAAACAGAGATGCTTGTTCTAGGTCCCAAGAAACAAAGAGATCTTCTGTTGAATCTGACAATTAATCTTAATGGTTGTACAGTCGTCTCAAATAAAACTGTGAAGGACCTCGGCGTTACTCTGGACCCTGATCTCTCTTTTGAAGAACATATCAAGACCATTTCGAGGACAGCTTTTTTCCATCTACGTAACATTGCAAAAATCAGAAACTTTCTGTCCAAAAATGATGCAGAAAAATTAATCCATGCTTTTGTCACTTCTAGGTTAGACTACTGCAATGCTCTATTTTCCGGCTACCCGGATAAAGCACTAAATAAACTTCAGTTAGTGCTAAATACGGCTGCTAGAATCCTGACTAGAACCAAAAAATTTGATCATATTACTCCAGTGCTAGCCTCTCTACACTGGCTTCCTGTCAAAGCAAGGGCTGATTTCAAGGTTTTACTGCTAACCTACAAAGCATTACATGGGCTTGCTCCTACCTACCTCTCTGATTTGGTCCTGCCGTACATACCTATACGTACGCTACGGTCACAAGACGCAGGCCTCCTAATTGTCCCTAGAATTTCTAAGCAAACAGCTGGAGGCAGGGCTTTCTCCTATAGAGCTCCATTTTTATGGAACGGTCTGCCTACCCATGTCAGAGACGCAAACTCGGTCTCAACCTTTAAGTCTTTACTGAAGACTCATCTCTTCAGTGGGTCATATGATTGAGTGTAGTCTGGCCCAGGAGTGGGAAGGTGAACGGAAAGGCTCTGGAGCAACGAACCGCCCTTGCTGTCTCTGCCTGGCCGGTTCCCCTTTTTCCACTGGGATTCTCTGCCTCTAACCCTGTTACGGGGCTGAGTCACTGGCTTGCTGGGGCTCTCTCGTGCCGTCCCTGGGGGATGCGTCACCTGGGTGGGTTGATTCACTGTTGTGGTCGGCCTGTCTGGGTTCCCCCCTTGGGTTGTACCGTGTCGGAGATCTTTGTGGGCTATACTCGGCCTTGTCTCAGGATGGTAAGTTGGTGGTTGAAGATTTCCCTCTAGTGGTGTGGGGGCTGTGCTTTGGCAAAGTGGGTGGGGTTATATCCTTCCTGTTTGGCCCTGTCCGGGGTGTCCTCGGATGGGGCCACAGTGTCTCCTGACCCCTCCTGTCTCAGCCTCCAGTATTTATGCTGCAGTAGTTTATGTGTCGGGGGCTAGGGTCAGTTTGTTTATCTGGAGTACTTCTCCTGTCCTATTCGGTGTCCTGTGTAAATCTAAGTGTGCGTTCTCTAATTCTCTCCTTCTCTCTTTCTTTCTCTCTCTCGGAGGACCTGAGCCCTAGAACCATGCCCCAGGACTACCTGACATGATGACTCCTTGCTGTCCCCAGTCCACCTGGCCATGCTGCTGCTCCAGTTTCAACTGGCCTGGGCCCTAGGACCATGTCCCAGGACTACCTGACATGAGGACTCCTTGCTGTCCCCAGTCCACCTGGCCATGCTCCTGCTCCAGTTTCAACTGTTCTGCCTTACTATTATTCAACCATGCTGGTCATTTATGAACATTTGAACATCTTGGCCACGTTCTGTTATAATCTCCACCCGGCACAGCCAGAAGAGGACTGGCCACCCCACATATGCTCTCTCTAATTCTCTCTTTCTTTCTCTCTCTGAGGACCTGAGCCCTAGGACCGTGCCCCAGGACTACCTGACATGATGGCTCCTTGCTGTCCCCAGTCCACCTGACTGTGCTGCTGCTCCAGTTTCAACTGTTCTGCCTTATTATTATTTGACCATGCTGGTCATTTATGAACATTTGAACATCTTGGTCATGTTCTGTTAAAATCTCTACCCGGCACAGCCAGAAGAGGACTGGCCACCCCACATAGCCCGGTTCCTCTCTAGGTTTCTTCCTAGGTTTTGGCCTTTCTAGGGAGTTTTTCCTAGCCACCGTGCTTTTACACCTGCATTGTTTGCTGTTTGGGGTTTTAGGCTGGGTTTCTGTACAGCACTTTGAGATATCAGCTGATGTACGAAGGGCTATATAAATAAATTTGATTTGATTTGATTTGATTAGTAACAGCACGTGCGAGCTTGCTCTGAAATGGTTTCCATCCGGAATATAAACAAAGTCGACACTTCATCTTAACTCCTCCTCCAAATGTACTTGATTGGTTGAACAGTGCAGAAGAGAACCTCCTGACAATTGTTTTCTCTTGTCATAGCCTGAATGTGGGGCATCCCGCTCAGGCGTTTCTTTTATGCCTGCTACGTTAGTTTAGTTGGCTGCGTGTAATAGCCTAGTCTTTTTAATTTATCTACCTTTTAATTCCATTTTGCATTAGTGAACTCTCACTTTACTGCTACACATGGAACCGGTTTGACTGTAGTGCCGCTTTGGTTGGCCAACAAAAACAACAAGCTACACGTGTAAAGGCTAACAGGCTTCATGAGGCGCACGTCAGAAAAACGTATATTCAAAGGTAACATAATTATGAATTTTAAGTGTCATGGTGTAGTATCCTTATATGTAACAATGTCACATGGATATTTTAATTCAATTTAGAAAAAGGCCCCTTTTCACTGTTCAAAATTTGGATATTCTAATAATCGTGCCCATCCCATATGTAAAGTGGTCCTGAACTGATCAAATACGGGTTGCTTTGGCTCCAGCTGACTGTTTACAGTTCCCGTTAGTACTCAGCTTAACCTCAATGCTACCTCCCAGTCCCCACTCAGGCTGCTGTACAGGACCGTTACTGGGGGTGAAAATAGAGACAATACCCTGATCTATCACAGGGCCATGACATAATATTAAGCTATGACGTATTAAAGATGTTATTGACAAACATCAGTAACAAATGGGTGCAACATCTTGCATAATATTTTTTAAATCTCTTTGTAGCTATGTGTTTATTCCCTTAATGTGTTTTTACTGTAAAACAATACAGACAAGGGGAAATTACAAATAGGCCTACTCAACATTAACATGCTTCATATTTCATAAAATAAAAAGACACATCTCAGTGGTGTGATGTTTTAATTTCTGATCTGGAGTGTGACCATTCATTTCATACACAGTGTACAAAACATTAGGAAGACTTCCTAATATTGAGTTGCACCCCTTTTTGCCCTGAGAACAGCCTCAAATTTGTCGGGCATGGACTCCAAAAGGTGTCGAAAGCATTCCACAGGGACGCTGGCCCATGATGACGCCAATGCTTCCCACAGTTTTTGTCAAGTTGGCTGGATGTCTGATACACACGGGAAACAGTTCAGTGATTAAACCCAGCAGCGTTGTTGTTCTTGACACACTTAAACTTCCTGGCACCTACTACCATACCCCATTCAAAGGCACTTAGATTTTTTGTCTTGCCCACTCATCTTCTGAATGGCACACATACACAATCCATGTCTCAATTGTCTCGAGACCTAAAAATCCTTTATTAACCCGTCTCCTCCCCTTTACCTACACTGATTGAACTGATTGAAGAGAATTTAACAATATATATACATATATATATTAACAGGTGACATCAATAGGGGATCATAGCTTCCACCTGGTCAGTCTATTTCATGGAAAGAGTTGGTGGTCCTAACGTTCTGTACACTCAAGTGTAGATGGAAATGCACTAATACTGCAATACAGTCAGACACATTAATCTTTGCATGGGGATGACAGACAGACGAACTGCAGTAATACTTTCCTAAAAATTACACATCAAAGCCTGAACCAACTATCAGTGCAGGAGACAAGTTCTGTTTGTTCATCATTGATTTATTATTGATTTTCATAATGGACATTCACCCAATTATTTGAGTGAAAATTATCATTTCTGGAGACAGCCATTTCAGTGTAAGTATTTTAAAATGTCAGCCAATGCAACTAATATTTAAATGCACATCTGAGCCCCAAAATGTAGCTAGTATGTAGGTCTAAACTAGAATTGACATACACTAACCTTGTGGCCATCTGTCCGCCGGTGGACACCATATGATAGTTGTGAATGTCAACAGTCTACAACATGATATAGCCTAGTAATATCGCTTAAGCATATCTGAAATCTAATCCATGTTATATTGTAGCAACATAAGGAACAGCACTAGGCCTATATGTTGCATAAGACGATTGCAGAAAACCGGCCTTTATAGCTAAATGCAGCAACAAAAGATCTGCACATTGTAAGGTAGGCCTACATAGAGCAGCGGTGCTTGCTAAGAGACAGTTGCCCTTAGGTGCACATCAGGGATCAGCTTACCTGACCCAGATCTGTAACTGTTTGTAGGTAAAATGCAAAATTGGCATGAGCAGCAGCATTTTGGGTGCTTTTTTTAATACCCTGGTTGAGAAAGGGCTTGGCCCTATCAGGGCACATATATAATGTATAACAAAAAAGGGGGGGGGGATATTTGCATAACTGGAATGCCATCAACTTGCTGTAATGGAGGAAGCTGACGATTGTTTTGACCAGTTTTTCCAGTCAAAATGAAAAAGCGACTTGGGGCTTCAGGTACTTTTCGATAATGACTGTAAGTAGCTCCATTAAGCTGAATAAACACGGACATTCCATAACACCTCAAGGGGTTCCTATATTTTCTTTAAAAACGAGATAGACGTTAGGACATTCTCTAACTGGAACTATTCAAAATATGTTGTTATATGTAGGCTAGTTATTTCTTTATTTGTAAGTGTAATAGTTACCCATTGTTACTGTACATTAGTAACCTTTACCTTGCCCCAAGTACAGTGTAGCAATGAGTTAATACAAAACTTACATTACTGTATTTTAGCAACTATCAATTATACAGTAATACGGTCACTTTAATGTAAAGTTTGACAGACATTTGTCCAAAACTGAATAGGCATTGTTGCCACAGACATGGCTGATCCTGCAAATTCTGGAATGAATCCAAGAGAAATCTGGTGATGATTTGGCATAGAGACATAAAAACACAAATGTGCAAAACAAACTACACTTTTAAGATAACAAAAAAAACACCAACTATGTGAATTAACAAATAATAGAACGGTCCAAAATATAGGGTGCTGTCAGCTAGAGTAGATATTTCTCGCAACAACGTAGCAAGTAAAACTAGCACATTAAACACTTCAGCTTCCAGCGATAGCTGTCGTGTTAGAGAAATTCGCAGCTGTAGCCATGTTTTGATACTGCATTTTAAAAACGTAGCCAACAAAATAATGCAACATTCATGCACCATATGGGAACTCTGGAAAATATGGTTACAGTAGCTCGACTTGCTAGATTGAGATGTCAATAGAGGCACACTAGATGCCAATAGAGATGTCAAGAGGCTATTATTTTAACATTTAGCGTGCTATAAAATACAGAAAACGACTTGTTGCAGTGGTCTTTGACAAGTTTATATACATGTGCAAGTTCGTACTGCGTTGTGTGCGTAGTGCACTTCACGCTCTTCCACCATTTTCCTGTTCAGTGGCCAGCACTGGAAATGTGCAAGAACTTGGAAAAACTCACCCGCAGATATTTCTTCAAAATCTCGCTGTTGCGGCACTTTAACTGTTCAACACGTCGAAATGTAGACAGCTAATTTCCTTATCTTTCAGTTTCTCTCCCTCAATGCTTGAAGTCTTCCACTTGCCCGGTTCACTCCCAATCCGCTTTCTTTCTCTCTCCCTTTCTTTCTTTTGCCGCACATAACTCTCAGCTCCCTACACAGCCATTTCCAGCACAGCACCGCGCATGAAACAGGAGAATGCGTGGGAACTAATATGAACAGCTCGAAAATAAACGAACCCAGACGGAAAAGCACGAATCCCTGCAGGACAAGACGCATATGCTCATTATACATATTTCGAGATTCCTAAAATCACGCCCCTTCGATACAGACCACGATTTTTTTCTTAGCAGGTTAGGAGAATTAGCTCAATGTTAGGAAAAGGGTTAGTATTAGCAAAAATGCCCTCCTTACCTGTTACAAAGTCACTTGTATCTTGGTGGCGTTTTTTAGAGAGTCCCGAATAGTTCACCTCTCCTGAATTGAAGAATTTCAGTTATCCTAAAAATGCATCTTGACAGTCCAGCCTGATCATGCTTGTTCACAACTGTGTTTTATAATACTTGTAAAATACACTGTGTACAAAACATTAGGAACACCTTTTTCTATGACAGACTGACCAGGTGAAAGCTATGATCCGTTATTGATGTCACCTGTTAAATCCACTTCAATCAGTTTAGATGATGGGAGACAGGTTATTTTTAAGCCTTGGTACATGGATTGTCCCATGTTGTTGGGGATCGGAAGTGTCCGGTGCGAGAGAGGCAGGTTGAGGTGGCCAGAGTAGTGCAGAAGCTGAGGAGGATGAGTAGTAATGCAGAAGCTGAGACAGGGAAGAAAGCAAGAGGATGGGTGAGGGATTCTGAGAACACTGAGGTCAACGAGTGATACGTGTATAATGTATGCTTCAGTAAGGTTGGCTTCTTAGCAATGGTGTCCTGTAATCTCAGAGCATTGGCATGGTGCAGGAGCAGATGGGATCAAAGTAGTGTAACAGGTTAGTGGGTTTTTAATGAGTGTAAAGGTTGGTTGGGTGTTATTTAAAAAAAATGATATCACAGTATAATGGATTTATACTATAGTCCAGTTGGGAATGGTAATGCTTGCATTAAATAACACCCTTCCAACTAACTTCCAATATGGATGCCAACTGCCGTTAAACCCCACAGAAGAAGAAATGGAATGTGTACTGTATGTGTGCCATTGAGGGTGAATGGACAAGACAAAAGAGCCTTTGAATAGGATATGGTAATATGTGCCAGACGCACCGGTGTGTGTGTCAAGAACTGCAACGCTGCTGGCTTTTTCATGCTCAACAGTTTCCCGTCTGTATCAAGCATTTCACTACACCCGCAATAACATCTGCTAAACATGTATACGAGACCATTAAAACTAGATTTTGAACAGTCCACCCACTAATGGACATCCAGTCAACTTGACACAACTGTGGAAAGCATTGGCGTCACCATGGGCCAGCATCCCTGTGGAATGCTTTCGACCATAGCCGCGGGAAGTCGGGGGGTGCTGCAGCACCGCCTGAAAAATCTGAATGAAAGAAAATGTAGTTTTATTACTAAAGTAGTGCACTGAGCCTTTACTAGTCCTAGATCACACACACAAAGGGGATGAAATTCGCAGCGCCCCCACCCCAGACATCTTCCAGCAGTTAACTCAATATTAGGCTACTATTGAAAAGGGCCAATAACTAGGCTACTCTAAAATGAGCAGTTTTGTCATAAAACACAATGCCACAGATGTTTTGAGGGAGTGTGCAATTGGCATGTTGACTGCAAGGATGTCCACAAGAACTGTTGCCAGAGAACTGGTTAATTTCTCTACCAAAAGCCACCACAGTCATTAGAAAATGTAGCAGTACAGTACATCCAACCAGCCTCACAACCGCAGACCACGTGTAACCACACCAGCCCAGAACCTCTACATCAGGCTTAGTCAACAGCTGATGAAACTGGGTTTGTACAACCAAAGAATTTCTGCACAAACATGCTCAGGGAAGCTCATCTGCATGTTTGTCATCCTCACCAGGGTCTTGACCTGACTGCATTTTGGCGTCATAAGCGACTAAAGTGGGAAAACGCTCACCTTCTATGGCACTCTGGAGAAATATGCTCTTCACGGATGAATCCCAGTTTTAACTGTAGCGGGCAGAAGGCAGACATTGCGTGGGCAAGCGGTTTGCTGATGTCAACATTGTGAACAGAGAACAGGAGGGATTCTTAAAGAAAAACTAACAGGTCTGTGAGAGCCACAATTCTTACTGGTTGGTTGATCAAATACTTATGTCATGCAATAAAATCCAAATTAATTACTTAAAAATCATACAATGTGATTTTCTGGATTTTTGTTTTAGATTCCGTCTCACAGTTGAAGTGTACTGGTACCTATGATAAAATTAGACCTGTACATGCTTTGTGTAGGAAAACCTGCGAAATTGGCAGTGTATCAAATACTTGTTCCCCCCACTGTATATCATTGTTTTTAATGGAAAAATATGCATTAATCACAATGAGCCTTGAGTAGTTAGTGTTGTGAATATGTTTATCAAAATTGTAGTTCATAAGTCCCAAAATAAATGGTCCACTTCATATTAGTCTTCTGCCATTAATTTATTTCAAAATGCTGTTAGAGCGTATAAAGCAATGGATTTCACACCAACTTTCACCAGAAACCAGTTTGAGAAATATGAAAATGAAGTTGTTCGAGGGCCACCAAGGTAAGACAGAACAAAACAACATGAATTACAATTGACCACAGTGTGACGAAATCAACATTACAGATGTCCCCTTTTCCATATACAGTATCAGGAAAAATGTGAGAAAGTATCATCAGCTGGTTGTATACCGTGTGCACCTCATACTTTACCCCCTTTATTCTTAAGTGTTATTGAAGTCGAATTGGAAAAGAAAATGGAGAAAAAAAATGAAAACAATTCAGTGACTTAAACAATGTACACAAACAAATTTGGGTGCCAGTGTTTTTTTTGTGTAACATCGAACAGTGTAGAAATGCAGAATGGTTATGTTCACAATCGTGGTCAGCTTAGCCATACTGTAAGAATCAGACATTCTCTAGCAAGCTAGACCATGGAAACATCTGACAAATTTAACATGTAGTTATTCAGTAAAAATGTGTAGTAGCAAGATGCAGTATTTCCAACAACAGATCTGGGAAATCCATTGTGAATTGAATTACTTATTTGATTATATCCTCAAGAAACACATGTTTGTTTACTTAATTAGTACTTGAATGTTGGGTAATAAAACAAGTAGATAAGTTTTAGATTTGATCTTGCACTATCCTATCTCGTTCCAGTTGTTCAAGTATTAGTTGGTGCTAAATTATTATTTTAACTCTTGTCAATATTCCCACCATGAAACACGTGTTCCTAACATCTGACAGAGTATGACAGTTCATCCTGATATTACAGCTTATTTGAAATAAGCGAGAGTGGAAGCATTTAGAATGTTAATTCCATAGTTGCAGAAGAAAACAATGTGCCAATGACAGTATACAAAGTTCAGAGCAAAACCATCTTCAAATCTCTCACCAAACCACTGTCATTCTATAAAGTCTGCTGCCCCCCCCCCCCCCCCAGTCACTTTTTAATCATTGCCAACTGCAGTTTAGATTAGTTACGGTGTGTGTGAATAGCATAGGCGAATCAGCAATACAACAAGACTGCTTCCATGTCAAAATATACACACACAAAACATTTCAATTTGTCCCTCAGGGCTTCTGTTGGAATCCTGCAGTTTACCGTCATTCGTTGTAATAATTTAACAGCAGATGGAAAAACTTCAAATACAGTACACTTGACCCCAAAAAAATGTAAACATTTATATAACATGGTTAAAAACCGCAAAGAGAGCCAGTTCCTACATACACTGTACGATTCTTAAACCAGGGTTCTGAAAAATAACGAGAACTGCGTTAAGAGGAAATGCCTAACCTGTACAAACGCTCTCCTGCTAAATTAGATTGTAGGGTAGCTTGCTTCAACAAGCAGGTAAGTACGGCATTGCAGGATCGCCAACAATATAGTATCAAAAAGGTAGTAAAGGCAGAACTTAGCTTAATTTATTTTGTCAATCATTTTGTGATTTAAACCAATGAGAGAATTGGTGGAATCCATTTGATGATTTCACTGGATGATTGACTGGGCATGGCAGCAGGGCACCATTCCTAAAGCCTCCTATGTACACTACCTCTTCTTTTTATTTTTTAGAAGGGTTCCTATGAGAAATCCACACTTTGGCATGGGGGCACCATTTCAAAGCATACCGAATGTAGATAACTTTCATATTTGTGCCAAGGTCTTTTAAAACGTGACACACTTTCCCTGATTCTCTTGGATCCAGTCCAGATAGTGACTACAAATCATTACCAAACACATTGTTCTGATGTGTTAAAAGACAGCACTGAATTAAAAAGGGCTTGGACACAGTAAGTATATAAACATTCAACATATGTTTGAAAGGCCATATTTGATCAGACAAATCAGCAGCCATTTTCTAAGAAATTAAACACTATTGGAATACTAAATGTTAACCAACTTAAAATTTAAGAGATAATGGACAAAGAAATTGCTTCCATCCTATGTCTCCATCTAGAAACCACATCTAAAAAATTTGTTCTTAATTTAGTTTCCTCAAGTCCCTATCAATTCACACAACAGAATGGCTGCACCTAATTTGTGCGATTTACACAAATAAGGCCAATAATACATGACGTCATATTCAGCCCTGAAATAAAAACAAATGAACATTAGTCATGAATAGGTTATTTCAGTAAAAAAAAAAACATATTTACAAAGTACAAACATGTTACAGGTGCTACAGTGAACCTAAAAACCAAAGGGTGAAGGAGGGGGAAACCAAAAATAGGATGTAAACCAATTTTGGATGTAAACCAATTTTGGCACTCAAGTTTGTTTAGTGTGGTAGGATGCATACTGTGACGTTAACTCGACCATGTAACAACTTTATTTTCGTTCTTCTCTCCCTCGATTGGCACAACTTGAGTATATACTTGCGGATAAACATGCAAGCCCTTCAAATACTGTACAGTAGTCGATAAGAGAGTATGTAACCTTTAGTCTAGTCTTGCTGTCTTGAGAAAGACTACCTTTCACTTTTTTGGAGAAACGCTAGGCTAAAACCCCTCCCTCTCTTTTGGTTTGGATTTCTGTGCTGCTGTACCCTGTACTCCTCTCCCCGCAGCCTCCAGGCTCCAGTCGGACTGAGCCAAGTTAATCCACGATGCCTTAAACCGCGGCTGCCTGACGGGGAGGGTGGCTCTTGGCTCCTTCTCATTCGCGTCGTCAAAACTCACCTCCTGCACCGCCTTCTGCTTCTTAAAGGAGTCCCTCCTCTCGGACAGGGCCAGTTTCCTCATCACCAACTCCTTGGAGCAGTGGTCACTGCGGTGGTCGCTGCTCGTCGACTCCCTGTGGATTCTCTGACTGCCCAGATACAGGCCCTGGCGACCATGTTGTTCCCCCACACAGACAAACCCTCTGGCCGTATCCAGGTCCTCTAGCCCCTCCCCCTCCGACAGAGGTACCTCCATGGTGTGTCGGCGGGTGGCGTAGCCCTTCTTGTCACCGTGGTACGCCCCGGAGAGCTTCTCAGCCGACTGCACCCTCTTGAGGAGGGGAGAGCGGGGCGGCTCGGCGCTGCGCGGGCGGACAGAGTGGCGGGCAACGGTGGGAGGGGACAGGGTCATGCCGTGGAGGCCCTTGGACAGGCCAGGGAGGGAGGACGGAGAGCACTGGGAGGAAAGGGGCTGCGGAGGGGGGATACAGGCCAGCGGGGAGGGGGGGATGCTGCTGGTGGACTTGCAGCGGCCTGCCTTGGTGTAGCGGCCTAGGACCTGGAGGGAGCTGGGACGGGCCTGGGGGACAGGGGAGTTGGGAGAGCTGGAGCAGGGAGAGGAGCTCTGGGGGGAGTTGGAGTCTGAGAAGAGATAGAACATGCTGTAGATAAGCCTTTGATTTCTTCAGTGACAAAGAAAGCATTCTCGCTGTCCTGATGTTAAATGGTTTGATAATAATGAGAATCAACTTTTGCCTGCATTTTTGTATGATTATGTACCATGAAAACCAAGAGCTTTTACATAACCCAGGTATCTTCTATTCCAATACCAATTGACTTGGTATATCATAACGGTTTAAACATGGTCACATACCCACCTTATTACATTTAAAATATGTACATCACAAAATGGCCGACTATCGAACCACAGTTTCCATCCAATAGAGGCTAGCTACTCACCTCCAGACTGGTCAGGGGCGGGGGAGGGGCAGGGTGTGCTGGGCCCAGGCGAGAGGCTCTGGGTGGGGGAGCCAGACAAGCTGTCACTGGAGGATACTGAATGCTGGAAGCCGGAGGAGAAACTGCGACTGCTCTGCATGGGAGGAGGGGTGTGCTTGGCCATCTTCCTCAAGACGCTACGTCGTCTACTACAGGAGAGAAATGGGATTAAATTTAAGTGGATATTTTCAGCAATCCTTTTCATGTGACACCAAATTCTGTGGCTATAAGACATTAGGCGGCACAGAATTCTATATTTCTCCTTGTTCTTAGAAGGTTGCTCCAAAATGACCCAATGCATTATTTACAATTACTTTCCTTTGGGCACATCTGGAATACAACCAAAATAAACTGCAAATGCATCCAACAACTTTGTAGTCGCATGCTTGATGTAGTGAATGTGTACCAGGAATTAGGGTTCAAATACTACACTGAACAAAAAAATGTAAGCCACACAACAATTAAGACTTTACAGAGTTACAGTTCATAGAAGTAAATTAGCCAATTTAAATAAATGCATTAGGCCCTAAGACAGATTTCACATGACTGGGAATACAGAAATGTATTAGTTGGTCACAGATACCTTTATAAAAAATAATAATAATAAAGTAGTGGCGTGGATCAGAAAACCAGTCAGTAGCTTGTGTGATCACATCTTGCCTCATGCAGTGCGACACATGTCCTTCGCATAGAGTTAGTCAGGCTGTTGATTGTGGCCTATGGAATGTTGTCCCATTCTTCAATGGCTGTGCGAAGCTGCTGGATATTGTCAGGAACTGCAACATGCTGTCGATCCAGAGCATCCCAAACATGCTCGACGGGTGACACGTTTGAGTATGAAGGCCATGGCAGAACTGGAACATTTTCAGCTTCCAGGAATTCGATACAGATCCTTGCAACATGGTGCTGTTTATTATCATGCTGAAACATTAAGTGATCAGGATCTCGTCACGGTAACTCGGTTTATTAAAATGCCATTGATAAAATCAGGGTGACTGGTCTAAGACGATATCGCATGTGAAGTAGCCGGATGTGGAATCCCTGGGTTTGTGTGGTTACACGTGGTCGGCAGTTGTGAGGCCAGTTGGACATACTGCAAAATCCTTTAAAACGATGTTGGAGGTAGGTTATGGTAGAGAAATGAACATTCAAAGCTCTGGCAACAGCTCTGGTGGACATTCCTCCAGTCAGCATATCAATTTCACTCCCTCAAAACTTGAGACATCTGTGGCATTGTGTGACCAAACTACATTTTAGTGGCATTTTCTCTCGAGCACAAAGTACACCTGTGTAATGATCATGCTGTTTATCAACTGCTTGATATGCCACACAGGTGGATAGATTATCTTGGCAAAGGAGAAATACTCAAACAAAATTTTCTAGAAATAATCTCTGTAGATTTGGAACATTTCTAGGATCTTTTATTTCAGCTCATGAAACCTACACTTTACATGTTACGTTTAGATTTTTGTTCAGTATACTTTAAATACACATAAGTGAGCGTCACTTCGGTTCCCTAAAATCGAGGAGGACCATGTACAAAAAGTGCTGTCATTTCTAAAACGGTTCACCACTACCAATATGGATGAAAATACACTCAAATGAAAGCTGAGTCTGCACTTTAATTGGTCATTGTATGGGTCGCCTCACTGTAGGTGCTACACATTGGTCGTGGTGACTGGAGTAACTGATCCTCATATAATGGAGAGCCTTGTAAAATGTTCTGCTCTTTACCTGTCCTGGTCGTCCTTCCTCTTCTTGCTGCGTCGGGCCATCTTGCTCTTGTTGCTGGTCTTCCTGGCTGGGCCCACCTTGATGGAGGTGTTCTCCAGGGCTGTGGTCTGCAGCGTCACCTTGTTGCCACTCTAGAATAGAAGGGCTATTGGTTTACTGGTCTTCAAATACAGGACAAGTGAAAATAATAATGGTATAATTTGGCCACTTGTCAGTTTCGTGATCATATTTTGGAAGGTGGCAAGTGATAAAAGGCAACAACAAAAAAAGGCCAGAGCGAGAGAGGGAGCGAAGGAACAACCAACTGAAGGAAATTAGTGTTTTTTTTATTAATGTTTAAAAGCTTTTCTGTTACATAAAGACATGGTACTTTTATATAAAGGAGTCAGATAATAACACATTGCCAAACATAAGCTCTTTAATCCCAACCCTCAGCCACTCCCAGCCAACCTATCACCAAAGACCACCCTCGTCTGGTTTCCATGTGCCATATATCTTTCAAATGTTATACATAATTTCTTTAACCTTTCTAAAAAAACGTATAGTATCCACAGATTGTGAGCTCAAGATGAACACTTCTCCTACGAGTATTATTCCATTTTTTTATTGACTATGGCTTTACAAAATCACCCAACACTGCTATTTGTAAGGTACATTTTAAGTGCATGTTGTGATTTTTTAAAACCATTCCTGAATCTGTGACCAGAAACAAGCTACAACGTGGAAATACCAGAATACATTCATTCTGTCTCTTCGTAGCAAAATATATACAACGTCTCAAAATAATAAAGGGAACACTAAAATAACACATCCTAGATATGAATGAATGAAATATTCTTATTAAATACTTTTTTCGTTACATATTTGTATGTGCTAACAACAAATCACACAAAAATGATCAATGGAAATCAAATTGATCAACCCAGGCAGGTCTGGATTTGGAGTCACACTCAAAATTAAGGTGGAAAACCACACTACAGGCAGCTCCAACTTTGATGTAATGTCCTTAAAACAAGTCAAAATTAGGCTCAGTAGTGTGTGTGGCCTCCACGTGCCTGTATGACCTCCCTACAACACCGGGCATGCTCCTGATGAGGTGGCGGATGGTCTCCTGAGGGATCTCCTCCCAGACCTGAACTAAAGCATCCGCCAATTCCTGGACAGTCTGTGGTGCAACGTGGCGTTGGTGGATGGAGCGAGACATGATGTCCCAGATGTGCTCAATTCGATTCAGGTCTGGGGAACGGAAGGGCCAGTCCATAGCATCAATGCCTTCCTCTTGCAGGAACTGCTGACACACTCCAGCCACATGAGGTCTAGCATAGTCTTGCATTAGGAGGAACCCAGGGCCAACCGCACCAGTATATGGTCTCACCTCGGTACCTAATTGCAGTCAGGCTGCCTCTGGCGAGCACATGGAGGGCTGTGCGGCCCCACCAAAAAATGCCACCCCACACCATGACTGACCCACCGCCAAACCGGTCATGCTGGAGGATGTTGCAGGCAGCAGAACGTTCTCCACGGCGTCTCCAGACTGTCACATGTGCTCAGTGTGAACCTGCTTTCATCTGTGAAGAGCACAGGGCGCCAGTGGCAAATTTGCCAATCTTGGTGTTCTCTGGCAAATGCCAAACGCCCCACCTGTGGACGTCGGGCCCTCATACCACCCTCATGGAATCTGTTTCTGACCGTTTGAGCAGACATGCACATTTGTGGCCTGCTGGAGGTAATTTTGCAGGGCTCTGGCAGTGCTCCTCCTTGCACAAAGGCGGAGGTAGCGGTCTTGCTGCTGGGTTGTTGCCCTCCTACGGCCTCCTCCACGTCTCCTGATGTACTGGCCTGTCTCCTGGTAGCGCCTCCATGCTCTGGACACTACGCTGACAGACACAGCAAACCTTCTTGCCACAGCTCGCACTGACGTGCCATCCTGGATGAGCTGCACTACCAGAGCCACATGTCTGAGATGTAGAATCAATCTCATGCTACCACTAGAGTGAAAGCACCACCAGCATTCAAAAGTGACCAAAACATCAGCCAGGAAGCATAGGAACTGAGAAGTGGTCTATAGTCACCACCTGCAGAACCACTCCTTTATTGGGGGTGTCTTGCTAAATGCCTATAATTTCCACCTGTTGTCTATTCCATTTGCACAACAGCATGTGATATTTATTGTCAGTGTTGCTTCCTAAGTGGACAGTTTGATTTCAGAGAAGTGTGATTGACTTGGAGTTACATTGTGTTTAAGTATTCCCTTTTTTTTGAGCAGTGTATACATACACACATACATATATATATACACACACACACAGTTAGTGGCAAGAATTGTATATAATCATCTAAATTGAAAAACGAATTGTTGAATCAAGTTTAATATTCTATTGGAGAACCATTTTGTGTTTAACAATTACTTATGAGTGAAGCTTTTAGTGAGAGGTCTAAAGCTAATATTTCATTTTAGCCCCCAAACTTACAAATAGGCACACTTAATTGTGTCTGGCTTTGTATTCCAAATAATTTTAAATATTTTTTGCTCATATGATTTTTTTTTAAAGATAGTAGTCTGGAGTAAGTGAACTGTGATAGGACCAAAGTATTAATCAATGTCATTTTTCCATAAAGACAAGTATTTACCTCTCCATGGTTGCAGAATCTTATCTATTTTTGCTAACTTTCTATTGAAATTGTGGTAAGTTCAATTATATTTTTTGCGATGTGAACACCAATTATGTCTACTTCACCATCCACCCATTTTATTGGTAAACTACAAGGTAGTGTTAAACACTAACGATCCAATACATAATATGGTACACTCGTCATAATTACATTTCAATCCAGAGAGGCTAGGAAAAGTGATCAAGCGCTTCAAATGAAACTGTGCAGGGATCCAGATTGCGGACTTAAAAAAAAAAAAGTAATCGGCATACAGACACTTTTGTACTTTAATCAAATGCCTTTTCAAAATATGCTACGAAGACCAGGCCTGGTATCTTGGATGTTTCATAATGTTCAATTGTTTCAAGTAATTGTATATTATCTCTAATATCTTCCATGTAAAAAAAAACTGATCAGAATGAACAATATCTAGTAAAACCTTTAAATTCCATGTGCTATGCATTTCGCCAGGATTTTCATATCACAACATTGGTGTAAGAGGCCTCTAGTTTATTTTTATTTTTAAATGGACAGGATATTTATACTTACCACCTGGGTCCTGTTTTAGTAGTATTGAAATCAGAACTTGAGTACCTGAAAGTCAGCAATTTTTATAGGAGTAATTAAAACATGCTAATAATGGATATTTGAATACATTAAAAAAAAGGTATGATATACCATGAAGCCGGGGTGTTTTTCTAGACTGAAAAGATGTATTGCCTCAGTTTCTCTTCTGTAATTTGGGCTTCACACAGGTCTTTTTGTAAATTTGATAATTTTATATGATTATTTTGGGGGGGAAATTCCTTACAGTTAACATCATTCAGTGGAAATGGAGACTGGAAAGAAAACATTTGGTGAATCATGTATGACTCCATAATTTATAATGATTTCTGTAACTTCTAAGAGAGCATTTGTATGAAAAATGTTCTGACAATTGTGAAATGCACTCCAATTCGCTTTATTTTTGTGATACTTATTCAAGAACAATCAAGTGTAATGTACCTCCATTTCTTTTTGTTTTTCCTCTAACCTATTTTGTGCCTCTATAGTACAGTTTCCATTACCATCTACCTGCACGGTCACTCCTTAATTAATCTAATCTCTTTTCACCTAAACTTTGTTTTAATTATGAGTATTGTATTGAATGGCCTCTAAAAGTATATTTTAAAAGTGTCCCATACAATAAGGGGATCTGCTGTACCTATGATGTGCAACAAAAAAAGTATTCTGAATTATTTTGTCTTTGTTAAGAACAAATTGCCATCCAATAGGCTGATTCAATTTTCAATATCCCCGTTCTCGTGGAAATTCTGTAAGAGTTATATGGAGGCCAATTAGATGGTGGTCCGATCGCATTTGGTCTCCTATTAACACATATTTTATGTTTTACTTTTGATGCCAGCAAGAATGAGACTAGGAGCTTGATGAAGCCTCCATGTTTTTCTCACTAGGTCAGGGTTTTTTCAGTCTCCATATACCCACTATTTCTAATGTATCCATAATCTTTGATCTCCTTAAGTGCTCGAGGGTGATAGTTTGCAGTGTGATTTCCTTTACGATCCATTGAGGTACTTAAAACCGTATTATAATCTCCCACCATAATAATAGATTATTTCGTTGCTTGTGAGCTCGAGATATAGATATATATATATATATATTTCTTTCTTCGCAGATCATCATTATTTGGCCCATATTTGGCCCCCTTTGACCATGACAAAAGTATATTTCTCCCTCCCAGTCCTTTTTACACCCAACCTCATCTATATTTGTAGAATGAGTTTCCTGTAAACAATAGATATATTCTAAAAATCTATTTTTTTATGATCTGCTAAGCCATTACAATTATAACCGGCTATACTTACCATAATGACAACCAAGTTCCAAATATACTTACCACAACCAATGTTCGTAAACTTACCATGATGATTAAGTGTCCTCAGCCTCCAATTGTCCTAATATTCCACCTACTAAACCCCCCCCCCCCCCCCCCAATATCTAGGTCTTTTGTCACTAAGACCATCATACCGTCATACATTTTCCTGACTCATGACACCTTTGCATCCTAAGGCAAACCCTTGGCCGCCAATTGGCGTAGGCCAGAGGGAAATATGGGCCGTCCTATGGTAACAAATATCTGAGTGTGCTTAAGAGAACTAACCAAATAACATGGAAAACAGACCGAAAAAAAATTGTAGTAACAATAGATCATATTTATAGAAATAACAGCAGTCTTATAAATGCATACTCATAATTTAGAAAGTCCCAGCAAGGCTATAAGCATGTCAGCCCAGCCTGCTCAGTTCATTGATTCAGTTGTTCGATAAAAAAAAAATGTTAAGAGAAAACGACAGATAGATAAAAAGCAAAACCAGTCCATTAGATGCAAGATATATTTCATTTTGTCATTATATCCTGTTTTACTCAACAGGAAGATGACTACAAATAAAGATTGGTCTTAGGCATCACACTACCCATGGGTATTCCTTTCAAGTTTAACTAACAATCGAATGACAGACATGGAACGATAGCCAAGAATACACGCTGTACTGATAATCCAGAGGGAGTAAACCTGTGAAGCCAACCCTCTTCACCCACACTTTGCTTTTAATTCCAGGGTCGTTGGTCTATCACCTCAGCTGTTTTACACCTAGGCCTATATCATTAGGCTCAAGAATATTACAGGTAGCATAATTAGCAGAGATGGAGAGAGAGAAGCAAACACCAATGGAGTATTAAGACAGTCCTCTTTCAGTGGGTCTCACCTTGAGCAGTAGCGCCACCACCTCAGTGTGCACAAGCCCCTGGACCGACTCGCCATTCACGTGGGTGATGAGGTCACCGGCTCTCAGCCCTGCCTCATGAGCCGGGGTGTCCTCCTCCACACACTACAGGAACACATGATTAAGAGCCAATAAGAACGTAACCCTGACTGCTTTGGCATTTGCATTTATTATGGATCCCATTAACTGCTGCCTCTTCCTGGGGTGCAGAAAAATTTATGCATTTTATACAATTTTAACAACATTACATTCACAGATTTTACAACACACTGTGTGCCCTCAGGCCCCTACTACCACATATCTACAGTACTAAATCCATGTGAATAGTGCGTGTGTGTGTGCATGCATCTGTGCCTATGTTTGTGTTGCTTCACAGTCTGCTCTGTTCCATAATATGCTTTTTTATTTTACTGCTTGCTTCAGTTACTTGATGTGGAATAGAGTTACATAGAGCCATGACTACATGTAGTGCTGTGCACCTCCCATAGACTGTTCTGGACTTGGGGACTGTGAAGAGACCTCATGGCATATCTTGTGGGCTATGCATGGGTTTCCGAGCTGTGAGCCAGTTGTTCAGACAGACAGATCGGTGCATTCAACATGTCAATACCTCTCAAAAAGTCACTCTCCTCCACTTTGAGCCAGGAGAGATTGACATGCATATTATTAATATTATAAGTCTTTTTTTGTGGCACCTGACCACACGACTAGTAGTCAAGGTGCCACAAAACTAGAGCCTGTAGAACCTGCCTTGTTGATAGTGTTGTCAAGGCAGAACAGTGCTTTATTATGGACATACTTCTCATTCTTAGCTACTGTTGTATCAATATGTTTTGACCATGACAGTTTACAATACAGGGTTACTCCAAGCAGTTTAGTCATTTCAATTTCCACATTTATTACAATATTTAGTTGAGGTTTAGTGAATGATTTGCCCCAAATACTATGCTTTTAGAAATATTTCAGGGCCAACTTATTCCTTGCCACCCATTCTGACACTAAATGCAGCTCTTTGTGTTTCAGTTGCTGTAGTAGCTGAGATGTATAGTGTTGAGTCATCTGCATACATAGACACTCTGGCTTTACTGAAAGTCAGTGGCATGTCGTTAGTAAAGATTAAACAAAAATCAAGGGGCCTAAACAGATACCCTGGGGAATTCCTGATACTACCTGGATTATGTTTGAGAGGCTTCCATTAAAGAACACCCTCTGGGGGTAAAGCCATAACATACATTTTTCAAGCAGCAAACTATGATCGATAATGTCAAAAGCTGCACTGAAGTCTAACAAGGCGGCCCCCGCAATCATCTGGTCATCAATTTCGCTCAGCCAACCATCAGAGCTGATAGTGCAGGGTGAGCGGCACAAAGTGGTCTTCCCAATAGGGCAAACCGCCTCAGTGCCAACAGTGTAACTCCTGATCATTGGCTCATGATTACTACATACAATATTTGTAGGATAAACAAAAGTATACGGTGCAATTAGGGGCACATAAATTAAGTTAATTACAGTGCCTGGCAAAGGTATTCATCCCCCTTGGCGTTTTTCCTATTTTGTTGCATTACAACCTGTAATTTAAATGGATTATTATTTGGATTTCATGTAATTGACACACAACATAGTCCAGACTGGTGAGGCTTTTTTTTAAAGGAACAGTGGTGCATTAAGTATTGACCCCCTTTGCTATGACACCCCTAAATAAGATATGGTGCGCCAAATTATCTTCAGAAGTCAGGTAATTAGTTAAATAAAGGACCACTTTAAGCCAGATTCCAGAGCTGGGCTTTACGATAGAGTGGCCAGAAAAAAAGACATTGCTTAAAGAAATAAAATATACAAACACGTTTGGTATTCGCCAAAAGGCATGTGGGAGACTCCCCAAACATATGGAAGGTACTCTGGTAAAATGACTAAAAATTTGCTTTTTGACCATCAAGAAAAACGCTATGTCTGGTGCAAACCCAACATCACCCCGAGAACACAATCCCCATAGTGAAGCATGGTGGTGGCAGCATCATGCTGTGGGGATCTTTTTCCATCGGTAGGGACTGTGAAACTGGTCAGAATTTCAGGAATGACGGATGGTGCTAAAAACAGGGAAATCCTTGAGGAAACCCTGTTTCAGTCTTCAAGAGATTTTAGACTGGGACAGAGGTTCATCTTCCAGCAGGACAATGAACCTAAGCATACTGCTAAAGCAACACTCGAGTGGTTTAAGGGGAAACATTTAAATGTCTTGGAATGGCCTCGTGAAAGCAAAGACCTCAATCCAATTGAGAATCTGTGGTATGACTTAAAGATTACTGTACGCCAGCGGAACCCATTCAACTTGAAGGAGCTGGTGCAGTTTTGCCTTGAAGAATGGGCAAAAATCCCAGTGGCTAGATGTGCCAAGTTTATAGAGACATACCCCAAGAGACTTGCAGCTGTAGTTGCTGCAAACGGTGGCTCTACAAAATATTGACATTGGGGAGGTGAATATTAATGCACGCTCAAGTTCTGTTTTTTTTGTCTAATTTCTTGTCTGACAAGAAAAAATATTTAGAATCTTCAAAGTGGTAGGCATTTTGTGTATATCAAATGATACAAACCCCCAACTATTCTATTTTATTTCCAGGTTGTAAGGCAAGAAAATAGGAAAAATGCCAAGGGGTGAATACTTTCGCAAGCCACTGTACATTGTGTTTGCCAATGCCCCTTGTATCAGGTACATTTGATGCAGCATTATTTAATTTAATCTTTATTTAACTACGCAAGTCAGTTAAGAACAAATTCTTATTTTCAATGATGGCCTAGGAACAGTGGGTTAACTGTCTGTTCAGGGACAGAAAGACAGATTTGTACCTTGCCAGCTCAGGGATTTGAACTTGCAAACTTTCGGTTACAAGTCCAACACTAACCACTAGGCTACCCTGCCGCCCCAATACTGACGACTCATTGTCACATTGGTAGGGATTAACTGAATGGTCTTGGATCATTAAAAAGTCATTGTTTCTACGCAGCCTTGAAATACATAACTAAATGTACAACAAGACAAAATAACATGTTGGCTTAAGTAGAAACTGTAAGACTAAGATTGAATAGCCCGATTTCCCTGACCAAGATGGCTGTCCTGTAGTTAAGTTGCCGGGGTGCCAAAGACCATTCTAGTGTTCCATTTCATTCTGTGGAAGTGACACTTACCCAGACCATGTGGTGCACAGTGTAGACGTCAGAGTCACCCATGTAGACACGAATGGCTCGCAGGGCAAAGCCGAACCTCTTCCCAGAGCTGTGGATGACCACGGGGGGGCGCAGGCTACTGAGGGACAGGTCCCCTCGGCTGGGGGACGAGTCCCGGGACGAGGGGTTGGAGGACAGGGACGACTTGGGGCTGGCGGGGGCACCGTCCGCAGTGTCTGGGGAGTATGGAGAGGTATGCTAGGACTGAGGAATTTCTTGGGGAATTTAGCAAAGTATAGTCTGTTTATGAAGCCGGAACAAGCATATCAAATCACACAGGCCTGCAGGGCACATATACAGTACAATACTAGGTGTGTTGTTGTTGCTAGCATTATGCTAACCTAGAGACAGTGGCTATATCACAAATGAATGGCCCATGTAAAAATGCTACTTTTAGTCATAGCTCTGGACAAAAGCATTTGACAAAAATAGAATTCTTTGAAGAGACACATGCACCAGGAATAAGGTACCATTTGAGACCAGACACTCTCTTAATGGTGTCAGAGTGGGCTAGTACACGATAGCTAGCTCCAGTTGGTTTACCAACCTGGGGTGATGATGAGGGGACAGGCCAGAGATTGAGGCAGACTTGGGGACCATGCAGCCCGCTGGTGCCCTAGGCTTCTCAGGGGTGTCCAGCTGGTGCCCAAAGCGGCGGGACCCCCCGCGCCTGTAGGAGGGCCGCGTACCCGTGCTGTTACTACGAAGACGGATACGCCGCAAGTTGGACACTACGCCATCTGAGAGAGAAAGAGGGGGGGTGGGGGGGTTAAGTCAATGTGCTGGCTGGAGTGTGCAATCTTGTCTTTTAGAAATGTAAGCACAGTAAAAATATCCTGTGTATACACACAAAACACCTGTGTATGTTTACTTTATGACAGTGTGTCTATGTTTCTGAGTATGTGTGAGTAGACCTAAACACATGTGTGTAGTCTCAACTCACCCTCTTCCTCAGTTGAGATGGCGAAGCGTGGCATGGTGTCCAGGCTCTGTGTGCTGTTCATAACCAGCGGACTGGCACTCCTCTCTGACTGGGACGAACCGGATGAGGCCCTGGGACGCAGGCTAGAGCACAAGAGGGGAGGGGGACTGAATGGAAGGATACACTTAGAGGGGGCAGTTGCGATCTGGTTATGCTAAAATTGATGGAAGAATAAAACCTGCTGCCCACCAATTCATATTTAACTTTAAAATGTGCAGGTTTTCAATAGTTATTTGGAGTTGAATACGATATCTCCCTTATAACCATAGAAAAAGGCAAATAACGCTGTTCAGTGAATTTTGACGCTGTTCCAGCTAAAGCTAGACTACGCTCACAACTTCACACAAAACATAGTGTAGTCTGAGTGCTGTGTTATTGTACCAAAGGCCTTCATCGCTCACCTTCCTCGGTGTCCCTCAGTCTTCCGGTCCCCGCTGGCCCCCTGTTTGTGTCCCTCTTCTGGGGATAGGAAACTCCTCCCCTCCCACCTCCCCATCTTCTCCTCACTGTGGCTGCGCTCTGACGATGACAGGCTATGATTGGAAGGCGTGGAGGTGGACAGGTGCTCCGTGCTGCTGTACACCTGGGGTCATAGGTGAAAAAACAAGCATGACTTAAAAATAAATTATGCTCATTAACAAAACCACAGGTTATTTCAGTAGAGCTGTTTGAAGGGGAAATCATTACAGTGAGACTTTTGCATGAAGGGAAGAGTTACTTTTCAGTTTACAAATATTTTTTGTATTTCGTCCCAACAAACTAAAACATGATGATTTTACAAGGGGCAGTGTTGCAAGGAGTATTCTTGAGTAAAATATATGTTCGGCATACTCTAAACGATATGAACAAACATTGGATCATTTCCCACCTTGCTAAAGCGATGTGCCACAGAGGAGAACTGCTTGAGCTCCAGGGATGTGTCTTCATCACAGGTTTCGTCATCATCATCATCTGAGCCCAGGTGACTGTACCGCTCAGATCGGGCTGGAGAGCAACACAGACACACATTACAGTAGTCAGTAGCCCACACACTCATCGAGCGCATTGAAGGTTTATGTACACCGCACTTATGACCAATATTAGGCTGGGGGGTGTAAGGATCGTAGAGCCGTGTTTACAGGCAACTTCTACCTTCACTGTCTTACACAACAACATTTAAATACTTCCAAATGAGAGTGGTAAAGGTCGCCACCTACTGTCAAAGTAGCTGGTGTCATCCTCAGTCTCCAGTTGAGGGATAAACTCTGCTTTCTGTCGTAACAGTCCGTTCCAGTCCAGACCCACAAAGAACATGTGCATCTTGACCTCTGGTGTCCCCCCTGGGAGTACCATAGGGATAAATGATTTAAAATCAATATCAATCAATATGGCCAATATAGTCAAACCCACATCACGTTAGGTGGTGCTTTTTTGATGAATCTCATCAAACCATCTCTAATAAAAACAATCATGACATTGAAATACATTTCAGTGAAAAATACAATGATTTGTATTTATCCATAAACATCATGGTAGCATCCACAGTGACGTAGAAATGCTCTCGAAACATATTCCTAAATCTTATTTACAATAAATGTGACTCCAAAATGACAAATGAAGACAGCAATAAAGAGGCCCACCCACCAGTCCCGAGGCGGTCCAGAGGACTTTGCCTCAGCAGCCTGGTGATCAGGTCCTGGGCATCAGCAGGCAGGGCATCCTCCCCCTCAGGCCAGATGATGTCATCTGTGAAACACACACATTTCCTAAATACCATATCATCTGAATTACACACAATACAACATGAAACATTTGACAATGATTCAAAACGGACTGGTAGGTGGGAACTGTGATATTGATAACGGGAACTTCATCTTGACATTGGTGACTAGATGTTTGAAAGACATCTGCCTATCCCAGAGTAAGAAAAATTAGAGGGTGTGTTTGGATCAGTCTTTTTGCACCACGCAACAGAGGCAATCCATGGCAAAAGACAGGAGGTGCTTGTAGAGCCTATTCATTGAATTAACTTGACCAGTCAGAGCCATGTTACCCTAGCCTGGATAAACCAGAGCGAACGATTAAAAACAACAGTAAACAGCATTCAGTCTAATTTAACCAGGCTAACGTTTCCCCTATTCAGGAGATGACTCTCACCATTGACCACCTGTCCGAAGAGCTGTTCGGGTGTGTCTCCGAAGAAAGGCACACAGCCCACCAGGAACTCATAGAGGATGATGCCCATAGCCCACCAGTCCACCGGCTTCCCATAGCCTTGCCTCAGGATCACCTCTGGAGCAATGTACTCCGGTGTACCACACACCTGGGACAGAGAACCAGAAGGGAGGATTTAAGAATGGGCAATGGACAAGAGAGAGAGAGTATAAGTCAGGTAGCTAAACAGAATGAGAAGGTATGAGACTGATAAGACAGTTGTAGAGGACATTAGAAACCAATTAAGACAAACGTTTAGAGAAGGAGGACAGAGAAATGGAGAGCTCACCTGCTTGTCTATAAACTCCCTTGTGTCCTTTTCAATGTGTTCCTCATACAGGTTGGTGGTCATGTTCATCAGGCCGATCTTGGACAGACCAAAGTCAGTCAGCTTGATGTGGCCCATGGATGTGATCAGCAAACTACACAGGAAGAAAATGCATTAGAAAACAATAGTTTACAAAAACAAACAAACAGAAGTTGATGCTGGATAGTGAACAATGCAGAACGAAGCCTTGGTGTAAATGTATTTATTTTTTAATCCAGAATGTATATGTTATAGACATGAACACAAAGTAGAATACACACTGCCATTAATGTATAATATGAGCAGGACACCTGGCTAGTCAGGTTCCAGACTCACTTGTCAGGTTTCAGGTCTCTGTGTACGATGCCGTAGTTGTGGAGGTACTCCAGTGCCAAGACGGTCTCTGCAAAGTACATCCTGGTCATGTCCACTGGTAGTGGGCCAATGTTTTTCAACAGGTTGGCACAGTCCCCACCTGAGGAGGAAGACGGCACGCCAACAGACTGTGTAAAAGGCTGGCAAGCAACGACCATGAGAACCTGATTTGATTTGTGTGCTGCCGAGACTTGAATTTGAACTGCAAGGCAGCAGAGTTACACCTGTTATAACAGTCTGTGGTCTGACAATCATTTCAACTCATCTCCGCCTTGGGCTTCTTCGACACCCAAAAGAGTGAATTTTGAGTCATAACGTTTAGAATATGTGGGTAGAGGGAGGGTAAGGTGGTGTTCTGACGCACGGTCATGCTCCAGAACCATAAAGTAGTACAGTCTCTAAATCAATATGTAGCATCTGAGTATGTGTGTGTAACCGTGTGCATTTTGTATGTCATTCCAGTGTATCCTGCCCTGCCATATACATTATGTCTGTGTGAGTCTGCAGGGGTGTACATCTACATTAAGAACCTACCTTCTACATACTCCATGACCATACAGAGGTGTCTGCGCGTCTCGAAGGAGCAGAACATGGAGACGACAAAGGGGTTCTCGGCGAATGTCAGGATGTCCCGCTCCACAAATACCTGCTGGATCTGGTTCCTTAGCATCAGGTTCTGACGGTTGATCTTCTTCATGGCAAAACGCTGCCGGGTCTCCCTGTGCCTCACCAGGAACACGGCACTGCGGCCGTGGAAAAAGGAGAGCGAAGGGCAGACCGAGAGAGGGAGAGAGAAAGAAAATGAGAAGAAAAAGTCAGTTACTTCAGTGCTTCTTATAACAACCTTAAATTACTTCTTCTGCATGGATGTGAGAGTACGACCAGTAAGCATCAATCGTATTGCTTTTGCCATATTGTGTAGTGGAGATGAAAGAGGAAGCGGTCTTCTGTAAAACTATGAAAAGACACAGGCCCTTTTCAGAAACAGCCCCTGGTCACTTTTGGAGATCTGAGAGGATTGGACAAGCAATGGTAAGCAATGCAGGGTGTACACTACACGACTTTCTAAATCCTAACGTCGCTGAGCCTCTCACATCAAAACCACCGTCTTTCCGGTCGTTTGTTGTTGTTTTTTGTCTCGCCAACGTAGCGGTGCGTACACTCAACGATGTGGCACAGACTGCGTCAGACGCCACAAGATTCCTCACTTGAGCGTGAGGATTGTCAATGCCGCACGGTCTCGCGAAAAACAATCGAATCACATTGAACGAGCGGTGGCTCGAAGCGGCCTCAAAACGTTCAGTCAGACATTCACGAACGCCATACAGAGTAAATGTTTCTAGCTAATATTTCTTATTGAATAACATTTGCTTGTGAACAGAGCTACAACGATTTGACACTTTGGCAAAAGGCAAGTGCAGACGCATACTAGTTATAGTCGTCGCTCCTGCGTCTACGCATTCTGGGTGACGCGAAACAATATCATCATCATTTCACTGGCGAGCTCTCATTGCTAATCACCATTCTCAAAACTTGTCGTTGCACATCTCACCCTACAAGAACATTGCGGACTTTGTGCCGATAAATCAAACATCGGGAAGTCCGGGACTGCTCAAAGATGGGATTGGTAGCCCTCAGATTGGGTCTCTGCCCTGCTCACAATAAACGAGCGCCTGTGACGGCCGCGTGCCTCGAGTAAGCAACAACATGGGTATTTTGTCTCCAATCTCAAAAACTTGTCTGGGATAGCTAAATCAGGGCCAAAAATCGTATAGTGTACACCCAGCTTAATATGGCGCAGTTGGTCCACTGTCAACATATTTGAACAGGCATTTGGCCAGTTGGTCATTAACATTGGCGTGGTATTTGTTGAAGAAATGTCATTCTGGCATTTTAGCCAACTGTATGGCAGCACACGCATTCAAGATATCCTCTTTCTGTTTCACTTCTGCGTTCTGCACACTCAGATTTCCTCAAAAAAGACAGACCGCTACAAACGAAGAGCTCGTACTCACCCATAGGCCCCGTTACTGATGAGCTTAAGGGTGTCAAAGTCGCTCTCAACTGGTTTCCTGCGAGAAGGAGCGCAGGCTGCCCGGTTCTGAGACACAAAATTTAAGAACAAGGCAATTTCTCCTGAACACATTTGCCAGGTCCAAACATGCCGTGTAATTGCCAGAGTATGTGATATATCATTTTTTTAAAGAACCTTAACTGTCTTCTATGCATCTCATCTAAAGCCAAGCAAATTATATAATGTGCACGTTCATGCTATAGACCTACACAGTACACGCTACACTAATACATAGCTTAGCGGAATTTATCCTGCAGTGAAAGTGTTCCTGGTTGCCTTACCTCCCCAGCGTCGTCAGAGTCTCTGCAGGCCGCTCCGTGACCAGGGCAGGTCTGCTCCAGATGGACCATGTCTACAGTACAACATTGGGAGAGAGAATGGTCAGGCACCAAACATAAGGAAACAAGACTGAAACCTGTTGAGATTACCTAGACAATACGAAAACCTCCTTTACTGTAGCAAATGTTATAAAACGTTTTATCGTGCAAGCCCAGATGAACATGACCCATGCCGTCCTCACGAATGTCACCCTTCCGCAACTCGGTGCGATCACAAGTTGATCTATTGCACATTATATTCAGAGACAACATGGGAGAATCAAAAACAGGTAGCCGCTTGGCCAGGTTTTAAAATAACCCTAAAGTGCTTCATATTAAAAGAGATTGTGGAAGAGGAAGCCCCACGGTACTGTACCTTCCAGAGGGTCTCTGGTGAGGCCCAGCTGGCTGATGATGTAGCGGGGGATGTCTGTCTTGATGACCTGGCCCACCTTGGCATGGTCCTCTGCTGCCTCTAGACGGTGCAAGAACTCCTCTGGGTTAAACTCCTATTGGTGGTGTAAAGACCATAGGAATATTGGCTGTTACGATTCACGTTACATAGGTCGATGTACACCAGAGTTTTTAGCGTTATAACCCTGTAACAAGCTAGTGAGTGAGTACACTTCGTGGTGTAGTACATAAGTCTAGCGCTCAATGTACTTAACCTACGAAAAATGTTTTAACATCAGAGGCTGGACAAAAACCATTGTGGATGTTACGCATCATTTACATTACATTTACATTTAAGTCATTTAGCAGATGCTCTTATCCAGAGCGACTTACAAATTGGTGCATTCACCTTATGACATCCAGTGGAACAGCCACTTTACAATAGTGCATCTACATATTTTAAGGGGGGGGGGGGTGAGAAGGATTACTTTATCCTATCCTAGGTATTCCTATCATATTAGTTGTGTTGGTTAGCAATTGCTTTAGGAGCACCACTTTCTGAAATGGGAGAAGAACAAAAGAAAAAAAACTGTTTATGATTGTTGGAATCTTACCAGACACTCCAGTAACCTGGCTGGCCTGGAGATAATGATGAGTATCTTCTTCACTAGCTTGATGATGACGGTCACTTCCTCACTGTCAGACCGCTCATACGCCTGATGACCATGACAAGAACAATACAGAACCTTATATGCCTGGTATATGCCATAGGCAGCAGGAATATCAATTCAAACTATATTTGTCACATGTAGACCTGACCATGAAACTTACAAGCCCTTTAGCTCTTTCTTGAACTCCAGTTGGTTAAGAAAATATTTACCAAATAAAAAGTGAAACAATTATTTTAAAAAGTAGCCTAGCGGTTAGAGCGTTGAGCCAATGGTCACTAGTTCGAATCCCTGAGAAGACGAGGTGAAAATCTGTCCCCTTGAGCAAGATACCTAAATGCTCCAGGGTCACTTGATAATGTCTGACCCTGGCAGCATCCCCACTATGAGGGTGTTGGGATATGCAAAAAAAAAAAAAAAAAACATAACAATTGACACATGCGTATAATACAAACATGTACATAAGCACCCAGCAAAACATAATAAGTTATGACACCACTGCGATACATTGGTATGGAACTCCATAGAAGCATTACAAAATAAATTGTTTATAAATGTCAGTGGCTTAGTCTGTATAGTAACGATAATCAAATAGAACACTTACAGTATAACTAATTCTTTCATAATCAAATAACCAGACTGTTCTCGCTTAAAAAAAAGGGTCAAGCTGCAATTGCTACATTCATTTCTTGACTTATAAATTAACAATATATATCCATTGATTCTCGAAGACTAACTTGTGAATGCCTCATGAGCTTAGTTCAACTGTTGCATCCCAACAGAACCCAAAATCTAAGTTTGTAATTGTCTTTTCTTTAAATGATACAATTGTAAACAAACACTGTATAGCATCAAAACATAGAAAACAATTGTGAGGTCATGGCAACCATAGCGCCGTCTAGGAATATTAAAGTGGTTACATTTCTCCAGCCCCATCCCTGATCTTCGTTATTGTTTGAACCGCAGATTGACCCTTTAAAGATTTGGGTCAACGAGGTTTTTGAACTGCTCCTTATTAGTAAAATCGGTTGGTAGTTGGCTTAGTATTCACCGTTTCAAGTTATTACAAATGTGGCAGAAATAGCTCTGAATCATGTGTAAGGCATGAGACCGGCAATCATCTTTCTGAAAAATCTAAGTTACAAAGTTGTAGTCGATGCTTTGACAAATGGTGATTGTAATAGGGGATACTGAGGAGCCGTCTAACGACAAAGTATAACAACGTGTACGAACAATGACAGGGTTGCATAATACTGTAATTCCGTCTAGGATGTGACGCTTTTTTTTTGAAGAGAGGGTACATCCTTGGTCTTGGGACAAAAACAAACCATAAGAGGACTGAATGAACTCTGATGCATCCTATATTTGAAAAATTAATGACATACAAGGGAAAACTATGCCAAAAAACTAACAGCAGAAAATAAAAGCAAGTCATTGTATGGACAGCAATGATTAAGCATTGGTCCTATGGAAAGTTAGGCAATGAGCCCTACTTACGCAATTACATCCAAGATTGGAGAGATCCATTTGGCAGGCGCCAACTAATGGTCTAGAATCAAAGCACAGCGAGGACCTACAGTATCAAATAACCAATTCCAAGCTATTGTTCTCAATACACAGGAGGTTTTAAAAAAGTGTAAATCAATAACCAGGATTCGAGCCAACTTTTTAATGCGCTTAAAGTACATACATTTGGAAAGTATTCAGAATCCTTTACGTTTTGTTACGTTAGTCTTATTCAAAACAAAAAAAAACAAGGTGAACAGGTGAACAGGTTCAGAAAGGTGAACACGTTCAGAAATGTTGTTTGCAACTGTATTAAAAACTTTAAAAAATAAAAAAGGTCCCACGGTTGACAGTGCATGTCAGAGCAAAAACCAAGCCATGAGGTCAAAGGAATTGTCCGTAGAGCTCCGAGACAGGATTGTGTCGAGGCACAGATGTGGGGAATGGTACAATAAATTCTGCAGCATTGAAGGTCCCCAAGAACACATTCTTAAATGGAATACGTTTGGAACCATCAATACTCTCCCTATAGCTCAGTAAAAAAAAAAATTAAAAGGCACATGACAGGCCACTAAGAGTTTGCCAAAAGGCACCTCACATCATGATAAACAAGATTCTCTGGTCTGAAAAAAACTAAATTGAACTCTTTGGCCTGAATGCATAGAGTCACTTCTGGAGTAAATCTGGCACCATCCCTATGGTGAAGCTTCGTGGTGGCAGCATCATGCTGTGGGGATCTTTCTCAGCGGCAGGGACTGGGAGATGGGAAGGTTAACAGAGCATAGTACAGAGAGGTCCTTGATGAAAATCTGCTCTAGTGCACTCAGGACCTCAGACGGTTTACCTTCCATCAGGACAACGACCCTAAGCACACAGCCAAGATAACGCAGGAGTGGCTTTAGGATAAGTCTCGGAATGTCCTTGAGTGGCCCAGCTAGAGCCTGGACTTGAACCCGATCACACACCTCGAGACCTGAAAATAGCTGTGCAGTGACACTCCCCAGCTAACCTGACAGAGCTTGAGAGGATCTGCAGAGAAGAATGGGAGAAACTCCCCAAATACATGTGCCAAGCTTATAGCGTCATACCCAAGAAGACTTGATGCTGTAATCACTGCCAAAGGTGCTTCAACAAAGTACTGAGTAAAAGGGTCTGAATACTTATATAAATTTGATAGCTAATTTTTAAATACATTTGCAGAAATGTCTAAAACTGTTTGCTTTGTCATTATGGGGTAGTGTGTGTGTAGATTGATTAAATTGCCCCCCCCCCCCCAATTTTAGACTAAGGCTGTAACGTATCAAAATGTGGAAAAACCACACAACACGGGAAAACATGCAGTTTCTTAGGATACAGACTACGTAAATTATGATGAATTATGATGAATAGGTCTTTTGCTCTTTTGTCCACATTATTAATAATAATCACATACATGATGGCGCCTGAGGGGATGGCTGCCATTTTATTGGCTCGTAACCAACCATACTATTTTGTTTGTAACTTTTTTTTACCATTAATAAAAACTAAAGAGCACATAAAGAATACGTACCATACATACACAACTTATCTTTACTGTCTTTACTAAGGAGAGCAGTTACATTCACATGTTAAGGGTACATTTTGGCCGTATAGAGCACATTTTATGATTCTGAATAAGTATACCACTTGGATTAAGCCACACAAAAACAGAAAAACAAAAGCCCATAAATTACAGAATAAGACACGTGTCAGGAACTCTGACCAGACACCTTTTTACCTATGCTGTCTATGTTGCAAGATTGATGTAATTCTCTCCATGTCAGCAAGTTTCCCGCATAGACCGAACCACATCATTTGAGGGTGCATGCTCATTTTTCCAGCATTTTGTTACATTTCCATGCTGCGAAAAGATAAGCTTGCAATTTAAGTGGAGAGGATTAGAGTTCCACAGGAACAATACCTAGGAGGAGATAACATGGGTCCGGTTGAATAATAATACCTGTGATGTCCTGAATAACATTGAGAATTTCAGACCAAAAATACTATTTTCGGCCAAAATATGTGATAAAGTACCCATTTGTCAACACGGAAAAGTTTAAAGTTTCAGGGCTCATAAAAAACGATGTAATACTTTGAATTGAAACTCCCATGCAGTGGCTTTATACAGTGTTTTCCATACATTTCCCCAACTCTCCTCTGATATCTGCACCTGCAATTCAACCTGCCATGAGTTCCTAAGATTATCTAAAAATATATGTTGGCATGTTAAAGAGTGATAAAAATGTGAACATGGTTCCAATGTTTTCTCCTTGAATAAGTGATTCAATCATCTCGTCAATAGGTGTAATTGGCTCTGTCATTTTTTTAAACAATCCTTTAACAATTAATGGCCTTACCTGAAGGTAACTATACATATAAAAATTGAGCCTTTGAATAGTTAAGAGACTCTACAAAGCCCTCTTTTCCCATTCCCCAAATCCTTGGGACATATTAGCAGGGAGAAAGGCTGGGTTGTGAAATAGGGCACGTGTCTAGAAATGTCATTACTCAGTTTATATTGTCGTTGAACCTCCCTCCATGTCTTCAATGTAAGAGTAATAATTGGGTTTTGTTTAATCCAGTCCATAGAAATAGAGTCTGCTATAAAGAGAAGACAGAAGTTTACATACACTTAGGTTGGAGTCATTAAAACTTGTTTTTCAACCACTCCACACATTTCTTGTTAACAAACTACAGTTTTGGCAAGTCGGTTAGGATATCTACTTTGCACAAGTAATTTTTCCACCAATTGTTAAGATTATTTCACTGCATCACAAATCCAGTGGGTCAGACATTTACATACAGTATGTTGACTGCCTTTAAACAGCTGTGAAAATACCAAAAAATTATGTCATGGTTTTAGAAGCTTCTGACTGACTCAAAATGATGTCAATTAGCCTATTGGATGTGTACCTGTGGATGTATTTCAAGGCCTACCTTCAAAGTCAATGCCTCTGCTTGACAACAGGTGAAAAACTAAAATAAATCAGACAAAAAAATTGTACACCTCCACAAGTCTGGTTTGACATGGGCACTCAAAAAAGAACAGCGGCTGATGTTCTATCCTGCCGGTACAGTGTATAACCCGCCAGCTGTATGTTATGTTCTCGATCAGCCACGACTCGGTGAAACATAAGATATTACAGTGTTTAATGTCCCGTTGGTAGGATATACGTGCTTTCAGTTCGTCCCGTTTATTTTCCAGCGATTGAACGTGAGCTAACAGTACTGACGGTAAAGGCAGATTTGTCACTCGATCGCTTTCCGCAAAAAAAAATTACTCCAGCGAATGATGGGGATGAGGGCCTGTTCGGGTGTTTGGAGTAAATCCTTTCCGTCCGACTCATTAAAGAAAAATTATTTGTCCAAGTCAAGGTGAGTAATCGCTGTTCTGATGTCCAGAAGCTCTTTTCGGTCATAAGAGACGGTAGCAGAAACATTACGAAGAAAATAAATTACAAAGGGACTTCCTGCATAGAACTCTGGGGAAAGGCTGTGTGCTGATCAAGCTCTGACAATTTTGGCCTAAGTTAAACTTTACACGTTAAAAGTACATATTTGACCTAAATCGGACTAGCAATGAGTGAAGTATTCAAGTGAAAGACGGCACCAAAGAGAAGATAATCCGCTATGCTCACCGTGTTCAAGTCTTACACCGAGCCCAACTCCACGAGGTGGTGGAGGCCACCATCACGGCCGAAACAGGGATGGCAGAGGTTCACCTCTCATGGCAGAAATTAAGTTCGACGATTAACAGCCACCTCACTTCGAAAAATGCAAAACCCTATCAATGGCATAAAGGCTACTCTAGAGATAAATGATAAACTGATGCCCCGCTACTGGGTCTTATGAAGTATCCTGTACATAAGAGGCTGAGACAAACGATTCCAAATATATACAAGTGCTACACCATGCTATAAAATTAATGTTTGTAAAACTATTGCTGTGATGCACCCTCAAGTGTCAAAGACAACTATGCATTTAACCTGTTATGGCTGCGATCCGCGTACAGGGATCAACATCAGGGGAAATTTCAGAGAGACAACTAAAAATACAACGCCGTAACATAACACATTCTTGAAAATACAAGTGTCTTAAATCCTTTAAAAGATTAAAATCTTGGTAATCAAACTACGTTTTCCAATTTAAAATAGCTATTACAGAGAACAAATACCATGCTTTTGTTTGAGAAGAGCGATCCCAAAAAATTAAAACATTTCCCACCATGACAGTTTTTACACATTCACATCTGAAGGTAAAATGACTTACATTCTGATATCTTGCTCTTATTTCTCTTCCTGACGGTCCCAGTGGTCAAATGAAGTGCCGTTTTCTATGATAAAAATCAATTTTTATAGCCTAAATAAACATTTTGTAAACTGTTTGTGCCGTGAATTCCATCTCTATCAACTCTTTACGGAGCATTCGACGTAATTACACACAGTAAACCATTGTTTATCTAGTCATGGTTGGTTTCAGTGCAATCCTCTGGATGTTTGCAACACAGCCAAACTTTGTTTTTTTTGCGGGGAGTATTGACCGAAGTTAACTTATTTGAAGACAAGGAGCAATGACTTCATTGCGCACCAATAATTTTAGCGAAGCTTCGTTGATTGACTATTTCTTCCCAATGACCACTGATCTGAAAATCTAGCTGGGTAGATGGCCAATGAGCTGAGGTAAATGCCAGTATGTGATAGTTATGGGTTGGACCACCATTCCTTGTTTGTAAACGCACGCGTAACGAACTCCATTCTCGCCTTGACTCTTGTTACGCACAGCAGTATTTTGGAAAGTAGTATTTTGGAAAGTGTTTTTTCAACGATTTAATAGAAGACATAATGGCAAATAAATCAGGAAAAGCGAAGTCCAAGTATACAGATTATAGAAGAGATTTAAAAATCGGGAAAGAGAGACAGATTTTTTGTTTGAGTGTTATGATTCAAACAGGAGCTGAGGAGCTGTTTCTGCAAGGACAGGACGTACTTCTGGACAGGTAAGTGCTAATGCCGTTTTATGAAATATATATACACCAATATTTTTTGCAAAGAAATTGATATATATATATTTTGCAATGAAATGTGTCAAGTACACATTGGCTATAGTGGGTGTGTGTGGCTTTGTTTGGGTGTGTGTGTGTGAGATGATCTATATATCTATATATCTATATATTATATATAGATATATCACACACAAACCTCAAAAGAATAAAGGGAACACTAAAATAACATCCTAGATCTGAATGAATGAAATATTCTCATTAAATACTTTTCTTCACATAGTTGAATGTGCTGACAACAAAATCACTAAAATTATCAATGGAAACCTGAAACCCCACCTCTTTAAGGAATACCTAGGATAGGATAAGTAATCCCTCTCACCTCCCCCCCCTAAGTTTTAGATGCACTATTGTTAAGTGACTGTCCCACTGGATGTCATAAGGTGAATGCACCAATTTGTAAGTCGCTCTGGATAAGAGCGTCTGCTAAATGACTTAAATGTAAATGTAAATGAAATCAAATTTATCAACCCATGGCGGTCTGGATTTGGAGTCACAAAAATTAAAGTGGAAAACCACACTACAGGCTGATCCAACTTTGATGTAATGTCCTTAAAACAAGTCAAATTTAGGCTCAGTAGTGTGTGTGTGGCCTCCACGTGCCTACAACGCCTGGGCATGCTCCTGATGAGGTGGCGGATGGTCTCCTGAGGGATCTCCTCCCAAACCTGGACTAAAGTATCCGCCAACTCCTGGACAGTCTGTGGTGCAACGTGGCGTTGGTGGATGGAGCGAGACATGATGTCCCAGATGTGCTCAATTCGATTCAGGTCTGGGGAACGGACGCGCCAGTCCATAGCATCAATGCCTTCCTCTTGCAGGAACTGCTGACACACTCCAGCCACATGAGGTCTAGCATCGTCTTGCATTAGGAGGAACCCAGGGCCAACAGCACCAGCATATGGTCTCACAAGGGGTCTGAGGATCTCATCTCGTTACCGAATGGCAGTCAGGGTACCTCGGGCGAGCACATGGAGGGCTTTGCGGCCCCCCAAAAAATGCCACTCCACACCATGACTGACCCACCGCCAAACCGGTCATGCTGGAGGATGTTGCAGGCAGCAGAACGTTCTCCACGGCATCTCCAGACGGTCACGTCTGTCACATGTAATCAGTGTGAACCTGCTTTCATCTGTGAAGAGCACAGGGCACCAGTGGAGAATTTGCCAATCTTGGTGTTCTCTTGCAAATGCCAAACGTCCTGCACGGTGTAAAGCTGTAAGCACAACCCCCACCTGTGGACGTCGGGCCCTCATACCACCCTCATGGAATCTGTTTCTGACCGTTTGAGCAGACACGCACATTTGTGGCCTGCTGGAGGTCATTTTGCAGGGCTCTGGCAGTGCTCCTCCTGCTTCTCCTTGCACAAAGGCGGAGGTAGCGGTCCTGCTGCTGGGTTGTTGCCCTCCTATGGCCTCCTCCATGTCTCCTGATGTACTGGCCTGTCTCCTGGTAGCACCTCCATGCTCCGGACACTACGCTGAGACACAGCAAACCTGCTTGCCACAGCTCGCATTGATGTGCCATCCTGGATGAGCTGCACTACCTGAGCCACATGTGTGGGTTGTAGACTGCATCTCATGCTACCACTAGAGTGAAAGCACCGCCAGCATTCAAGTGACCAAAACATCAGCCAGGAAGCATAGGAACTGAGAAGTGGTCTGCGGTCCCCACCTGCAGAACCACTCCTTTATTGGGGGTGTCATGCCAATTGCCTATCATTTCTACCTGTTGTCTATACCATTTGCAGAACAGCATGTGAAATTTATTGTCAATCAATGTTGCTTCCTAAGTGGACAGTTTGATTTCAGAGAAGTGTGATTGACTTGGAGTTACATTGTGTTTAAGTGTTCCATTTGTATTAAAAAAAAAATGGAAAATGTATATATATACTGCTCAAAAAAATAAAGGGAATGGAGTAGAACAGCAAACACACACATGGCCACTGCGCCTGCTACTCCTCTCCATTTCCATATGAAATAGCTATTGGGTGCTATTCGGGGGAGGGCAGGCCCACAACAATGGCCGGGGTTGAATGGAACAGCACTTCACCTTAATGACTGTTCCCCCTGCTCTATACAATACATATGTGATAAGGCTCATACAATACAAATGGTTGTTTTTAGGTTTTCTTTCAGTGATAGCGACTCCGACTGGGAGCCCCCGGTGCCAAGCTGCCCGCTCTACCTCTGCCCCCTCTACTCCTGCCTCCAGTGGTGTGCATATGACACAGGCATGTAAATAAGTATTTGGTCAATAACACAAGTTTCTCAATACCAACAAAGGGTATATAACAAAGTATTGAGAAACTTTTGTTATTGACCAAATACTTATTTTCCACCAGAATTTGCAAATAAATTCATTAAAAATCCTACAATGTGATTTTCTCTCTCATTTTGTCTGTCATAGTTGAAGTGTAACTATGATGAAAAGTACAGGCCTCATCTTTTTAAGTGGGAGAACTTGCACAATTGGTGGCTGACTAAATAATTTTTTGCTCCACTGTACACCTTAGCCAAATATATTTAAACTCTGTTTAACAATTCCTGACATTTAATCCTAGAAACAACTCCCTGTCCTAGGTCAGTTAGGATCACCACTTTATTTTAAGGTGAAATGTCAGAATAGTGATTAATTTCAGCTTTTATTTCTTTCATCACATTCCCAGTGGGTCAGAAGTTTACATACACTCAATTAGAATTTGGTAGCATTGCCTTTCAATTGTTTAATTTGGTTCAAATGTTTAGGGTAGCCTTCCACAAGCTTCCCACAATAAGTTGGGTGAATTTTGGCCTATTCCTCCTGACCGAGCTGGTGTAACTGAGTCAGGTTTGTAGGCCTCCTTGCTTGCACATGCTTTTTCAGTTATGCCCACACATTTTCTATAGGATTGAGGTCAGGGCTTTGTAATGGCCACTCCCAATGCCCTGACTTTGTTGTCCTCAAGCCATTTTGCCACAACTTTGGAAGTATGCTTGGGGTCATTATCCATTTGGAAGACCCATTTGAAACAAAGCTTTAACTTCCTGACTGATGGCTTGATGTTTCAATATATCCACCTTTTTCTTCCTTCATGATGGCATCTATTTTGTGAAGTGCTCCAGTCCCTCCTGCAACAAAGCACCCCCAAAACATGATGCTGCCACCCCCGTGGTTCATGGCTGGGATGATGTTCTTCGGCTTGCAAGCCTCCCCCTTTTCCTCCAAACATAACGATGGTAATGATGGCCAAACAGCTCTATTTTTCTTTCATCAGACCAGAGGACATTTCTCCTAGAAGTAAAATATTTGTTCCCATGTGCAGTTGCAAACCGTAGTCTGGCTTGTTTGCCGTTTTTGGAGCAGTGGCTTCTACCTTGCTGAGCGGCCTTTCAGGTTGTGTCGATATTGGACTCGTTTTACTGTGGATATACTTTTGTACCCGTTTCCTCCAGCATCTTCACAAGGTCCTTTGCTGTGGTTCTGGGATTGATTTGCACTTTTCGCACCAAAGTACGTTAATCTGAGAGGTATGACGGCTGCGTGGTCCCATGGTGTTTATACTTGCGTACTATTGTTTGTACAGATGAACGTGGTACCTTCAGGCATTTGGAAATTACTCCCAAGGATGATCCAGACTTGTGGAGGTCTACAATTTTTGTTCTGAGGTCTTGACTGATTTCTTTTGATTTTCCCATTACGTCAAGCAAAGAGTCACTGCGTTTGAAGGTAGGCCATGAAATACATCCACAGTCAACTTAGTGTATGTAAACTGAGCCTGAGCCCCATAGGCTAAACATATCCTCCATGCAACTGAATGTTGAAAGAACAGGCATTGAAGTTCATTTCTTAAAACGTGCATGTCCAAAAAGGTACCCGTTTCATGGAATAGCCCACATACTACAGAGTTAACGGACTCATTCAGGAGAAAGCCAATAGAAATGAGAGCAGCTCTTCAGACCACAGAAATTTGACAGTGCTAAAAAACTCCATCCCCGAATACACTCATGTTAATCTATTTCTATGAGAGAGCCTACCTGATGCAGACATATTGCATTAGAATTTTGCTGAGTCATTCTGGAGAGAACCTCACCTCATGCAGTAGTTTCTCCAGTTTCTCCTGGAGCTCCATGAAGTAGCGCGAGGTGACCTGTCCCATCTGGGACTTGTCCAGGCAGTCTCTGGCCAGCTCGACTAGCTGGTGCTGAATAAAGCCCAACACGCCGTCAGCCAGAGGCAGGGTGCTGTCTGGGGAGCAGTCGGCGAGGACGTCCAGCAGACGCCCCTCCATCTGAGCTGTGGCCTGAAGATCACAGCAACTGTTACGATAAACTTTAAAGTGTGCACCATAGACAACAACGCACATCATAGACGATTGAAAGAGATCGTAAAAATGGCAAATAAAAAGCAGTTAAAAGCTACATATAAAAGTGGACGATGAAGGTATTTTGTGAAGAGGATGAATCTATTGATGTTCTAGGGAGAAAAAAAGGGGGGTTAGACAGAAAATAATAATACCTACCTTGGGAAAGCGCTCTTTGTAAACGTGATTCATCATTACAATCTCATTATCAAAGCTGCCGCATGTCCGACCAGGGCTGGAGGAAGAAGACATTTAATTTAAATAAAAAAAACATGTAAATCACTCAATTTCTTCATTATAGCATGATTATAAGCTGACTAGTAGTTCAACGGAAAGCAGAGAAAACATATCAAACGTATCACATGCCACTTATGACAACATTGCCGTCTTGGCTTGGACTCGATTACATGGGTGTCCAGAAGTGTGGGGCTCACAGCACCAACCTAACAACATACTGGTGTTTAAAATGGCACGTTTCTATGTTTTGTAGTAAAAAAGATAACGATACAAGTGTTCCCAATGACATCAACCAATCAGTAGACAATGCCTACTCCCATTTGGTCAAAAATCACAACGCACACTGGTGTCATTGGAAACACTTATATTCCTCCATCCAGGCTGTATCAAAACAAGCTGTGATTGGGACTCCCATAGGGCAGCGCACAATTGGCCCAGCTTCGCCTGGGTTTGGTGTCGGCCTTCATTGTAAATAAGAATTTGTTCTTAACAGACTTGACAACTTTTTTTTTTTTTAAGTTAAAAACATTTACTATTCTATTTTACTACTACACATAGAAACGCACCATTTTCACATAGTGCATTCATAAAGTATTCAGACCACTTCCCCTTTTCTACATTTTGTTATATTACATCCTTATTCGAAAACAGACTAAATAAATAAAAATCCTTAATCTACACACAGTAACCCATAATGATCATGCGAAAACAGGTTTAGACATTTTGGATGAATTTCATTTTATTTTAAATATCTTACTTAAGCAATTAGACACTATGATATGAGATTCAAAATTGAGCTCATGTGCATCCTGTTTCCATTGACCATCCTCGAGATGTTTATACAACTTGGAGTCCACCTGTGGTAAATTCAATTGAATAGACATGATTTGGAAAGGCACACACCTGTCTATATAAAAAGGTCCCAGTTGACAGTGCATGTCAGAGCAAAAACCAAGCCACGAGGTTGAAGGAATCGTCCGTATAGCTCTGAGACAGGATTGTGTCGAGGCACAGATCTGGGGAAGGGTACCAAAACATTTCTGCAGCATTGAAGGTCCCCAAGAATACAGGGGACGCCATCATTCTTAAAATGGAAGAAGTTTGGAACCACCAAGACTCTTCCTAGAGCTGGCCACCTGGCTAAACTGAGCTATCAGGGGAGAAGAGCCTTTTGTCAGGGAGGTGACCCAATGGGCATTCTGACAGAGCTCTAGAGTTCCTCTATGGAGATTGGGAGAAACTTTCAGAAGGACAACCATCTCTGCAGCACTCCACCAAACAGGCCTCTGGCAGAGGCTATCTGTAAACCACTCCTCAGTAGAAAGGCACATGACAACTTGCCAAAAGGCACCTAAAGTCTCTCAGACCATGAGAAACAAGATTCTCCGGTCTGATGAAACCAAGATTGAACTCTTTGGCCTGAATGCCAAGCGACACGTCTGGAGGAAACCTGGCACCATCCCTACGGTGAAGCGTGGTTGTGGTAGCATCAAAGTTGTGGGGATGTTTTTGCAGAGGCAGGGACTGGGAGACTAGAGATCCTTGATGAAAACCTGCTCCAGAGCACTCAGGACAGACTGGAGCTAAGGTACACCTAACAGGACAACAACCATAAGCACACAACCAAGACAACACAGGAGTTGCTTTGGGACAAGTCTCTGAATTTCCTTGAGAGGCCCAGCCAGAGCCTGGAACTGAACCCAATGGAACATCTCTGGAGAGATTTAAAAATAGCTGTGCGGCGACGCATCCCATCAAATCTGACAGAGCTCGAGAGGATCTGCAGAGAAGAATGGGAGAAACTCCCAAAATATAAGGTGTGCCAAGCTCGTAGAGTCATACCCAAGAAGACTCGAGGCTGTAATCGCTGGCAAAGGTGCTTAACTCAGTACTTTATTGAAGGGTCTGAATACTTATATAAATGTGATTGTTTTTCTATTTTTAATAAATTTGCTAAAACTTGTAAAAACCTTTTTTGCTTTGTCATTATGGGGGGTATTGAGAGTAGATTATTTTTTAACTCAATTTCATTCCTTTTAGAACAAGACTATGTAACAATGTGGAAAAAGTCAAGGTGTCTGAATAGTTTCCGAAGGCGCTGTATGTTGATGTGGTGCTGGAGATGATTAATATGGAGTAGAGTTGTCCCTTTAATAAACCAAGAAAGTCGCATCAGTTAAAAATATTAAGGTTGTGGGTATCCATAACCGTTCAAAATAAACATTTGTCCAGAACACCATTTCAGAATTGCAGCTGACTGACACGTTTTGCTTTTTCAAATCAAACTTTGTCACATGCGCCGAATACAACAAGTGTAGACTTTACTGTGAAATGCTTACTTACAAGCCCTTAACCAACAGTGCAGTTCAAGAAGTGTTAAGAAAATATTTACCAAGTCAACTAAAATAAAAAGTAACAACGAGGCTATATACAGGGGGCACCAGTACTGAGTCAGTGCGCAGGGGTACAGGTTAGTTGAGGTAATTTGTACATGTAGGTGGGGGTGAAGTGACCATGTATAGATAATAAAACACGAGTAGCAGCAGTGTACAAAAAGGGCTGGGGGTCAAACATGTTTGTGAATTGATGCAAGCAGAAACTTGACTACATCCAGCCATCCAATCTCAGTCGTCAATAGCTTTATGCATAGCAGATGCAAAAGCCTTCACCCCTGTGCATAGATACGAACCTAAACCAATGTGGAAGAATTGAGAGTGAGAAGCAAGTCACTAAGCAAATCATGACAATCTCAGTAACCCAGAAGTAAAATGCTGCGAAAGTCTGTCTTTTCTTGTTCTACGTCTTGGGAGAATGCCGTGAACAATTGTGATGACCTTTTTGCAAAGGAAAGAAGCGAAGTCTCCTCCCTTGCAAACAGAAACTATCAGCCAATCCCCTCCCTTCACTAAATTTCACACGTGTTTATCATGGCCAAAAGCACATTTTTGTTTTCATACATTTTTTACGATACAGCCAATTTTGACTTTGTGGAATCTAGTGGAAACCATTTATCATCCGCACATGGGTTTGAAAATCACTGCACCAGTATAAGCACCGCCTTTGCTCATTCTTGAGTCGTCCAAATAAATAACAAAAACCCCAAACCAGAAACGACTGCTGCTCGTAATCGCACAATTCTATGTGAGCCTTGACAGGATCTCGCCATTTCGTCAGTCCACGAGATATTAATCATAACTTGAATACCATCCATTTTCCAGTATGTTTTCCCTCAGTAAAAAAACGAAGGCTTATCGAAAAAGTGGATATCTATTTGCAAGGGCTGGGAATTGCCAGGGACCTCACAATACAATATTATAGCAATACTTATGTAAAGTACTGTGATTTCTCATGATTCTAGATCACACGCACAACTTTGGCCAACATATCAAATTGCGTGGGGAATGTGGCATTTGGAGAGGGTTGGCACCTTGGGAAGACGTCAGTGAGACAGAATAGAGTTGTGATGTCTGGCCAATGTACAGTATAAACAATGTAGAACTTACAATATTGGAATTCTACATACATCTGCAAGACATCTTGAACAAACGCCGTCTAAACTGCATCTTCTCAATGAATCCTGTAGACATCGTGTCTACGTTGGGCAGATGTGTGCTATCTGGGAACATATTGCTCACTGCATGTCTGCTGCCACTCAAATTTGCATACCACCACAACAGATGATGCAATCTCCATTGCACTCCACACTGCCCTTTCCCACCAGGACAAAAGGAACACCTACGTGAGAATGCTGTTCATTGACTACAGCTCGGCGTTCAACACCATTAGTACCCTCAAAGCGCATCACTAAGCTAAGGACTCTGGGACTAAACACCTCCCTCTGCAACTGGATCCTGGACTTCCTGACGGGCCACCCCCAGGGGGTATGGGTAGGTAACATCTGCCATGCTGATTCTTAACACGAGGCCCCCTCAGGGGTGCGTGCTTAGTCCCCAGTCCCCTCCTGTACCCCCTGTTCACTCATGACTGCTCGGCCTGGCACAACTCCAAAACTATCATCAAGTTTGCAGATAACAAAGTTGGGACCTCCCTATTGGCTGAGGTCAGAGACGCTACAGAGGGTAGTGCATACAGCCCAATATGTCACTGGGGTCAAGCTTCCTGACAAGCCCCAAGCCATAAGACTGCTGAAAAGCTAATCAAATGGCTAACCAGACTAGTTCGGTTGAAGGCTCCCCCAATTTTATTTTTGACATATTACCTCGACTAACTTGTACCCCCCCACACATCGACTCGGTACCCCCTGTATATAGCCTCATTGTTACTCTTTTATTTAGTAAATATGTTCTTAACACTTTCTTAAAACTGCATTGTTGGTTAAGGGCTTGTAAGCAAGCATTTCACGGTAAGGTCTACACCGGTTGTATGGGGCAAATAAAATTAGATTTGCAGAGAAACAAGCGAGAGCATGAGAAAATGAGTCATGAAAATAAATGCGCAGAAAACATGTGGCTAACTATTTAAAAATATGTTGTCGAGCAAGCTATATGATGAACAATGCCTGAGTTTTGGCACAGGTACAGCCGACTAGCGCAAGCTCACGGTACTTCGCAAAAAAAAAATTCCTATCATTTACAGTATTAAATAACATTTGAGAGAAAAATACTTTTGGTGAACAAATGTTTCATTTTGTAGTTATAATAAATGTTGGTAGCAACGTGAAAATCGTAGCTCAACTCCACTACAAAACCAACAATGCAATGCTCTCTTTAGGCTGGCGAGCTAGCAAGAAAACGTAGCTACACACAACAATACCAAAGTCAACATCAGCATGTGAAGTAACTAGTTATATGATCAATGGCTCACTTGAGAGTTGACAACCTTCTGCATTATGACATTGGACAGTACTGAAATTTTAAATGCATGAAAGACGTTTTCGATCTGAAAGTAGTATTCGTATTCATTTCCAGTGCAGTTTATCGCAACGCTATATCATACCAGATGGATTTCTGGCTGCTTGAACGGCAATGGCTCAGATACAAATGAAAACATTAAATGAGAGATGTGCAAAAACAATATAACATTCAAAATAGGTGACTAAGTAAGCATTTCACGGCAAAGTATACACCCGTTGTATTTGGCACATGGGAACAATACAATTTTATTTTGAAACTTTCATTCAACACTTCAACTGTTGTGCAGATTCATAAATGCATTAGGAACATATGAAAAACTTTTAACTGGGGGCAAACGGTTCCTTTAAATGTGTTGGTGGTCTGATTGGTGGCGTGCCTACCTAAGACTTCGGGAGCGGAGCCTCACAAGGGATGAGGGCTGCCCTTCCTCGTCCGCCAAACTCTCGGTGCTCCGGAAGTGTTTAAACAGGAAATTAAGCTCATCTGCCGTGGGCTGGAAGGGCAGCTGGTGCAAGAGCTCCTGGGAGGAGGAGGAGGACTGGGGGAGGAGAGCGAGAAAGGAGAGAGAAAGATCAAGTAAAAGAAAGAAAGGAAAGAGGTGTGAACAAATAAAGCTCAGTATGTGTTTCGACAGTTGTTTTTTTCATAAGATGGGGCCCCGAGGCTTTGATACACCAACAAACAACAAGCTAGAATTCTGTAAATATGTGTACATGCAATCAAAGCAATGCCCTGTGAACTCATTATCTGAGTTGATTTTTTTAAAGTGCTGAAAAAAGTTCAGGTGAAGTCAGCGCTGAAGATACATGAGATTTGGCTGAAATCTCAGTCAAATCTGAGCAAACTATAACATCGCTGTGCCACGTAATAAGACAATGCATAATGCTTAGCTTAGTGGCAGAATTGTCTTAGATGTTTCTATAGAGCCAAATAAATGTCTACGCTAAATTGGATGTCGTGAGACTGCCAATGACATCCTGCATCCAGTTTGGTCTTCAAAAAGGATTCCGTGAGCTTTCAGTGTGTCACCAGAAACAGCATTTGTTTCCACAGTAGCCCGAGGCACAGATGACTATGTATTTTCATTTAAAACCAAAAATGCGCAACACGCAGACAGTGGAATTTATTAGCGTCCAAAAGCTTGTGTTTCCCTGAAGGAGGATCATCTGACCTTTTCTCCGAGGAGGGAACCGGAGCACTACATAATGAGTTAACTGACACCGGGCAGTGAAAGGGGTATTGTATGGGAGGGGAGGGACTGACCTCACTGCCTAAAGCCATGCATTTAGCCATAGAATCACAGCCCAGACATAGCGGCCTGAATAGAATGGGCCTCGTTTGTCTGCCGGCTGGGGTGTCTTTCGACAACTCCAAAAGAAGAAAACAATGCCACAAGACCTAGAGACAGACACAGCTGACATATTTAGTTGCCCTCGGTTTGACTTCCTGTATACAGTGCAGTACGAGGAAATGTGCTACGTCATCCAGTACTTGTCTGGCTGGTGATGTACTGTTTTTCCACAGGTCTAGGGTTTATTGTTAACCTGGGTTTAACCATTAGGTGACAAATTATCTTTGGCTGGGGGGATATATAGCTATGGAAAAAAGGGTTTCGACACACTGAAATGGTGCTGGGAGACAAGGCTAATCCAAAACAAGTCAAGAAAAAACTGTTTAGCAACTGAAATAAAAACGAAAACTATAATCTTGGACTCCAAAACTAATGAAAATAAAAGACAATTTTAGATTTTTCTCTAAACTTCAGGGGGGGGGGATTGAGGTTTTCAAGCTTTTTGGAGGATTTGGAGGATTTACTGCAACCAAATTGAATGCACCAATTTGTAAGTCGCTCTGGATAAGAGCGTCTGCTAAATGACTTAAATGTAAATGTATTTAACTTGATTCTTCTTAAATTAAAATTCTAAAGGATTAGATTGATAAACATGGATGAGAGGTACCTTCCACCATAAGTTAAAAAAATATCTCAGCACTCTTCCTACTAAATCTAAGACACATTGAGATTGACTTTATAAATTGTAATAATACATTGACTAAGAGACACTTTTTATTATATATATATATATAAAACAGAATAAAAACTAGCAAATCAGGTCTGAAAACTAAAAATAAAATTAGCTAATTTAAAAAAAACAAATGGGAGTAAAAACAAATGTAAAAATACCAAACTATAACAACCGTACAGAAATAACGTTAAGCAGTGCAAAGCAAACCACCAATGACCCGAGCAACTGAAACAATAAGTGAGGATTTCACTTCAAATTAGGTTATTTTGGGCTTTTAATCATGGGGGTTAATGAATAAATCATTGTACAAAAACGACAAAGTAGTCATTTTCCTATGTTCCACTCTACCATAACTCCCTCAAGCCAAAACACTGACAAAAAGCTTCAGACGGTGGAGTCAGGCTTGCGAGGAGTTACCAGTATTACTGTTCTCCGTCAGGTGACTCATGAGTCCTGATCACGGCTGTCCCACAGCAGGTTTACATAATTCACAGATGTGCTGAAAAGGACACTTAGCTGTTTATAGGGGACACTGCCAACAGACAATATATAGATGAACATTAAACCCATTCTGTGGTGAACCATTACAGTCACGTCAAGGCCAGGAGACTTAAATCCCGGAACAAGGACAAGGCACACACACAGAATATCCCGGACAAGCGCCTAAAACAGAATATGCAACCCAAGCCCCAAAAGGACAGAGAATATCCCAGACAAGTTTATTTATTTTTTACTTTATATTTCATTTAAACACGTGCTTCATCTTCTCTGGTTCCTGTTTAGCGGTCTTCTACTGTATAAAATGTTTTACCTGGACTTACTTTCTATTATTAACCTTAAAATACTGAATTTAACAGCCACACGTTCTATGGGTTTACTGTGGTGTTGCTAGATAGACATTTGTTTGCAGCTATATTGAGCTATATTTTTTTGTTTTTTTAAACACTCCCTTGCTGGTCTTCGAGGAAGGGCTTAAATATTTAAATGAGGAAGAGAGGGACCACTTACAGACACTGAGGAGCTGGGGGGGTTGGTGCCATAGCCAGAAGAGGGGACGGAGGCCACAGACCATCTCCGCCCATCCGCTCTGGAAAGACATGGCGCTTGTGAGCGTTTCAATCTTACACTAGAGGATGTTAATAACAAAGCACTACCAAAAGTTGTTTAACGTGTTTAAATGAAGTATCATTTAAAACTGACATAAGAAGGGGGAGGAGACAAATGTTTTCCTACCTTTCAGTGCGGGCCAGGTGACTGGTTCATCACATTATGACAGACGGAGAGACAGACAAAAACAAACAGTCAGTGAGACGGTGAAGCAGTCAGAAGCTCAGACTGGAGTCAAGGTTCTGAACATCAGATATCAGGCAACAATGCTATGAACACATTGGCACCTGCCTAATGAGTCATTTCACACACACACACACACTGCACTACCCCTTCAGCTCAATCACGTCGGTTTACCTCCTAGCCAAATCTCACACCTCACCACAACTCACTGAAACTTCTTCATTTACAAAATGTGACACGCCATGTTGATAGACATGTAACTTTGGGGCCCATTTCCCCTCCCCATTTCCCTGACCGGTTTAAGGATAGAGTCAATCCATAATGGTATGTGTGCCACAATAGCCCTCATGCGTCAGGTTAGCGCCCTGTACAACCAGCTTGACCGACATATCGACAAATCAGGTCTGACTTAATGAGATTGGGGTTTCTGTGGGTATCAGGGCAAGGATTCGTCGGCTGGAATACGTCCCTCTCGCTTCATATCTCACACGGGTACACGGGTTGAAAATGGCTGATTTTGTCATTGATAAGCACCTAAATTGGAACGCAGTGGCTATACATGAAGTCAGAACTCAAGTTATCCACTTCAGTGCTGTATGGGTTCGGACTGACAGACGTTAAACTTGAGCAAACGGCAAATGCAACAAAACGGTGCATTGAAATCACTTAGGAACTTTGCACAGTTTGATGAGGTGTGTAGCCACACTATTACTCAAACACCCGTAATGTTTTTTTCTGACCTTATTCTCTCCCCATTATCTCCAAAGTGTTCCCTTTCAATTGCTACCATAGTCATGCGTATGCTTTTTATAATTGTGTTGGAAATATCTCAATTCGGCTCTATTGATATTGGCCAATTTCCACAAGTGTAAGGGGTTAATAATAGTGATATTCTTTAAAATTAAGGTACCATAACGCTGGAGAGGAATGGAAAGGGAGGCTGTTTTGAAGTGCTCGTTTTTTGTTTTTTAAATAAATACCCATGTAGAGGTTTCCGGGTAAGCCAAAACAAGTGGGAGAATTATGTGATTCGATTTAAAATTTTATTTAACTAGGCAAGCCTGTTAAGTACAAATTCTTCTTTACAATGACAGCCTAGTGTACAGTTGAGAGTCCCTTCTTGTTTCACACGGTTAAAAACATTTGCTTTAGTACATTAAATCAAAAACACACTTGGTTGCAGTACCTGGAAAATGTGGACATAACCTTAGGAGCTTTCCACCATAAAAGTCCCAGTAACAGCTTTGATTGAAGATACCCATGGCAGCCATTTTATTGTGTGCCAGTATTACTCGCATGGTGTTGTTTACGTGGCCCAAATAATTGCATGCACAACAGACTGCAATCTATGAGGACGACAACAACTATCCCAGCCCAACACCTTACATAGTGCAGCCACCAGCATCTGTCCACATCGGCATCTCAGAAACCTCAGTAAATTTAGCGGTGTCATGCAAGTTAACGCAAACTTGCGCACGGCTAAAATGTGCCGTGTGATTTCCCCCACTTATCTTTAAGGCTTATGGTACGGTACAGTGATACCGTACCATAAAAGCCTCTACCTCACCGTCCTCAAGCCAGACTGGGTTGCACTGTTAACCACTGAAGTGGATGATTGACTGCGAGCAAGCCCACCACTGGATACAATGTGACGCATGAGACTCGACACGAGGCTCTGCTTGTAACATATCATAATGGCAGCCATGAATAACGAGCATGGGCACTCTCCCTTTAAAATTGCACTGATAAATAACAAGTCCCATGTCCCACGAGTGCCCCTAGAGCCAGTCGGCCTGCTTCGTCCTAAAGCACTGAGGTTTTTGATGCATTGGCTGTGGTCATGGGATGGATGGAGGTTACCTACTAAACCAAACCATCTTGTTCCTATGCAATTATGGGAGGATCTACCCTTTTTGACACTATATGATTTGCCATTTATTTCTATTGGCCACCAAATAATCTGAAACAACCAAAACAAACGGCAAATGAATCCAATAAATGTTTAGAGTCAGAAGCTTGATGTAGTCATTGCGTGCTGGGAACATGGGACCAAATACTTCACTTTGTACTACTTCAATACACATAAGTGAATTTGTCCCAATACCTTCGGTCCCCTAAAATGGGAGGACTATGTACAAAACGTGCTGTACTTTCTAAACGGTTCACCCGATATAATACCCTCAAATTAAAGCTGACAGTCTGCACTAACCTCAGTCATTATATCATTTCAAATCCAAAGTGCTGGAGTACAGAGCCAAAACAACAAAACATTTGTCACTGACCCAATACTTTCAGAACTTCAATAACAGAGCCAAATTAAAAACTAAATTGCTTCTATTAAACTGAATTTATTGAAAGGATGATAGGACTTCTTACCTGCGCGCAAACTGGGAGTTTGCAGAGGCACTGGCAGAGACATTTCTGGGGCTTTCTTGGGGACTACTTCCAGCTGAAACACAACAATCAGACTGTCATAGTTTGATCACTGGGACATGTTTTTTTTAATTCTGAAGAAATAAGACATGTTGCTGAAGTTAACTGTAGTCCGCTGTCATTCTTGGGAGCTGATGACGCACAAGTAAAGGACAAGCGACCCTAAATGCAAAGCAAATCGGTCTCAGGTGGAACTGAATTCAATAAACTTGAGGCATATTTACGACCGTGTGGTCTGGAAAGGACAGGGTTTTTTGTGACGTTCCTAACTCACGCTCACTTGATAAGTCGCAACTCCATCTGTAGCATTGAACTTTTATTAACTGTCTGGCCATCCGGATTTGATGTGATGCAAATAAGCTTGACTGTCCCGCTTGTTACAATGGAAGAGGATAATAAGTCTCAGATTTACTAAGTCCTCCACTGGCTCACAACCAATAACAATGAATGAAGCCTTTCTTTCATATGAAGTACATTTCATGTCCCCTAAAGCGAGACACGTGATCTGTACGTGAACGTCTTCGGTAACTTCAGCTTCCAAACAGACGCCAAACAGTAACTTGAGCTTCGTCAGCTCAGCTGCTGCGTTTTCACTTGTCTGTCTGAGGATACTCTGAACACGTATCATGTGGTTAGCTGTGTGTGTGCATTGTGCTCTGCTGGCACAATGCACTGGAAAGGCCAGATTGGTCTGCTGTCTCTAATGTCACATGTTGATTGGTTTGCTATGTGTTTATCACATGCTGGTCTGGTATCTCTATCGCGTACAGAGTGCAGTGCATAGACGGCTCACAACGCCTACCTGTGGCAAGGGGGAGAGGTGAGAGTGGTCGGGAGAGTGAGGGCGAGGGGGTCCCGACCGACAGACCCCTTTTGTTGTTACGGCAACTGTGTGGGGAAAAAAGGGAGAGAATTGCTTTGTGACACATTAAAGTAGTGGAACGTAAACAGAGTTGTGATATTGGGGCTTGAATGCAACATGCAGGTGTTGTGAAACTTTTGCCTGTAAGATACAGTACATACTTTCACCACAAGTTGAGAACTCGTGATACAGCAGATTTATCATTCAAATTGTGTTGGAAAATAATTGGGACCTTCTGTTCTTGGCTTATAGTTCCCCATCACAATCTAGGCAGCGCAGTAACGACCATCTAATTTGGTTGAATTGAACAATTTAGATAAACCCAAATTAGTGAGCTCAGCAGTCCATTGGTTAAAAACCGTCTCTGTTATTAGAGGGCTACAGTGCCTGCAGGGTGGGGTAGATTTACAGAATGGAAGGAACTCATTTTCAGTTTGTTTGTTTTCGGAGATGACTGATCCCCAGCCCCCATTGTTGACGTTGGTATTGCTATTACAGTGGCAGCCCATCTCGCTGGCAGTGAGCTAAAATAATTGAGGAGCTCAGAAGACAATGGAGTCTGACATTTCTGGGTTGGGATGAAGATCAGATTACAAAAGATGCCCCTTGTAATAAAATGAATTTCATGAATCTATTAAGTCAAACTTTGCGGAAATCAAACAACAACCAAAACACTTAGAAGCAATGGAAATGATTTCTGTCTCAATTTATCAACAACCCGTATCGCTAGTAGGGACTTCACCCAGTTCCATGCATAAGGAAGCGAAGTTTTTAAAAAACTTTTTTTTTAAATGGTATAAAAAAAATTAGGAGGGTTTGTCATGAACAGAGATTGTGGTGAATGCTTGGCAGTTGACACTGCTGGTATTAGCGGTCAGGCACACCTTGAGGTTTTTCCCCATCCACCGGCAGGATTCTAAAACAAATCATAGTAGGCTATGGTCAAACATGTCGGCTACAGACATTTACTGAATCGCCAATGTAAGCTACTGTAGTGAAATACCTTTTCTACAAAATATTACTAAAATATTTAAGGACATTTTGAGTGCCAATACATATTTCAGTGCCAAACCTGCTTTTTCTATTAAGTTCATATCACTAAAAAGAAAACTCATGTGAATAGCATAGAACTTCAATGAATAGCCAGGGTGTTTTTTGCTTAAAAGATGGACTCACTATGCAGAAATTGCTCTGCTTCTCCGGGTTGCTAAAATTTGAATAGTTCGCCTAATTTCAGATTATGGAGACAAAACAAGCAAGTATAGCGAAGAGAATCATTGTACTATCTGAACCACTGAAATATATTCTCCATAACCAATTATATTGTATTTTCAGCTGGTGTACAAAACAGAAAGTTAGACAAAAAAAAGAAACTTAGGCACAAACCTAAGCACAGAAAACGTAGAAATGTCACACAGAACAGATCTGTGAACTGACCTCAAAAAAGGCACTAAATCAGTCAGATCTACCGCTTCTTAGACTTGCTTTCAATGAGAATGACATGTCTATAACTCACATTTCTGTGAATTTGGTCAGGTCGCACCAAAAGTTACAAATTGCAGCTTTAATGCACACAGCTATTGCTCATTTGCGTAGCGAATTGTTTAATGGAACAAATTAAACATTAAAACTCCATTCATGGTAACCTCGTAAACAATTTCTTTAGACCTGGTGTTTATTTGCTGAAATTTGTGCCATTGCCCAGCTATTAAAAGGTAAATTAAACAGTTTTGCTTTATATTTCAGCCTGGTCTCAAACACTAGACGTAACATAAATGAGAATCTAGGAAATTAGTATGATATGGTTAGATAAGACAGAAGGTTACTTAAGGCAAAAAAAAAAAAAAAAGAGTTGAGTGGGCGTTGATCAAACGTCTAGCAACGCAAAGGTTGTGTTTGAATCTCATCATGGATATCTTTACCCTTTTAGCAACTACTTAGCATGTTAGCTAACCCTTAAGCTAACTCTAACCACTAGCCTAGTTAACGGTAGCCACCAAGACTACTTTAGCCACAACAACTTTGGATTCATAACATATACAGTAAGTATCAAAAATTCATATTATATTTTAAAAATTGTACCTTTATTTAACTAGGCAAGTCAGTTCAGAACAAATTCTTATTTTCAATGACGGCCTAGGAACAGTGGGTTAACTGCAGAGCGACAGATTTGTACCTTGTCAGCGCGGGGATTTGAACTTGCAAACTTTCAGTTACTAGTCCAACGCTCTAACCACTAGGCTACACTGCCGCCCGAAATGGATGATGAACGTCCACAAATTCTTAACATTCTATACAAAATAGATGAAAAAAGTAATTTCAGTTGAACACATTCAATTGTACAACTGACTAGGTATCCCCCTTTCCCTTTGTGCTGAGGTCAGTTCAGTTTACATTTTTTATTTATTATCCATTTTCCCTTTTGCAATTTATTTTTAAACATTAAATGCACTATGCATTGTGGGATGAATGCTCCATCACTGAATAACACATGACTGCCCATTACTGCTTATTATCCATCATTTATTCACATAACTTTAATAAAATCTTAATTTAATTTGGTGATTATATGATTTCATTCAAAGTCATCATCTCTATAGAGCTGTTGCCTACGCAGTCTGACAAAATAATTTTTGTAGTTCAAAGTAAATAAGGCATACTTTTATGACGACTGAATACCAACTATCAAATCACTTATATCATGTATTTTCAGGCTCACAAAGCAACTGCTTTCTATCCCTCTAGATCTTGCGTTCTCCAATTCTGTGTCTCTGCGCCGCACAGAACGGACAAGTTTAAGGGTGCACGGAATGGATTATGGTCATTGCAGTTAATTACCATGTTCTGTGCTAAACTACATAGAATATTTGCCTGTTGGAAACTACAACTCCCTACTACATCGCACAACTCAGGCTTGATCTGATTTCTCTCTACAGAAATGGCATTCAAATAATTGATCTAAAGTTGGTTAATTAACCAAAAAAAATAAATGTTGATTGATCGCTCAGCACTACATATACTAATTTGAGTATCCCGTATTTCCATTTACTATGTTACATCTACCCCTGAGTCCAGGTTGCATTTTTAGCTCGACTATAGTATAACCTATACCAGTTGCACTCAACTCCTACCCTCAGCTGCCTGCTGGTTTTCTGTTCTACCTGATAATTGCACCCACCTTGTGTCCCTGGTCTAAAATCTGTAGAGGGGAACAATTTGAAAAAAGCAGTGGAGCTGGCTTCGATGTCAAGATTTGAGTTTGTGGGGCCTATACTGTAATGAACAAGTTGTGAGCCTTCTGCATGAACAACACAGCTGCGGTTTCTGTAAGACGATACATAGGCAACATTAACCGCATAGTCTAACAATGGCCACGTTTCTCTATCGGAAAAACAACACTAGGGCGGATGTAAACCGACAAAATAGCGTAGTTGAGACCATAACGCGAAACCATAGTGAACAAGATGAAAGCAAAGGCCTATGTGTACTATTGTCGTGAATGGGGAAAGTTAGAGAAAATCTTCCAAAAAAAACAACATTAAATAAGCGACGTCATTTGTCTGCATTTCAATTGTCTTAGTCAAAGCAATAAGCTAAACTGCGCGGGTCCCATCTATAAGTCCTACACTACCACTGATTTAAATAGTCTAACAAATCAGATGATAATAAATAAAATAAAAAATCAGATTACCTTCTCGATCTTTTCATCATGGCCCCAGTCACAAAACTTGTTTTGTAGCTGGGCAAGACTGTCCAGTAGTGATTCTGATCAGACATGATGAATTAAAGCGATACAAAGTGATACTTTGAATCAAATGTCCACTATCTCTTGAGAAACATATTTGTTATTTCCTCGGAAAGCACTCGGAGTCCGTAACCAAAAACTCCGACAATGGTTAGCACTATCTGACTGCATACCCGTGGCAGTTCAGGCAAGAAAGCAACCGTAAATGATGCCGTCGTCGCTTTATTTCTTCCCTGTGAATTTTCGCGTACTACATTACAAGACTTTCGCGCACATAATCAATACTTCCAAATCACCAAAATGCGTAAACTTATTTTTTTTACTTCCCAGAAACAGCTAATAATTGTACAGATAATTGTGTCAGCCCATGGGTTGGAGGAGGGATTGCCGCCAATGGGAGGAAGTTGTCATTTGGGGATTGTTGCGCTGAAAGTTTGATCATGGGTTTTTACATCGATTTGAATGTCATGGACCACGTTTACTTCTATACCAATATCCAGTTATTACTCGGGATACTAAAGTATTATGTTTGAGTTGACGCATATAAAACATCTTATCCCGTTTACAATAACCCTAAAAAATCTTGAAACCCGTTTGAGAAACCCGGATAAGATGCCCGGTATAAGCTGATTTTAGACGGGATACTGTGACATGTCGACACCTTATCCCGTTTACTGTTGTTTTTCACGGTCTGCGCAGGCTCAGTTTCGCATATCATGGGTGTGGTGTGATGAGTTGTCATCGGATTGTCAAACAAAACACTTTTAAAAAGTAGGCTATACATGCCGCAGTTGGATCCGCCATAATAATGTATTTTCTGATACACCGTACAGCCTACTAGCTTAGATAAATAAGGGGTGAAAGTAGCCTAAGTTTCCACTTATAATTTCCAATATTAGGTAGTCCATTTGTTTGTCAACTAGGCTATAGTTAAATACATGCAGCTTCTCTGTTATAAATTGTTGTCCCAGAAGACTAAATAATGTAGTGTTCACCAGAATAATGTCTTACATCGGTCCAAAAGGCTTCTTAACAGCTTCTACCCTCAAGCAATAAGACTCCTGAACAGCTAATCAAATGGCTACCCAGACTACTTGCATTGTCCCTCCTCCCCTCTTTTTTACGCTGCTGCTACTCCGTTTATCTATGCATAGTCACTTTAATAACTCTACTTACATGTACATAGTAACATGTACATAATACCTCGACTAACCTGTGTCCCCGCACATTGTACCAGTACCCCCCTGTATATGGCCTCGCTACTGTTATTTTACCTCTGCTCTTTATTTACCTATTTTTCTTAAAACTGCATTGTTGGTTAAGGGCTTGTAAGTAACTATTTCACTGTTGTTTTCGGCAAATGTGACAAATACAATTTGATTTGAAAATGTGATTTGATCAGTAAACCCAACGAAGTGTTGTCCCATGTTTCATGAACTGAAATGTTTGATTCTCAAGAAAAGATTGTGCACAAAATGAGTAACAAATTAGTTTACATCCCTGTTAATGTGATCATTTCTCATTTGCCAAGATAATCCATCCACCTGACAGGTGTGGCATATCAATAGACTAATTAAAAAGCATGAGCATTACACAGGTGAACCTTGTGCTGTGGACAATAAAAGGCCACTGTAAAATGTGTATTTTTGTCATACAACAATGCCGCACAGGGGTCTCAAGTTTGAGGGAGTGTACAATTGGAATACTGACTGCAGGAATGTCCACCACAGCTGTTGCCAGAGAATTGAATGTTCTACCACGTCGTTTTAGAGAATTTGGCAGTAGGTCCAACCGGCCTCACAACCGCAGACCACGTGTAACCACACCAGCCCAGGGCCTCCACATCTGGTTTCTTCACCTCCGGGATCGTCTAAAACTCTTGAACGTGCCGTCCTTGGCCAGCTCTCCCGCTATCTCTCTCTGAATGACCTTCTTGATCCAAATCAGTCAGGTTTCAAGACTAGTCATTCAACTGAGACTGCTCTCCTCTGTATCACGGAGGCGCTCCGCACTGCTAAAGCTAACTCTCCTCTGCTCTCATCCTTCTAGATCTATCGGCTGCCTTCGATACTGTGAACCATCAGATCCTCCTCTCCACCCTCTCCGAGTTGGGCATCTCCGGCGCGGCCCACGCTTGGATTGCGTCCTACCTGACAGGTCGCTCCTACCAGGTGGCGTGGCGAGAATCTGTCTCCTCACCACGCGCTCTCACCACTGGTGTCCCCCAGGGCTCTGTTCTTGGCCCTCTCCTATTCTCGCTATACACCAAGTCACTTGGCTCTGTCATAACCTCACATGGTCTCTCTTATCATTGCTATGCAGACGACACACAATTAATCTTCTCCTTTCCCCCTTCTGATGACCAGGTGGCGAATCGCATCTCTGCATGTCTGGCAGACATATCAGTGTGGATGACGGATCACCACCTCAAGCTGAACCTCGGCAAGACGGAGCTGCTCTTCCTCCCGGGGAAGGACTGCCCGTTCCATGATCTCGCCATCACGGTTGACAACTCCATTGTGTCCTCCTCCCAGAGCGCCAAGAACCTTGGCGTGATCCTGGACAACACCCTGTCGTTCTCAACCAACATCAAGGCGGTGGCCCGTTCCTGTAGGTTCATGCTCTACAACATCCGCAGAGTACGACCCTGCCTCACACAGGAAGCGGCGCAGGTCCTAATCCAGGCACTTGTCATCTCCCGTCTGGATTACTGCAACTCGCTGTTGGCTGGGCTCCCTGCCTGTGCCATTAAACCCTTCAACTCATCCAGAACGCCGCAGCCCGTCTGGTGTTCAACCTTCCCAAGTTCTCTCACGTCACCCCGCTCCTCCGTTCTCTCCACTGGCTTCCAGTTGAAGCTCGCATCCGCTACAAGACCATGGTGCTTGCCTACGGAGCTGTGAGGGGAACGGCACCTCAGTACCTCCAGGCTCTGATCAGGCCCTACACCCAAACAAGGGCACTGCGTTCATCCACCTCTGGCCTGCTCGCCTCCCTACCACTGAGGAAGTACAGCTCCCGCTCAGCCCAGTCAAAACTGTTCGCTGCCCTGGCCCCCCAATGGTGGAACAAACTCCCTCACGACGCCAGGACAGCGGAGTCAATCACCACCTTCCGGAGACACCTGAAACCCCACCTCTTTAAGGAATACCTAGGATAGGATAAGTAATCCCTCTCACCCCACCCCCCCTAAGTTTTAGATGCACTATTGTTAAGTGACTGTCCCACTGGATGTCATAAGGTGAATGCACCAATTTGTAAGTCGCTCTGGATAAGAGCGTCTGCTAAATGACTTAAATGTAAATGTAAATGTCTAAGACCAGCCACCCGGACAGTTGATGAAACTGTGGGTATGCACAACCGAAAAAGTTCTGCACAAACTGTTTGAAACAGTCTCGGGGAAGCTCATCTGCGTTGCTCGTCATCCTCACCATGCTGCAGTTCGGCGTCGTGACAGACTTCAGTTGGCAAATGCTCACCTTCAATGGCCACTGGCACGCTGGAGAAGTGGGCTCTTCATGAATTAATCCCAGTACTGTTCCAGGTAGTTGTATGGTGTCATGTGGGAGAGCAGTTTGCCGATGTCAACGCTGTGAACAGAGTGTCCTATGGTGTGGTAATGGTATGGGCAGGCATAAGCTACGGACAATGAACACAATAGCATTTAATTGATAGCATTTTCAATGCACAGAAGTCCCGTGACGAGATCCTGAAGCCCATTGTTGTGTAATTCATCCACTGCCATTACCTCATGTTTCAGCACGGTAATGAACAGCACCATGTTGCAAGGACTTCTACACAATTCCTGGAAGTTGAACATGTCCCAGTTCTGCCATGGCCTGCATACTCACTAGACATGTCACACATTGAGCAAGTTTGGGATGCTCTGGATCGACATGTACGACAGCGTATTCCAGTTCCTGCCCATATGCTAACAAAGCATTACATGGGCTTGCTCCTACCCACCTTTCCGATTTGGTCCTGCCGTACATACCTACACGTACGCTACGGTCACAAAACGCAGGCCTCCTAATTTTCCCTAGAATTTCTAAGCAAACAGCTGGAGGCAGGGCGTTCTCCTATAGAGCTCAATTTTTATGAAATGGTCTGCCTACCCATGTCAGAGACGCAAACTCGGTCTCAACCTTTAAGTCTTTACTGAAGACGCATCTCTTCAGTGGGTCGTATGATTGAGTGTAGTCTGGCCCAGGAGTTTGAAGGTGAACGGTAAGGTTCTGGAGCAACAAACCGCCCTTGCTGTCTCTGCTTGGCCGGTTCCCCTCTTTCCACTGGGATTCTCTGCCTCGAACCCTATTACAGGGGCTGAGTCACTGGCTTACTTGTGCTCTTTCATGCCGTCCTGAGGGGTGCGTCACTTGAGTGGGTTAAGTCACTGACGTGATCTTCCGGTCTGCTGCAGTAGTTTGTGTCGGGGGGCTAGGGTCAGTCATATCTGGAGTACTTATCCTGTGTGAATTTAAGTATGCACTCTAATTCTCTTTCTCTCGGAGGACCTGAGCCCTAGGACCATGCCTCAGAACTACCTGGCATGACTCCTCGCTGTCCCCAGGCCACCTGGCCGTGCTGCTGCTCCAGTTTTAACTGTTCTGCCTGAGGCTATGGAACCCTGACCCATTCACCGGACGTGCTACCTGTCCCAGACCTGCTGTTTTCAACTCTCTAGAGACAGCAGGAGAGGTAGAGATACTCTTAATGATCGGCTATGAAAAGCAAACTGACATTTACTCCTGAGGTGCTGACTTGCTGCACCCTCGACAACTACTTTGATTATTATTATTTGACCATGCTGGTCATTTATAAACATTTGAACATCTTGGCCATGTTCTGTTATAATCTCCACCCAGCACAGCAAGAAGAGGACTGGCCACCCCTCATAACCTGGTACATCTCTCGGTTTTGGCCTTTCTATGAGTGTTTTTCCTAGCCACCGTGCTTCTACACCTGTATTGCTTGCTGTTCAGGGTTTTTGGCTGGGTTTCTGTACAGCACTTTGAAATATCAGCTGATGTAAGAAGGGCTATATAAATACATTTGATTTTAAAAAGAATTAATATCCAGCAACTTCGCACAGCCATTGAAGAGGAGTGGGACAACTTTTCACAGGCCACAATCAACAGCCTGCTCAACTCACGCTGTATGAGGGAAGTGGTCACACCAGATACTGACTGTTTTTTTGATCCACGCCCCTCATTTTTTAAGGTATCTGTATTCCCAGTCATGTGAAATCCATGGATTTATTTCAATTGGCAGATTTCCTTATTAAACTGTAATTTAGTCAAATCTTTTTTTTAAATTTTAATTATTCTTTTATTATTTATATTTTTGTTCAGTGTAGGTAAAGTTGTCAGTTTCATTTAGGGCCCGTGAGAAGACGCAATAACTCCAAAACAGTGGAATGATTGGTCCTGTGCAAAATATCAACAGTTTGACTTTTTTTTTTTAAGGAAATTAAAAGCTGAGAAAACGATTAAACACATTTCTGATAATACGTCTGTTCGTCTTGGGTGCCTATTTTATGTGGTTGAAGTACTGTCTGCTTGCATAAGTGACAAAGAACACGTTACATGCCCATTCCCATTTTCCCAAGAAAATATATTTTTATATATACATATTTCTCCACGGCCTGTTCAAGACAAAATTAACATTTGTTGTATCCTTTTACTGCAAGAAATGCATCATTCTGCAGTAGTTAATATATTGCGCTACATAAGCCTTCAGTCAGTGTTCAGATTTCAGTCTTCTCATGTCAGTCAGTCACTGACAGTCACTCAATTAGCCATTTACCAATTTTAGATTGGTAAATTAGTCTAGCCAGCTATTATGGCTGAATACAGATCAGACACGTACCCAAGGGCCCAAGGACACGTACCCAAGTTTAAAACTCTCCACCCCCCACGATAAAATCTCATTCAGGGCCCCCAAAAGGCTAGAGCCGGCCCTGATGACACCCGTTACTGTCCGACTATGTCAATAAGAAGCCCACAACAAAACAATATCTGTCTTATTGCACACCAATGGAATATGCCAGAGCTTCATCTTGGAGCTCTGCAATAGGCTATGACAGGGTCACTAGGCAAATACACTAATTTTGACTGACATGTCATTAGGAAACGTGTAGAATTCAATGAATGATATGTGAAATTATTTATTTTGAATCACACAGATTTTATTTCCATACTAATTGACAAGACCTCAAAGCATTGGATGTGCATGCACGCATACTATAAACATACGTACAGTCCTTTCATAAAATGCGTGGGTGTACGTTTGATTAGATGCATCTATACACAGAGTGTACAAAACATTAGGAACACCTATCTAATATTGAGTTGCACTCCCTTCTGCACCCAGAACAGTCTCAATTTGACAGGGCATGGAATCGACATGATGTAGAAAGTATTCCACAGGGATGCTGCCCATGTTGTGTCAAGGAGCCTGGATGTCCTTTGGGTGGTGGACCATTCTTGATACACATGGGAAACTGTTGAGCGTGGAAAAACCCAGTAGCGTTACAGTAGACACTCAAACCGATGTACCTGGAACCTACTACCATACCCCATTCAAAGGCACTTAAATATAATGATCTCAATATCCAAATTAGTAGTTACAGTCGTCCCATCACTGCAACTCCTGTACGGACTCAGGAGCGGCAAAGGCCGAGAGCCATGCATCCTCCGAAACACAACCTTGCCAAGCCGCACTGCTTCTTGACACACTGCTCGCTTAAGTCAGCCACACCAATGTGTCAGAGGAAACGCCGTACAACTGGCAACCGTGTTAACGTGCATGCGCCTGGCCCGCCACAGAAGTCACTAGAGCACGATGGGACAAGGACATCCCGGCCGGCCAAACCCTCCCCTAACTCGGAAGATGCTGGGCCAATTGTGCGACGCCTCGTAACCCGCCTCAAACTCATCTTTAGTGATGCCTCGAGAAATGTGATGCAGTGCCTTAGACCGCTGTGCCACTCAGGAGGCCCCAGCACTTAAATCTTTTGTCTTGCCGATTCACCCTCTGAATGGCACACACACCTCAATTGTCTCAAGGCTTAAAAATCCTTATTTAACCTGTCTCCTCCCCTTCATCAACACTGATTAAAGTGGATTTAACAAGTGACATCAATTAAGGATCATAGCTTTCACCTGGCCAGTCTGTCGGCAGAAAGAGCAGGTGTTTCTAATGTTTGTACACTCAGGTTTAAATTCTCATTCAATCTACCACTGTTTGTTAACATGTCCAAATATATTACTAAAGTCAGGCCTACCTGCCACCTCAAGGCACTACCACTGGCAAAACTGGTTTGGGGTGTGAAACCACATTTGCCTACAAGACAATTCACAAGCGGCTTTTTAAGAGGTGTTGCCTCCTGGAAGTTCCAAGTAAATGTCAGCTACACAAACAACACCTCGTGACACCCTTTGGTTTTGTATCAAACAGTGTAACGAGAGCAGAGATAACCAGTGCTGATCTTTAGTGATACTTACATGTTCCCCCTTCGTGGAAGGCTCAGCTCTTTCTGGAATTGAGAGAGTGGCTCATTAAAATGGTGACAATGACAGTAAAGATAGTCTTGCAAAAGGTAAAGTCTGTTTGATTATTAACTTAGTCTATGACAGCTATGTCCCCTGTTGTTCATTTCCCGTGCTATATGTGAAGATCGTATAGCTCTGGCCTAGTTCTGTAGGTCTTAAATTGGTTCTCTCATTCATAGTCATTTTGTAGGTTCTGTTTGCTCTGATTCTTAAGCCCTTGTACATTATCATGCACATTCCACAGACAGAGCATACGCATCCCGAAAATGATGTGCCTCAGTGCGCTGTATTTTCAAAGATAAAAGCAGGTCGTTTCACAACCATAATCACATTCTCATTGCAGGCTCATGTAAGATGAAGGTATCAATCAATATAATAAAATGAAAACATTTATTTTGGGTATGGGGGGCAAGCACATTCACACCAACATATTTTATAATAGGTTTAGAGCAAACAATGCTGAAGCAAAGCCGCCATCTGAGTAATTGGTTGGAATTGAAAACAAGGACAAGAATTGAGTCATCTATACTGGATATCAGATACGTTAACATAAAAAGGGATGTTTACCAATCATCCACCCCTAAATGTAATTGACATCAACGCCCATATCACCACAGAAACCTAGTGTTGACAATAATAAGACAATCTGTAGAAACAAACGATGTATTAACTACAGCTTCGCATCCACAAGCTTGCCCTTGAGTGCCAACGCATGCAGCATTCGTGTGTGTAGAATGAATCGATACGGTAACCATGACCATTGCAAAACAAGGTGGCACAATACATGGGAAGCGAAATTGCTTTGAGATTTCCAGAATTTGTGATCACAAGAACTGGCCATGAAACTGCGCCCAATGTAAACAGATTATTTTGTTTAGTAAAACAGCAATTGACAATCACAAAATAACCCTAGAGAAAGAGAGAAATACATGTTTGCCCTAACGTGGGTCAACAATTGTTTGTGTTGGCCTATCATTAAATGTTCTAATGCCAGAACACAACGGCAAAGCAGTATTTCAATCTTCAATAGCTATGCTGATGTTATTTTATTGTTGAGTTTCTTACCTGCAGCCCACGACGTCTGAGAATGTTTGGCTCGTCCATTGTAGTATAAATTATGACTACACCGCTGACTCCCTTTTTCCAATTTCATTCAACCCATACTGCGTCCTCCTGTATTATACGCTTCACTGGGAGTGGATGTCACGGACGCGAATAGCTTCATCCCAAAACGGAGAATTTCGTTTAATTGCCAACCGCCCGGTGACCTGCCCAGCCGTGAGAATTGGGAATGAATGTGCAGGGAGGTACTTCTGACAAATCGCTTAAGGTGGCAGTGCGGGGACCTTATATCTCATTGATCCTACGCAACCTTTTTCCAACCCCTGTCTCACTCGTTTTTTTTCAGGTAGGATATGCACTAATATCCTATTTGCAGTTCTACAATATATTTACATTCTATTTATCTGTATATATATATATATCTGTACCCATGTTCTGTGTTTGTGTGACGAGAAGAAGCAACGTTTTGCTTAAAATGCCATTCAGATGTCTTTCATGTACCCCTTTATAAATGTACGAATCAATACAATATCGACTTGAAGTAGGTTCGTTATACTCTTCATATGAGTGCACTATTGTGATACATGTTGTGTAACTCTACATCATCATTGGCCCATGCATGAAATAAAATAACTTCAGATGACCATAAACAATGATGCAACTCTTGACAGTCAAACGGTAAAATGACTTGATCGATGATGTCAGTCTCCAAGTGGCACCACAATGTTTTCGTACAACAATGGCTGTGTCTTGTCATGTGGTGTCATGTCCATTGATGTTAGCTGGTAGCATGAATCATACATTGTTCTGTTTTTGCAAATTGTGGGTTTTGTCTTTAATGCTGTGCTTAAAGAACCTTAAGGATCCTTCCCTTTTTTTTCCATTTTCGCCCTAAAATGACATACCCAAATTTAACTGCCTGTAGCTCAGGACCTGAAACAAGGATGTGGATATTTTTGAGACCCATTTGAAAGGAAACACTTTTTTTACAAACAAGTTTGTGGAAATGTGAAATGAATGTAGGAGAATATAACACATTAGATCTGGTAGAAGATGATACAAAGAAAAAAACATGCGTTTGTTTTGGACCATCTTTGAAATGCAAGAGAAAGGCCATAATGTATTATTACAGCTCAGGCGCAATTTAGATTTTGGCCACTAGATGGCAGCAGTGTATGTGCAACATTTTAGATGAATCATTGCATCTCTGCTCAAACGTTTGTATCAAGACTGCCCAAATGTGGCTAATTGGTTTAATAATAACTTTAAGTTCATAACTGTCCACTCTCCTCAAACAATTGCATGGTATTCTTTCACTGTAATAGCTACTGTAAATTGGACAGAGCAGTTAGATTACCAAGAATGTACATTTTCTGCCAATGTAAGATATGTCTATGTCCTGGGAAATGTTCTTGTTACTTACAACCTCATGCTAATCGCATGAGCCTACGTTAGCTCAACTGTCCCGTGGGGGAAGCACCAATCCTGTAGAGGTTTTAATCCAAGGTCATCTTCCTTATGTAAACATTAATATCCCCCAAACGTTTAAGGTTGGGAATAACATACACCTACAGTGTTGTCATATCTACAGGGGTTAATGTCATAGTCATCCCTTTTCCTTACACACAACAACTATTTTAACCCAGCACTGTTGGGTTACGTGAATGACCCAACACGTTGGGTTTCTTGATTTACCACAAAATGTGATTACTTTGACCCAGCAGTCGGTTGCTTTTTACTCTTTTGCTGGATTATTTTTATTTGTGTATTTTTGACCCAGCAGTGGGTTATTTCTTACTTTATTGCTGGGTTATTTTTCTACTTCTCTATTACAGAATCTGTTAATTCTCTAAATGTACAACATATGTCTAACCATAACAATCAATGTTACAACATTTCGACACAGCCTATGAAATTCTTAAAATGATATATGGCCAATTATGACAAATTGTAGATAAAATACAAAATGTGTATTTTGAATTATTCATTTCAGCTCCAAAATAGAGTCATGCAAAAGATAAACAAATAAGGAACACACAAATAAAAACTTTAGCACAGTCCATCATTTCAAAAATCACAGGAGCCCCAGCAATTAAAGCTGAGGAAAGGGAGTGAAGAAAAGTAAACACTTTACCCTTTACTCCCCCAAAACCCTACCAGGTATCCATTTTCCATATCAATTCTTGTTAAACAGCTAAACATAATGTCCTCTGCTCCAGAGCCTGCTCAGTCATGATAGTGAATGCCATGGAGAATCAGAGCAAAGGGTTCGGTTCCTCTTGTCCTTTTGGTCGCCTGGCGAAGATATTCAGCCAAAGTGGTTGCAACCTGATATAATTATAAAAAGTTGAACAATAATCAAGGCACTCATCACACTCTTGCACAAGCCCACACACTCACACATACACAAATTGTGGCCTTTCCTTTTGCTCAGAATGTGCAGTACTCATATACAGTCCATTGGCATGTGACGGGTGTTAATCTGCATTGATTTGAGTCCAGCCACTTTGTGCGTGGTTTACTCAAGTAGAAGTAAAATGACTGACATTGAAAAATAGTACTTTGAAGAGCTACTCAATTACAGTAACAATAGTATTTGTAATTCGTTACTTCCCACATCCTGTTTTACAGTGTTGCATATTAAATCGTATTCAGTATTCCACATGTATACTTAGGGTACAATATGACTTTCAGGCCTCATCAAAGCTTGGGCGGGCATTCTTCTTTCCAACTCGTTACTTGTGGTGGGAGAATCAGTCTCAGGATCAGGTCGTCTTTCGTATCTTGGGGACAAAGACATAAGCTTTAAAGGGGACAGACAAAATGGATAAACATTGGAGACACTACTTTGATTTCAATATGTAGCTACCCGCACTCGGGAAACTGGTGGTGGGAGAAATACTTTCAGGATCACGAGGTGGGTAAGCACCTTATTTGGTAATTGTTACGAATCCCTTTTGGCCCGACAGTCTAGGGGGGGATGGTAATGAGACCCGTAACATAACTCATGCAAATTATTATTGTGACAAAGTAAAAGTGTGCACGAAATAACCACGACAACAGAAATCTACCGTCAAACTCTAGGTTTATTTATAAACACACGGTAATGGGGGGAGCAGGGAAAAGGGGCTGAGCTGGACCCAAGGAAAGAAACAATAAATATACAAAAACACACCCAAGCTAGACTAGCCTACTTTAACAGCTAACTAACTAACCAAAAATACAGTGGGTGGTCCGCCCAGTTCTACCTAGTGTATTTAACAAAGTTCACCTACGGGTAGTATATGCCCATGGGCGACTTGTCTTGGTTTCCCCTTTTTCCCACCAGCAATCAAACACAAACACCATAAACAAAAACAATAATCACAGGTGATGACAAAGTGCTATGAGGTGCTTAAACAAAAGAGAGGTTAAGACATAAAGCGAGAGTGAAACACAGAGACCTACAGACATGGCATTTACAGAGAGATTGAGCTGAGCTGAGCTGAGCTTTAGAACAAACAAATGGGGTTTTTAAACCATGGGGAAGGAACTGTGATAAGTCAGGAAATAGGAGGAGGTGTGTCTTCTGATTGATGATTGATTGTTGACTGATTGGGGAGTGATGGTTTTCACCTGTGAGGGGAGAAGGAGAGAAAAGAAACACACACACAGGATACACACACACACAGGATAACTGTATCCGTAACACTCCCACCCTTAAAAGAGCAACCCTAGGGGTTGCGACTACAGTATTTCAATGAATACTCACAACAAAGCAACAACCTTGCAAAACATACAGAAATCATTTTCACACACGAGACAAAGCATCTGCCAACACATTATCAGAACCCTTTTTGTGGCGGATCTCCAAATTATAATTTTGTACAATCAGCGCCCAACGCATAAGGCGCTGGTTCTGGTTGTACATTCGGTGGAGAAAAACTAAGGGGTTATGGTCAGTATATACAATCACGGGTAGGGCACTGGAACCAATATATACTTCAAAGTATTGCAGAGCCAACAACAAAGCAAGAGCTTCTTGTTCTATTGTCGCATAGTTTGTTTGACATTTATTAAATTTACGTGAAAAATAACAAACGGGATGATCCACTCCACTCTTGTCCTGCTGCAGTAGAACAACACCAGCACCTCTGGCACTAGCATCTACCTCAAGTTTGAACGGTTGTTCAAAATCTGGAGCAGCAAGTACAGGTGTACTACATAAGAGTGCTTTCGCAGATTCAAAAGCTCTCTTACAATCAGGGGACCACACAAATGATCTAGCCGGACTAAGCAAATCGGTCAATGGAGCAACTACCGCAGATAAATTTTTACAGAAGCTACGGTAGTAGCCAACCATCCCTAAAAAGCGGCGTAGCTCTCGTCTGGTGGTAGGTGCAGGGAATGCAGTTATAGCCAAGACCTTGGCACCAACAGGGCGCACCTGTCCATGGCCAACCTCTTTACCGAGATAGGTAACAGTAGCCTTCCCAAACTCGCACTTTGCCAAGTTCAGGGTTAGAGAAGCAGCTGCCAACCGTTCACATACTACCCTTAGCGAGTCAACATGATCTGACCACTCAGACGAATATATCACTAGGTCATCAAGGTATGCACTACAATTAGGAACGCCAGCTAATACGGAGTTAACCAGTCGTTGGAAAGTGGCTGGTGCATTTCGCATCCCAAAAGCCATGACTGAGTACTGTAGGAAGTTGTCTGGGGTCACAAAGGCAGAAATCTCAGAAGCACGTGAAGTTAACGGAACCTGCCAGTAACCTTTTAAAAGGTCTAACTTGGTTACATACTTAGCAGCACCAATAGTGTCGATACAGTCGTCCAGTCGGGGTAACGGGAACGAATCTGGCATTGTGACAGAATTTACCTTTCGATAATCCGTACATAACCTGGACGTACCATCAGGTTTAGGAACCAAAATGCAAGGAGAACTCCAAGGGCTTGAACTTGGCTTAGCCAGGTCATTCTCCAACAAATATCTCACCTCATCCCTCATTATCTTCCTCTTGGAAGCGTTGATACGATATGGGTGTTGCTTGATAGGTGTAGCATTTCCAACATTAATGTCATGTTCCAACACGTTTGTGCGAGTAGGAACGTCATTAAAGAGACATGGAAAACTGTGTAGTAGCCTCACGATATCATTGGCCTGTCCATCCGTTAAATGAACTAGACCGGATTGGATAGACAGCAGCATTTCTGAGTTGGGCAATCTAACACACTGCTGCTGAGTATTGCACAACTCCAAGCCATCAACATCATCAATATGACAGTCCACTATCATAGCAGTAGTAGCAGAGGAGACAGCAGTACCTTCCTCTGTTTTTGAACTCTCTAACTGTGTGATGGGTCGGGTGTGGTAAGCTTTCAACATGTTAATGTGACACACACGAGATTGGCGTTGTCTATCAGGAGTTTGAAGCACATAGTCAGTTTCACTTATTTTCTTTTCAATTAAATAAGGACCCGAGAAACGAGCTGACAGTGAAGATCCTGGAACAGGTAATAACACCAGTACTTGGTCACCTGGCTGTAGTGGACGAGAAACAGCCTCTTTGTCATAGTGTCTTTTCATGCTCCTCTGTGAGGAAGACAGAGCTTCCTTTGCGAGAGCACAACTTGGTGTAGGCGCTCACGAAAGCGACTAACGTAGTCCAACACATTCTCATCTCTGGTACACAACTCTTGGGACAAGAACTGTTCTTTAAGGACTTTCATTGGTCCTCTCACTGTGTGACCAAACACCAGTTCAGCCGGGCTGAAACCTAGGGACTCCTGCACAGTTTCACGAGCAGCAAACAAAACTAGAGGAACTCCCTCATCCCAATCTTTCTCAGATTCCAAACAATATTTACGTAGCATAGACTTCAGTGTCTGATGCCATCTTTCAAGTGCACCCTGAGACTCTGGGTGATAGGCGCTTGACACACGGTGCGTAATTGACAAGGATTTTAACACCTGCTTGAAGAGCTTGGATAGGAAATTGGTTCCTTGATCGCTTTGTACCACCCTAGGTAACCCGAATGTCGTGAAGAATTTTATTAAGGCTTTACTCACTACCGGGGCTGTAATCCTTCTCAGAGGAATGGCCTCGGGGTATCTTGTAGCCATACACTCTGTGAATGGTTTGTCCTGACAAATCAACTGTACATTTCGGTGTTCCTCAAGGTTCTGTTTTAGGACCACTATTGTTTTCACTATATATTTTACCTCTTGGGGATGTTATTCGAAAACATAATGTAAACTTTCACTGCTATGCGGATGACACACAGCTGTACATTTCAATGAAACATGGTGAAGCCCCAAAATTGCCCTCGCTAGAAGCATGTGTTTCAGACATAAGGAAGTGGATGGCTGCAAACTTTCTACTATTAAACTCGGACAAAACAGAGATGCTTGTTCTAGGTCCCAAGAAACAAAGAGATCTTCTGTTGAATCTGACAATTAATCTTAATGGTTGTACAGTCTTCTCGAATAAAACTGTGAAGGACCTCGGCGTTACTCTGGACCCTGATCTCTCTTTTGAAGAACATATCAAGACCATTTCGAGGACAGCTTTTTTCCATCTACGTAACATTGCAAAAATCAGAAACTTTCTGTCCAAAAATGATGCAGAAAAATTAATCCATGCTTTTGTCACTTCTAGGTTAGACTACTGCAATGCTCTATTTTCCGGCTACCCGGATAAAGCACTAAATAAACTTCAGTTAGTGCTAAATACGGCTGCTAGAATCCTGACTAGAACCAAAAAAATTGATCATATTACTCCAGTGCTAGCCTCTCTACACTGGCTTCCTGTCAAAGCAAGGGCTGATTTCAAGGTTTTACTGCTAACCTACAAAGCATTACATGGGCTTGCTCCTACCTACCTCTCTGATTTGGTCCTGCCGTACATACCTACACGTACGCTACGGTCACAAGACGCAGGCCTCCTAATTGTCCCTAGAATTTCTAAGCAAACAGCTGGAGGCAGGGCTTTCTCCTATAGAGCTCAATTTTTATGGAACGGTCTGCCTACCCATGTCAGAGACGCAAACTCGGTCTCAACCTTTAAGTCTTTACTGAAGACTCATCTCTTCAGTGGGTCATATGATTGAGTGTAGTCTGGCCCAGGAGTGGGAAGGTGAACGGAAAGGCTCTGGAGCAACGAACCGCCCTTGCTGTCTCTGCCTGGCCGGTTCCCCTCTTTTCACTGGGATTCTTTGCCTCTAACCCTGTTATGGGGGCTGAGTCACTGGCTTGCTGGGGCTCTCTCGTGCCGTCCCTGGGGGGGTGCGTCACCTGGGTGGGTTGATTCACTGTTGTGGTCGGCCTGTCTGGGTTCCCCCCTTGGGTTGTACCGTGTCGGAGATCTTTGTGGGCTATACTCGGCCTTGTCTCAGGATGGTAAGTTGGTGGTTGAAGATTTCCCTCTAGTGGTGTGGGGGCTGTGCTTTGGCAAAGTGGGTGGGGTTATATCCTTCCTGTTTGGCCCTGTCCGGGGGTGTCCTCGGATGGGGCCACAGTGTCTCCTGACCCCTCCTGTCTCAGCCTCCAGTATTTATGCTGCAGTAGTTTATGTGTCGGGGGGCTAGGGTCAGTTTGTTTATCTGGAGTACTTCTCCTGTCCTATTCAGGTGTCCTGTGTGAATCTAAGTGTGCGTTCTCTAATTCTCTCCTTCTCTCTTTCTTTCTCTCTCTCGGAGGACCTGACAAAGTGCTATGAGGTGCTTAAACAAAAGAGAGGTTAAGACATAAAGCGAGAGTGAAACACAGAGACCTACAGACATGGCATTTACAGAGAGATTGAGCTGAGCTGAGCTGAGCTGAGCTAGAGATTGAGCTGAGCTGAGCTGAGCTTTAGAACAAACAAATGGGGTTTTTAAACCATGGGGAAGGAACTGTGATAGGTCAGGAAATAGGAGGAGGTGTGTCTTCTGATTGATGATTGATTGTTGACTGATTGGGGAGTGATGGTTTTCACCTGTGAGGGGAGAAGGAGAGAAAAGAAACACACACACAGGATACACACACACACAGGATAACTGTATCCGTAACAGTAATAGTAATGGCTGGAACAGAATTAATGGAAAGGTATCGAAAAAGATTTTGATACCATTCCATTCACTTCATTGCAGCCATTATTATGAGCTGTCCTCCCCCCAGCAGTCTCCTGAGCTTACAGTACCATGTCGACATTAGTATCTGGGGGACAAGAAACATAACAAGGTTTAAGGGGACAGTCAAAATGGATAAACATTTGAGAAACTATTTTAATTTCAATATGTGACATCAGCTACATGCATTTGATGCGCTGGTGGTGGGAGAAGCACTCTCAGGGTCATGCAGTTTATAGTGTCTGGGCAGTGGGGGACAAAGACATTAGCACAGTTTAAGTGGAGAGTCAAAATACATAGCCTAAACTAGGCTTGAACAATTGTGACACTACTTTCATTTCAACATGTAGCTAGCTAGCTATAGCTACCTAAAGTAACAGTCTGCCTCTAGACAAAGCCAACTAACTACCTCGCTAACTCAGAAAAAAAAACATAACTGAACCACCATAAAAGGAGAAGTAATACGCTTGCCAACTAGCTACAACTATGTTAAGTTAACTCAGAGACAGCGAATAGGCCTAGCTAGCATATACAGTGCATTCGAAAGTCTTCCGACCCCTTGACTTTTCCCACATTTTGTTACGTTACACCCATATTCTAAAACGTATTAAATAAAACATTTCTCACCAATCTACACAAAATACCCCATAATGACAAACAAACATAAATACCTTACTTACAAAAGTATTCAGACCCTTTGCTATGAGACTCGAAATTGAGCTCAGGTGCATCCTATGTCCATAGATTATACCTGAACTGTTTCTACAACTTCAATGGAGTCCACCTGTAGTACATTCAATTGATTGGACGTGATTTGGAAAAGCACAGACCTGTCTATATAAGGTCCCACAGTCCCACAGTTGTGCATGTCAGAGAAAGCACAAAGAAAGCACAAAGCCATGAGGTTGAAGGAATTGTCTGTAGAGCTCTGAGACAGGATTGTGTCTGCACAGATCTGAGGAAGGGTACCAAAACATTTCTGCAGCATTGACGGTCCCAAAGAACACAGTGGTCTCCATCATTCTTAAATGGAAGAAGTTTGGAACCACCAAGACTCTTCCTAGAGCTGTCCGCTAGGCCACACAGAGCAATCGGGGGAGAAGGGCCTTGGTCAGGGAGGTGACCAAGAACCTGATGGTCACTCTATCAGAGCTCCAGAGTTCCTCTGTGGAGATGGGAGAACCTTACAGAAGGACAACCTGCACCAATCCACTAATCAGGCCTTTATGGTAAGCCTTTCTTCAATAAAAGGCACATGACAGCCCGCTTGGAGTTTGCCAAAAGGCACTTAAAATATTCAGACCATGAAAAACTCAATTCTCTGGTCTGATGGAACCAAGATTGAACTTGTTGGCCAGAATGGCTAGCGTCATGTCTGGAGGAACCCTGGCACCATTACTACGGAGAAGCATGGTGGTGGCAATATCATGCTGTAGGGATGTTTCTCAGTAGAAGATGAATGAAGCAAAGTACTGAGAGATCCTTGAAGAAAAACTGCTCCAGAGCACTCAGGACCTCAGACTGGGGCAAAGGTTCAACTTCCAACAGGACAACAACCCTAAGCACACAGCCAACACAATGCAGGAGTGGTTTCGGGACAAGTCTCTGAATGTCCTTGAGTGGCTCAGTCAGAGCCCACACTTGAACCCAATCAAACATCTCTGGAGAAACATGACCATTTCTGTGCAGCGACACTCCCCATCCAACCGGACAGAGCTTGAGAGGATCTGCAGAGAAGAATGGGAGAAACTTCCCAAATACATGTGTGCCAGGCTTGTAACGTCTTACCCAAGAAGACTTGAGGCTGTTAGTGCTTCAACAAAGTACTGAGTAAAGGGTCTGAAAACGTATGTAAATGTCATATATATATATATATATATATATACAGTATATATATATACAGTATATACATACACACACAAATGTCCCAAAATCTGTTTTTGCTTTGTCATTATGGGGAAATGTGTGTAGATTTGAGGGGGGGGACTATTTAATCCATTTTAGAATAAGGCTGTAATGTAACACAATGTGAAAAAAGACAGAGTCTGTATACTTTCCAAATACACTCCATATACTGTACTTATTTAGTTGTTTACACTGTTCCAAATGGTCAGAAAAAGTAATAATATTGTACTCAAACAGCAACTCTATGTCACACATAATCCACATCCAACGCTTGCTCCTGTACCCTCCTTTTTCTTGATCTCCAGTAGTTTCCACGAGTAAGTCAAATGTCCTCGACAGATCTGACTTTCCCTTTCCCCCCTGAGCAACCAGTAAACATTTGCCAATTTCAAGTTTCTTTTTCATGTCCTCCGCATCCATTTTGGTGTCACATGTTATTCTGTTCGGAGCTTGTGATAACCAATTTATTGATGTGATTATGATAGGCTATTGGTCAGGCCCTACTGGTCACATGCATGCAATGCTTACACGTTTCACGTAAAGAGTGCAAGGGTTGAAGGAATAGGAAATGTTTCTCCCCCAAAAAATTGATTTCAGTAACAGAACTTTTCAGTCAGAAACAAGTAATAAACTAAATGTCTGAAATGATGTTGCAGTTTCAGCATGGACAGTGCAATAAAAACTTGCTGTGCTGTGGTGCCGTTTTGCTGCAGTAGGGAGGAGAGTGAGACAACGTGCACCAGTCCCTACAGGCACTCGCTAGCTAAGTAACTAGCTAGCTAATGCTCAAGCTAGTATGAATGGGGTTGTTTGCTATCTAGCGAGCTAACATTATCTAAAATTGTCAACGACTGAATAATATGTCATTAATATAGCTGGGTCTATTTAACCTGAATGGATAATAAGTAATGTTTGTTAGCTAATTTATTACTCACAGTTTTTGGTCAGCCACAACACGTTGCCCATGTGTCAGTCGAAAAGTATTTCCAATCTTCTTCGATGGGGTTTAACAGCTGTTGGCATCCAATGTTAATGGTGTATTAACGCCACCGGACGGGGTATTGAATAAGAAACAAAAAATACATTGCAGGAACGTGGGAAAATCATGACTCTCACCGACTCCACACTTTCCAGACTTTTCTCAAGACGTTAAACGGATTTCCCAAGTAGCATTGATCGAAAACCCTTATTCCGACTAAAAACGAGTCTAGTGGTTTCCTATTTTCCACCACAGCTTTACTTCTCCGGTTTCCCATTTTCTGTACCATTAACTTCACCGACTCACTAGCAGTTTCAAACAAAACCTCAGTTTCTGCCATCTTTTCCTGAGCAGAAGTTGCTTCCCCCCCAAAAAACTCAGTAATTTGACTCAGCGGGAGCTGCACTGTCTGGTAGACAAAAATAATAATATTTTTCGAGAATGGGTTGGCGGATCGCATCCAACATTTAAGATGCATACACCACCATCTACCATACTGTAGTGTGAGGCCAGTCACGGCCTACCTACATTAAATTATCTTCATTAGTCCTGTTCCTCTAAAAAAGTGAAATAGAGTCATAGACACCATACCACTGGACAAAAGGAACACCTATGTGAGAATGCTATTCATTGACTACAGCTCAGCATTCAACACCATACTACCCTCAAAGCTCATCACTAAGCTAAGGAACCTGGGTCTAAACACCTCCCTCTGCAACTGGGTCCTGGACTTCCTGACGGGCCGCCCCCAGGTGGTGAGGGTAGGTAGCAACACATCAGCCACGCTGATCCTCAACACTGGAGCTCCCCAGGGGTGCGTGCTCAGTCCCCTCCTGTACTCCCTGTTCACCCACGACTGCATGGCCAGGCACGACTCCAATACCATCGTTAAGTTTGCTGACGACACAACAGTGGTAGGCCTGATCACCGACAAGACACCCTATAGGGAGGTGGTCAGAGACCTGGCCATGTGGTGCCAGAATAACAACCTATCCCTCAACATAACCAAGACTAAGGAGATTATTGTGGACTACAGGAAAAGGAACACCGAGTACTTCCCCATTCTCATCGACGGAGCTGTAGTGGAGCAGTTTGAGAGCTTCAAGTTCCTTGGTGTCCACATCAACACCAAACTAGAATGGTCCAAACACACCAAGACAGTCATGAAGAGGGCACGACAAAGCCTATTCCCCCTACTACTGCATGGCAAGCAGTACCAGAGTGCCAAGTCTAGGACAAAAGAGCTTCTCAACAGTTTTTACCCCGAAGCCATAAGACTCCTGAACAGGTAACCAAATGGTTACCTGGAATATTTGCATTGTGTACCTCCCCCCAACCCCTCTTTTTTTCGCTGCTGCTACTCTCGGTTTATCTTATATGCATAGTCACTTTAACTATACATTCATGTACAAACTACCTCAATTGGCCCGACCAACCAATGCTCCTGCACATTGGCTAACCGGGCTATCTGCATTGTGTCACACCACCCGCCAACCCCTCTTTTTACGCTACTGCTACTCTCTGTTCATCATATATGCATAGTCACTTTAACCAGACCCACATGTACATACTACCTCAATATCCCTGACTAACCGGTGTCTGTATATACAGTGGGGCAAAAAAGTATTTAGTCAGCGACCAATTGTGCAAGTTCTCCCACTTAAAAAGACGAGAGAGCCCTGTAATTTTCATCATAGGTACACTTCAACTATGACAGACAAAACGAGGGGGGGGGAAAAATCCAGAAAATCACATTTGTAGAATTATTTATTAATTTATTTGCAAATTATGGTGGAAAATAAGTATTTGGTCACCTACAAACAAGCAAGATTTCTGGCTCTCACAGACCTGTAACAACGTCTTTAAGAGGCTCCTCTGTCCTCCACTCGTTACCTGTATTAATGGTACCTGTTTGAATTTGTTATCAGTATAAAAGACACCTGTCCACAACCTCAAACAGTCACACTCCAAACTCCACTATGGCCAAGACCAAAGAGCTATCAAAGGACACCAGAAACAAAATTGTAGACCTGCACCAGGCTGGGAAGACTGAATCTGTAATAGGTAAGCAGCTTGGTTTGAAGAAATCAACTGTGGGAGCAATTATTAGGAAATGGAAGACATACAAGACCACTGATAATCTCCCTCGATCCACTCAGTCCACTCACACAACGTTCTCTCTCCTACATCCCATACTGCCCACCTCTTCCTTAACAGACCGGTGAATGCAATAAAATTGCCTCCCCTTACTACTAGCATCCCACTTCCTTTGACAAAGATCGAGCCCTTTTGCCCGAATCAAGGACTTGACTTCCCTACGGCCCAACGGGAACTGAATATCTACCCCCTCTCTCCTCACTGCCCTCTTAGTCATCACATCAGCCTTCTAATTACCCTCCACACCCACATTGGCGGGAACCCAGCAAAAGCTTATCACCACTCCCATCCCATTAACAGCACCATCATTTACACAAACAAGTCTCCACTATCCGACCTGCTCGTCTTCACACTACTCAACACTGCAGTCGAATCAGGGCAGATCACCACTCCGAGTGGTTTCACCTCCTCCACCCATCTCAAACCTATAATTAGGGCCATCAACTCGGCTGCATAAACTTACACAATCAGTTAACCACTTACATACTCAAACATTGAATATACACCCCTGCCCCCACCCTACCACTGACTGGATCCTTTGAACCATCTGAATCCTTAAAAACAAATAAAAACTATTATCTATATATCTCTCCACACCACATCTCACGTCCTCATCCCATTCTCTCCCACCCTCAGTCATATCCACATCTATACTTTGTTTCAGAAACAGCCACTGAGGAATGTTCCCCAATGCAATTGCAGGTCCTATCCCACTCCCCCAGTCCATATTCTACCCAATTGTCCACCCATATGCCCTCTGCTTGCCCACTCCTTGCTCCCAACATTCCCCAGTTGCCGTGACCGCAGGATGTCCTTCTGAACTCTCTTTCAACCTCGCCCATGCAAGTTTGTCTGGCCTTTTCCTCAGTGGCAGTTTCCCACTATCCACCTGCAATGCCTCAACAGGTGTCAGCCTGAAGGCACCCACACACAATCTCAGGACCCTTGACTGTATCCTATCTGTCACGATCGTCGAAAAGGACGGACCAAGTTGAGTTCCATATCTTTTATTAAAGTGAAACTTCAAAAACAACAAACAAACAATGACCGTGAAAGCTGTGGTGCAACATGCACACACACAAAACAATATCCCACAAAGCAGGTGGGAACAAATGACAACTTAAGTATGGATGTGATTTGAACTGTGACTGAAGGAGTGGGATGGTTTTAAATTGAATTTTTATGGAATATTTGTTTGGTTTAAATTGAAAGATAGGGTTATGACTGACTTGTGGAATCTGTACGAAACATCCAAAATGATGGAAAAGGCATTGAGTAAAGTCAAATCAGGGAAGGTCACGATAAGTGGGTTAAGTGGGAACCATTCTCACCAACAAACATAGAAATACAAAATACTAGATAACCCCCCCTAGTCACATCCTGACCTAAAACACCATTGAGAACTCTGAGGGCTCTCTATGGTCAGTGCGTGACACTATCCAGGAACTATCGTACTGTTATGGCTGCTGATCCATATACAAAGCACCCATAATCCAAAGATGATCTGATCAAAGCCTGAAACATATATAACAGTGTTTGCCTATCCGACCCCCAATCATATCCTGCCACTGCCCCCATGAGGTGCGGCGCCTTGCTGCACTTAATTTCCATATACTAAACATGTCCCTTCCATGTAAGCCTCTCATTAAACCACAAACCTAAATACTTAAACTCAGACACCCTACCTATATCCTGACCGTATATTTGCAGCCTAACCTCTTTAACCTTCCTCCTAGAATACACCATAAAGCAGGACTTGGCCACAGACATCCTAAACCCCCATGTTAGAGACCAATCTTCCACAGCTCCCACAGCTTCTTGCATCTTCCTCATCACATATTTCACCTTCCCACCTCTCTTCCATACAGCCCCATCACCAGCATACAAGGCCAGACCCACTCCCTGTCCCACCTTAAATATGTCATCTATCATCAGGGTGAACAACATCGGACTAACTTCACTTCCCTGGGGAGTACCATTGTCCACTTCAAACCACATTGATAATTCTTACCCCACTCTCACTGGTATGACCCGAACGAACAGGAAGTCCGTGATCCAGTAATACAGACGTCCCCTTCCTCTTCTTCAAGGTTTTATTGGTGGACTACATCCAAACATTGTGTATTGCCGCCATCTACTGGGAGGGGTGAAAACTTAGAATCTTTAACACACACACACACACACACACACACACACACACACACACACACACACACACACACACATGTATATATATAAAACAAGTAAACCCTGCTCAGGCTTTGGGGTCTGAGAAGGTGGGACTGCACTAGACAGTTCTCCATGCAGCTCTTCAGATGTAAAATCTTTTAATTCCCAGAAATAGTTAAGCTGCAGAAACAATGATATCGACTTCCTTTCACCTTGTCCAGTTCGGTTTGTCGCCTTTCCCATAAATGACACAAAGTCCACTTTCTTCACATGAAGGATTTCTGGGTCCTGCTGTGGATTCTCCAGCTGTGGTCTAGTCTCCAATGTAGGCATACCGGTCTTCACTACCGCCGGACCTTCAAATATACTCACTCTTTCTACCCTTTTGACAGCCCCCACATAGGAGACTCTCAACTGCCCTGATTTTAGCAACCTCAGTCTCTTTCACCCTACACGGACACTCCAATGATTGCGCTTCATGCTCCCCAACACAGTTGCAACATTTTGCTCCTTGTCCATTCTCTTCGACTAAACATTTAAAATCTCCTTCATTGACGTCTTTCCCATACATCCCACATCTCGGCTTCTCTTGTCTGCAGACACTTCTTACATGTCCAAGCATTTTTTAGAAAGAACATAAAGGCCTATTTACAAAACCTCTAACAGGATAGGACACATACCCCAACTGCGCCCGAGTACAGAGAGACTCCACATCAAAAAAACACTTGAACAGACAAATTCTTCTCCTTCCTGCCATTAACCATACAATTCATTCTACGTGCATCGACCACTCCTGGAATTTCCTTCAATAAAGCAATGTCAACATCCTCCGAGACTCCAGAAATGACTCCTCTGACAGTTGCCATGCTCCGTAGCTCAAAGCATGATATGTCACATCCATCAACTGGTTTGATATCCAACACACATTTTTTTCCCCCAGAAACACAAGAAATAACCCACTTATCGTGACCTTCCCTGATTTGACTTTACTCAATGCCTTTTCCATCATTTTGGATTTTTCGTACAGATTCCACAAGCCAGTCATAACCCTATCTTTCAATTGAAACCAAACAAATATTCCATAAAAATTCAATTTAAAACCATCCCACTCCTTCAGTCACAGTTCAAATCACATCCCTACACAGGCTCAGGTGCCTGTGAGGACTGAGTATTCATTGACAGTCCTGTAGCAGCACTCCATAGGCTGAGCGGCACAATGATGCCTATTTTCTCCAATTTTTCCCTCGGTTGGCGCTGTGCACTTGATAACCAATGCAATAAACACTATAAAGTCCACCTTCTTAACATGCAACACGCCAGGATCCCTCTGTGGACAAGGGACATTATATGGTGTCTCCACTCCTACTATCATTACTTCTTCAACTCCACTCCTTTCTTCCCATCTTCTCACCGCCACTGCATACGAGACATGCTGGACAGGCCCTTCAGAAATCCGGGTGCATGTTCACCGCCACGATTGCAGCATTTAGACTCAGCTGCATACACTTGACACATGACCAAATATTTTGCAAGTATCACACTGCACGGGGTTTGGGCACGAAAGTTCTCACAGGGTATCTCATAAAACCAAAATACGCGTGAAGGAGGGAGAGACTCAAAAAACAATAGAATGGATGGAGTGGGCTTCCTCACTCCATCCACCATGCGAATGAGTCGGTGTGCAGCAACCACTTGATCCGATTCTTATATCATATATCCTTTGCTTTTATTTCTAGCGCCACCCCAGAGACAACACCCGTGATAGGTGCCCTGCTTCGAAGAGTCACACCCGACACATTCCAACTGCACGCTCCTTCTGTTCCATAAAAACAAAATAAGCCCTCTTCTCCTTACTTTGATCGACGCCACCTCATCTTCTTCTATGGTATAATGGTGTTCTCAAACATTAGAATGTCCATTCCCCCACCTACTGTGCGGGTGGTTAATAAAGATCCCAAAAATAATAAAACGTGGGTAAAAATAAATAGAATATCATACAAATGAACAAAAATAATAATAATTAACTTAACAAAATCGACCTGCCTTTCTGTAAAAATGTTTTATTCTAATCAGGTCCCGACACTGGCGCAGAAGCCTCCTGCGAGGGCAAGACATTTCCTCGCGACAATAGTCCTTGCAGTGCTTACGCAGTCGTATAATCTTGGAGCCCCAAAAACGTCTCGGCTGCAGATATGATATCCAGCTTCTTTGACTTCTTAGACAGGTGTGCTGTACAATGAATCAACGTGGCTACACATTCCACTTTCACAATGAGTGTATCCAGATCACTTGATTGACCTAAAACACAAGCAACTGGTTGCCATCCATCCACCGCCATGTCTTCAACACTGTTGCCTCTTGCCCCTTCGACTCTCTTCACAGCCTCCGCACGAGATCTGCTGCACAGCCCTAATCCTTGACACCTTCACCCTAACAGGGCACTCATTGAAGTCTGGAGTATGACCCCAGCCACAGTTGCGACACTTCAAGACCATACTTCTCCCGTCTGAAAACATTTGACACGTGACCATATCTTTTAAAATTCTTCTTCTGTTCTTCATCAACACAAATAACCAAAACAAGGCCACTTCTAGTCACCTTGATTGAATCCACCTTTCCCAATGCTTTCTTGGCATTACAAATGGATTTCTCAAATAAACTTTTTATTCCATTCTTGATTTCACTATTTTCCATTCATTGTCACACACTTCACTTGCCGCACTTTCAGATTTAAGCACAGTCGCCATTCCCTCCCACGCCACTTCATCCACATATTTCATTGAGGGTGTGTTCGTAAATTCACTCTGGCTAGCTACTCCAATTTCAGAGCACTCTCGTCTGTGTGTGCCAACGCACAACACCATTTGAATATGACCGGTGTCAGTAAACGTCGGCAAAACCCCCCCAACATAATTAAATTGTTGCCAGCAGCACAGTGACTGTCACCAACCCTGAGGAAGGCACAGTAATACCGAAACGTTGGTAAATACCTATTCAATTCCTGGGGGTTTATACAGAGTGTGCGACTTTCTTTATTTTGATACCAACGTTCTAGATAACATGAAAACAGCCTAACCAGCTCTGCTAGGGCGAATAAAATGGTCAGAGTGAGGTGTTCTCTCATTTGTGTCTGGAAGTAGCCAACTTTAGCCAGTTAGCTTGGGTGCTTGACTATCATTGAGGTCAGAACTCTCGGATCAACCCTACACATTGGCCAGGGCATCCAGTGAATTTACTAAACACACCCCGAAGTTGGCTAGCTTGCTAGCTACTTCATCGTTGCCGGTGATCCGGCCTACCACTGTTGTGTCGTCAACAAACTTAATAATGGTGTTGGAGTCATGAGTCATGGGTGAACAGGGAGTACAGGAGGGAACTGAGCATACACCCCAAAGAGCCCCCAGTGTTGAGGATCAGCGTGGCAGATGTGCTGTTGCTGACCCTTACCACCTGGGGGCGGCCCATCAGGAAGTCCATGATCCAGATACAGAGGGAAGAGTTTAGTCCCAGGATCTTTAGTGCCATAGTGCTTTGAGGGCACTATGGTGTTGAACGCTGAGCTGTAGTCAATTAACAGTATTCTCAAATAGGTGCTCCTTTTGTCCAGGTGGGAAAGGGCAGTGTGGAGTGCAATAGAGATTGCGTCATCTGTGGATCTGTTGGGGCGGTATGAAAATTGGAGTGGGTTTAGGGTTTCTGGGATGTGAGCCATGACCAGCCTTTCAAAGCACTCATGGCTACAGATGTGAGTGCTATGGGTTGGTAGTCATTTAGGCAGGTTACCTTGGTGTTCTTTGGCACAGGGACTATGGTGGTCTGCTTGAAACATGTTGGTATTACAGACTCGGTCAGGGACAGGTTGAAAATGTCAGTGAAGACTCTTGCCAGTTAGTCAGCGCATGCTCGGAGTACAGATCCTGGTAATCCGTTTAGCCCTGCGGCCTTGTGAATGTTGACCTGTTTAAAGGTTTTTCTCACATCACAAAGTTGTCCAGAACAGCTGGTGCTCTCATGCATGTTTCAGTGTTATTTGCCCTGAAGCACACATAGAAGTCATTTAGTTTGTCTTGTAGGCTCGTGTCATTGGGCACCTCGGGGCTGTGCTTCCCTTTGTAGTCCGTAATAGTTTGCAAGCCCTGCCACTTCCAATGAGCGTCGGAGCCGGTGTAGTAGGATTCAATCTTATTTATTTATTTATTTATTTATTTTTTTTATTTCATCTTTATTTAACCAGGTAGGCTAGTTGAGAACAGGTTCTCATTTGCAACTGCGACCTGGCCAAGATAAAGCATAGCAGTGTGAACAGACAACACAGAGTTACACATGGAGTAAACAATTAACAAGTCAATAACACAGAGAAAAAAGGGGAGTCTATATACAATGTGTGCAAAAGGCATGAGGAGGTAGGCGAATAATTACAATATTGCAGATTAACACTGGAGTGATAAATGATCAGATGATCATGTACAGGTAGAGATATTGGTGTGCAAAAGAGCAGAAAAGTAAATAAATAAAAACTGTGGGGATGAGGTAGGTGAAAAAGGGTGTGCTATTTACCAATAGATTATGTACAGCTGCAGCGATCGTTTAGATGCTCAGATAGCTGATGTTTGAAGTTGGTGAGGGAGATAAAAGTCTCCAACTTCAGCGATTTTTGCAATTCGTTCCAGTCACAGGAAGCAGAGTACTGGAACGAAAGGCGGCCAGTACTCTGTATCTTAGTCCTGTATTGACGCTTTGCCTGTTTGGTGGTTCATCGGAGGGCATAGCGGGATTTCTTATAAGCTTCCGGGTTAGAATCCCTCTCCTTGAAAGTGGCAGCTCTACCCTTTAGCTCAGTGCTGATTTTGCCTGTAATCCATGGCTTCTGGTTGTGTATGTATGTATGTATGTATGGTCACTGTGGGGACAACGTCATCGATGCACTTATTGATGAAGCCAGTGACATCGGAAGAATCGCAAAACATATTCCAGTCTGTGCAAGCAAAACAGTCGTGTAGATTAGCATCTGCGTCATCTGACCACGTCCATATTGAGGGGGTTACTGGTACTTCCTGCTTTAGTTTTTGCTTATAAGCATGAAACAGGAGGATAGAGTTATGGTCAGATTTGCCAAATGGAGGGCGAGGGAGAAGGTAGTCTAGATTTTTTTCACCTCTGGTTGCACATGTAACATGCCGGTAGAAATCAGGTAAAACTGATTTAAGTTTCCCTGCATTAAAGTCCCTGACCTCTAGGAGCATCAGGGACCTTTGGATGAGCATTTTCCTGTTTGCTTATGCTCAACAGCTTGTTGAGTGCGGTCTTAGTGCCAGTTTGTGGTGGTAAATAGACAACTACAAAAAATATAGATGAAAACTCTCTTGGTAAATAGTGTGGTCTACAGCTTACCATGAGATACTCTACCTCAGGTGAGCAAAACCTCAAGACTTCCTAAATATTAGATTTCATACACCAGCTGTTATTGACAAATAGACCAAAGACCGACACCCATTGTCTTACTGGAGGCAGCTGTTCTATCTTGCCAATGCACAGAAAACCCAGCCAGCTGTATGTTATCCATGTTGTCATTCAGCCACAGCTCGGTGAAACGTAAGATACTACAGTTTTAATGTCCCGTTGGTAGGATAGTCTTCATCAGAGCTCATCCATTTATTATCCAATGATTGCACGTTGGCTAATAGGACGGATGGTAGAAGCGTGTTACCGACTTGCCGTCAAATTCTTAAAAGGCAACCTGACCTATGTTGCTTAAATCTCAGTTTCTTCTTTATGCGAATGATGGGGATTTGGGCCTTGTCTGGTGTCTGAAGTAAATCCTTGGCTTCTGACTCCTTAAAGAAAAAATCTTTGTCCAGTTCCAGGTGAGTAATCGCTGTTCTGATATCCAGAAGCTCTTTTCGGTCATAAGAGACGGTGGCAGAAAACATTACGTACAAAATAAGTAACAAATAACATGAAAAAACACACACAATAGTCCTAATAGCACAATTAGTTAGGAGCCCGTAAATTGACACCCATCTCATCCGGCGCCATTGAATTGATTCCCACTAATACTTACCAATTGTGCTAATGTTTTTTGAGAACCAATTCCGGTAAAGTAAGATCTTGTTTCTATGTAATATCGACCCATTATTCCATATAAAACATTTATGAAGTGAAAAGTTGTGTTTATACAGAAAAGCCCAGCACATTAAAAAGCCTGCTGGTGAAAAGCCGTCAATTTCACAGGAAGTGAAATATAGGGACATAATAGTAAAAAACACTAAATGAGGTACAATATTCCAGAACCTATGAGGATTTTTATGTACCTTTTAATCCAGTTGACTTTTGATTAGAGAGTGAAATCTAAGACGTTTTTAGACCGCCAACACAAATCGTGTTGGTCATAACATGTCTTTCATTGTTCTGTGGCTTGTTTTTCCATAAGAAGTGGTATAATAGCCTATCTAAGGTACAGCAAGTGGATTTGGTAATGTCAATAGATGAAAAAAGATGGGATGCATGAGATAGCGCCTCAACTTTGGAAAAAAGCAACCTCCTTTGAAGACTTGTTTTATTTTTTATATACTCAGTTACAGGATACAAATTAAGATCATTCACAACCTTAAGATTTGTGGTGATCTTTCCACCGAGGTTGGTTACAGTACCTTTTTCAGATATGTTACAAAACCAGATACCAGGGAAGTTCTCCAATAGATCACAATACTCAACCAAATCTAGCACCAGCCTCAGATTGTTAGATATATGGCACCCTTTCAAAAACCCTGATTGACATTCATCAATCAGATCATTCAAGCACGACATAAACCTTTCCACAAAGATTGAGGCTATAATTTTGTAGCCGTTATTTAAGAGTGCGATTGGACGCCAATTATCAATAATTAAGAGATCCTTGTGTGTTTTAGGTATAAGAGTAATAACCCCTTGCTTCTGAGAGGAAGGTAGTACTCCATTCTTTATAGCCTCCTTAAAGGGTTCAAGTAAAATTGCAATTTCATCAGAGGTTCTGTAAAATTCAGAGGTTAATCCATCACAACCTGGAGATGTGTAATTTTTTTATGGATGTAGCAACCCCATATTGGATGTCCATAATAGATTAATCTTGACATCCAGACCGTTTGAATTCTTCACTACACAACATTCTCTATAGAATCAAGGAGATCCTTAGAGTCACTCAAACTGTTATCTAAGGAGTAAAGATTCTCATAAAACTAGTGGTAGAGTCGATTTCCATGCTTATGAAGCCAGGGTCGTTAAACTACTCCCTCCTTTCAAAGAGCGCGTCCTCGCACTAGCTTGCGATTCTACGTTTTACAGGAACGCGCTCACCGGCCAAGCATATGCACTGTCGTGGATGCAAGGTCCGATCACTTCTGACACCAATGTAATGAAACAGCAGGGAGCAGGTCTCGAACCCTCGACCTTCGAGCCCGTGGTCCGGCGTGCTGTCGTCTGCGCCGCAAAAGAATGCTCGTGTGGCAGAGTCGATTTCCGCGCAGGGTCGTTACACATTCAAGTTTTTGGTCACTGGCCTACATAATGTCAAAGTGGAATGTTTTTTGAATGTTTTACAAATGAATTAAATATGAAAAACTGAAATGTCGAGTCAATAAGTATTCAACCCCTTTGATATGGCAAGCATAAATAACTTCAGAACTAAAAAGCTGCTTAACAAGTCACAAAAGTTGCATGGACTCACTGTGTGCAATAATAGTGTTTGTAATAAGATGCCATCTACGCTCTTTTAAAGGTCCTTATTGAATAGTGTAGCTGCGGAGTCAAAATAAGAAAAGTGGAAGTAGACCCGCACACTATCAAAAAAGTAATAAATCCAAAAACTGAGGCTTGAATGCAAAATAATGATGTTTATTAAAACAATCTAAAAATTCAAACGAAACGCTCCAGCCTCAGGCCATCATCAGTACACACACCTGCAGTGGTGGAAAAAGTACCCAATTTTCATACTTGAGTAAAATTAAAGATGCCTTAATAGAAAATGACTCAAGTAAAAGTCACCCAGTAAAATACTACTTGAGTGAAAGTATAAATGAGTTTGGTTTTAAATATACTTAAGTGTCAAAAGTAAAAGTATTAATCACTTCACATTCTCCATATTAAGCAAACCAGACGGGACAATTGCGTTATTCAGTTTTTTAAAGGATAGCCAACGCTCAGACATAATTTACAAGCGAAGCATTTGTGTTTAGTGAGTCCATCAGATATATATATATATATATATTTAAATATAAATAGGATAGAATGTATAGACATTATGGACAGTATGTGGATAGAATATTTAGTATATCTGTAGAATATTTAGGATATCTGTAGAATAAGTGGGGTAGAATAGCATATATACAGCAAAAGTTGAATAGAATAGCCTTGACTAGAATACCGTATATCTATATGAAATGAGAAAAACAAAACCTAATCATTATTAAAGTGACCAGTGTTCCATTATTAAAGCTACCAGTGTTCAAAGTCTATGTACGTCGGGCAGCAGTCTCTAAGATGCATGGTAGAGTAACCGGGTGGTAGTCGGCTAGTGACAGTGATTAAGTTCAGGGCAGAGTACTGGGTGGAGGCCGGCCAGTGATGGCTATTTAACAGTCTGATGGCCTTGACATAAAAACTGTTTTTCAGTCTCTCAGTCCCAGCTTTGATGCACCTGTACCGACCTCGCCTTCTGGATGATAGTGGAGTGAAAAAGCCGTGGCTCGGGTGCATGATAGATTTGAGAAAGTCACAAAAATGTTTGTGCTCGGTTCCTTGCACATGTTGTTCTCTCATCAAGTGATCATATTTTCACCCATCAGACTATTATCAATTGTAATCTTGTCTTTACTAATATGTAAAATTTGTTTCAATTTAGATTGGCTCATATTCAAATGGACAGGAAAAGGGGCAGTGGAAAAAATAAATGTCAGACATATGCACTCAAATAACGAATGGCCAGGTTATATTCCGACCAAACTTTATGCCATGGGCTCTCCAACCCTGTTCCCTGTAAGTACCCAGTACTTAATTTGGGATACCAAGTGAAATCTGTTCGGGAGCATCAACGGTAACATGTTTTCACAATGAAACATATTTCATTAAACTGTTGACAGCCCCTCTCTCTGCGCGCTTGAATTGAGGAGAGAGAGGAGGAGATATAATCGCACAGTGGTGAGATATTCTATGGCTTATTAAGGTAATATGTCATCCTTTTAATAATGAAAATAGAAAAAATGCCCTATTGCTATTCAAAATCAAATACAAATGAACTATAATTGTAGGCTAACTGTAAGCCACCCTGCACAATCAATGAACCAACAGCATGGCCTAGGTCTTTAAAAAAAAGGCACAATCGTTATTTTCATTGCATTACATTTTTTGTTAATAATTTTTCCGGAAACTCAATGCTGTTACTAAGTTGAACTCGTACCCTTTGCCCGGGTTCGATGATTGACTGGACAGTGTTGGCACTGCTAACTACGTTAGCAAGTTCGATCTGCTGAAGGGATATTGGCAGGCCCCTCTAACTGAGCGCACCAAAGAGCTGTCTGCTTTTGTCACTGCTGATGGTTTGTTTTCCCACCATAGTCTTCCGTTCGGTTACAAAATGCCAGAGCCACATTTTAAAGGCTCATGCACATCATGCTACGGGGTTTGGAATGTTCTGAGGCATATTTGTTCAATGTGGTGGTTAATTAGGAGTCTTTTGGAGCATTTCGCAGCTGCCAACTTGACAGTTAACCTGTCAAAGAGCAAAATTTCCCAAGCAACAGTGAAATATCTCGGGAAAGTGGTGGGGTACAGGAAAGTCTGACCGGTCCAGGAAAAAGTCGAGGTCATCAATAACCTCCCGGTACCAGCATTCTCCATCTGAGAATGGCTGGTTACTACCAGGCTTTTTGCAAGAACTTTGCCCAGGTTGTTGCACCACTTGCAGATTTGACCAGTCTGAAAGTATTTCTTCAAAAGAGCCCCGACTGTCAGGAAACTTTTGCGAAGACAAAGACCCTTTTGCTCTCTGCACCAGTGCTAGCTGCTCCAGATTTCTGTCGTCCTTTTGCTTTATACACTGATGCCAGCGAAGTAGGAGCAGGGGCTGTGCTCCTACAGAGTGACGATAACAATGTTAAGCAAGCACCCTGTGGGATACTTTTAAAAGAAAATGGTCTCATATCAAAGACACTACTCGACTATTGAGGTTTATGCATCGGACCACACCGATTGGTGTCACATCGTCAGTATGTATTACAGCTGTGCTAGCTTGTCATCTCGCTACTCAGAAGGTGTTTTATCTGTGCCGACAGGCGATATTTAAGAGCGGCTGGCCCAGTGCTCCAGTGGTCTTTAAATATTTGGAGGGTTAACACCTTTAGTTGACACTCCCTGGTTGATTATTAATATTTTAACTATCCTTTTTCTGATCTTCCCTGTTTTCTCTTGCTCCACTCTTCGGTTTGTCTTTAAGTTTGGTGTGGGTTTTTATTTTGTTTGCCTGTTCTTGGGCAAATTTAATGTGCGCTCATGGTGGGTGTCTTTTAGGTGCCAGTTGTTGTTCAGTGGACACCCCCGTGAGTCTTTCAGTAACCCCTCCTAGAACCCCACCTGTTTCATTTAGGTAGTTAATGACTCTTTGTTAAGTTTCCCCTTCTGTTTGAGCGATCATTTCCTGTTTCTTGCTTGGGAAAGTAACATTATTATGGGGCGGCATCAGTGCTCACCTTATTAATAGCCCATATGCCACTAGATGAGAGAGGTGTTCAGTGTTTTGGGGCAGAATTGTGAGGTGCTGTTGGAGGTGCATCTTGGTAAGTTTAGTTCAGAAAATGCCGCCCTCGTCAATCTGCCACTCTAGGCAAAGAGCAACCTTGCCAGCATGCCCTTTGCATTGGGATGCAAGGCGGGTCAATTGTAAATGATCAGTACTTGTTAGAACTATTCAGGCATGAAAATGTCGTAGGAAAGTTTCTCTCTTTTTCTCACTACCACCTCCTCTACTCTTCTTTCACTGCCATAGCAACAGAGGAGACTGAAAGTACACGAGGTCTCCGTCCCAAATGGCACCCTGTTGCCTATATAAGGTACTAATTTTGACTGGAGCCCTATGGGAAGTAAACCGGGTTGGTTGTCCAACAGAATGAAGCCACTGATGCATGTTCAGTAGGGAGACAACAATGACATACAGTACACAACTGAGGTTTGCTACAGATCTGCTAAGTTTCAATAATTTCTAAGCACAATTAAATACTTTGAATTCTAAATGAATATCACCCAGCTATAGTCTGTCCAAAAATATCCCAATTTTTCTTGCTATACATCTACAGATGACAAGTTTATCTTCCAATCTTAATGACCTACACTGTTATGCTTGATCACATAAGCTGTAGGCTACATGTTACACTATCAATAGCAACTAAAATCAATTCAGCCCCAGGCTTCTGGTGTAGAATGAAAATGCCCCTAAACACTGACCTAAGGCCAGTTTTGCAGTTTCTCTCCTAATGGTGAAGGTTGGGATTTGGGGAGGCTAAACTGATCATAGATGCATAAAGATACACTTTTATAGAACACTTATCGGTGAACTCTACTATGGACTGGATTATATTCTCATTGCCACTAGAGGGAGACATGCCATTCTACAGCATGTCCTGCCTTAGACTCCTTCACTGATAGCTTCAACCACATCCTGCCTCCTTGGCAATCTGCCCATGTGTGTGGGAGAGAGAGGATGATGTTTACACACTGCCTCCTGATGGGACGCCACACAGCTTACACACACACAAGCATTAGACTGGTCTTTGTGAATAGACCATGAAGCTGCTATGACACTGTACGTTAGCATAGCAAGCAAACCATGCATTACTACCGAAGTCCATCTCACATCTTCATACAGTAGGAATTGAATGACTCATCTAAACAAAAGATGATATAGTATGGCATGGGGTCAACTTTGATGACCTTGATATGCATTTTAATGTTACAGTGGGGCAAAAAAGAATTTAGTCAGTGCAAGTTCTCCCACTTAAAATGATGAGAGAGGCCTGTAATTTTCATCATAGGTACACTTCAACAATGACAGACAAAATGAGAAAAAAAATCCAGAAGATCACATTGTAGGATGTTTTATGAATTTATTTGCAAATTTACGGTGGAAAATAAGTATTTGGTCACCTACAAACAAGCAAGATTTCTGGCTCTCACAGACCTGTAACTTCTTCTTTAAGAGGCTCCTCTGTCCTCCACTCGTTACCTGTATTAATGGCACCTGTTTGAACTTGTTATCAGTATAATAGACACCTGTCCACAACCTCAAACTGTCACACTCCAAACTCCAATATGGCCAAGACCAAAGAGCTGTCAAAGGACACCAGAAACAAAATTGTAAACCTGCACCAGCCTGGGAAGACTGAATCTGCAATAGGTAAGCAGCTTGGTTTGAAGAAATCAACTGTGGGAGCAATTATTAGGAAATGGAAGACATAAAAGACCACTAATAATCTCCCTCGATCTGGAGCTCCACGCAAGATCTCACCCCGTGGGGTCACAATTATCACAACAACGGTGAGCAAAAATCCCAGAACCACACAGAGGGACCTAGTGAATGACCTGCAGAGAGCTGGGACCAAGGTAACAAAGCCTACCATCAGTAACACACTACGCCGCCAGGGACTCAAATCCTGCAGTGCCAGACGTGTCCCCCTGCTTAAGCCAGTACATGTCCAGGCCCGTCTGAAGTTTGCTAGAGAGCATTTGGATGATCCAGAAGAAGATTGGGAGAATGTCATATGGTCAGATGAAACCAAAATATAACTTTTGGTAAAAACTCAACTCGTCGTGTTTGGAGGACAAAGAATGCTGAGTTGCATCCAAAGAACACCATACCTACTGTGAAGCATGGGGGTGGAAACATCATGCTTTGGGGCTATTTTTCTGCAAAGGGATCAGGACGACTGATCCGTGTAAAGGAAAGAATGAATGGGGCCATGTATCGTGATATTTTGAGTGAAAACCTCCTTCCATCAGCAAGAGCATTGAAGATGAAACGTTGCTGGGTCTTTCAGCTTGACAATGATCCCAAACACACCGCCCGGGCAAAGAAGGAGTGGCTTCGTAAGAAGCATTTCAAGGTCCTGGAGTGGCCTAGCCAGTCTCCAGATCTCAACCCCATAGAAAATCTTTGGAGGGAGTTGAAAGTCCGTGTTGCCCAGCAATGGCCACCAAAACAGCACTGCTCTAGAGGAGATCTGCATGGAGGAATGGGCCAAAATACCAGCAGCAGTGTGTGAAAACCTTGTGAAGACTTACAGAAAACGTTTGACCTCTGTCATTGCCAACAAAGGGTATATAACAAAGTATTGAGATAAACTTTTGTTATTGACCAAATACTTATATTCCACCATAATTTGCAAATAAATAAATTAAAAATCCTACAATGTGATTTTCTGGATTTTTTCCCTCATTTTCAAATCAAAGTCAAATCAAATCTAAATCAAATGTATTTATATAGCCCTTCATACATCAGCTGATATCTCAAAGTGCTGTACAGAAACCCAGCCTAAAACCCCAAACAGCAAGCAATGCAGGTGTAGAAGCACGGTGGCTAGGAAAAACTCCCTAGAAAAGCCAAAACCTAGGAAGAAACCTAGAGAGGAACCAGGCTATGTGGGGTGGCCAGTCCTCTTCTGGCTGTGCCGGGTGGAGATTATAACAGAACATGGCCAAGATGTTCAAATGTTCATAAATGACCAGCATGGTGGAATAATAATAAGGCAGAGCAGTTGAAACTGGAGCAGCAGCACGGTCAGGTGGACTGGGGACAGCAAGGAGTCATCATGTCAGGTAGTCCTGGGGCACGGTCCTAGGGCTCAGGTCCTCCGAGAGAGAGAAAGAAAGAGAGAATTAGAGAGAGCATATGTGGGGTGGCCAGTCCTCTTCTGGCTGCGCCGGGTGGAGATTATAACAGAACATGGCCAAGATGTTCAAATGTTCATAAATTACCAGCATGGTCGAATAATGTAATAATGAAGCCAACGATGTCGGTTAAGATGGCGTCTCGTGTGGGAGATTTATGTAGACTTATGATTTATGAGCTACTCCAGGATGTGACATTGCAGGCTAGCTCAGTGCTGCCCCCTCTCATTGAGTATTTCAAATTGAAGGCTGACCTGGATACGGCAGGCTGCCATTAGCTATTAAATTATCCTTGTAATTTCTTCTGTGTGGGATTTTAAAATAATTGGTTCAAGGATTAGTGCCTTCGGAAAGTATTCAGACTCCTTGACTTTTTCCACGTTTTGTTACGGTACAGCTTTATTCTAAAATTGATTCAATAAAGAATTCTCCGCAATCTACACACAAAACCCCATAATGACAAAGCGAAAACAGATTTCAGAAATATTTGCAAATGTAAAAAAATGTAAATAAGAAATTCTTATTCAGACCCTTTGCTATGAGACTCAAAATTGAGTTCAGGTACATCCTGTTTCCATTGATGAACCTTGAAATGATTCTACAACTTGACCTGTGTTAAATTAAATTGATTGGACATGACTTGGAAAGGCACACACCTGTCTAGGTAAGGTCCCACAGTTGACAGTGCATGTCAAATAATAAAACAAGCCATGAGGTCGAAGGAATTGTCTATAGAGCTCCAAGACAGGATTGTGTCGAGGCTCAGATCTGGGGAAGGGTATCAAAAAATGTCTGCAGCATTGAAGGTCCCCAAGAACACAGTAGTGGCCTCCATCATTCTTAAATGGAAGAAGTTTGGAACCACCAAGACTCTTCCGTGGATGGATGGCAAAACTGAAAGAGTGATCCATCACATTTAACCATGGAAAGAGGACTGGGAATATGTCTGAATATAAACAGTGTAGCTATTCCCTCCCCAAGGCAATCAAACAAGAGAAATGCCAGTACAGGGACAAAGTGGAATAGCAATTCAACGGCTCAGACACGAGACGTATGTGGCAGGGTCTACAGGAAATAACGGACAACAAAAATAAATCCAGCCACATCACGGACACCGACGTCACACTTCCAGATAAACTAAACACCTTCTTTGCCCGCTTTGAGGATAATACAGTGCCACCGTCGCAGCCCACTAAAAAGGACCTGACGTGAGTAAAACATTTATACGTGTTAACCCTCGCAAGGCTGCTGGCCCAGACGGCATCCCTAGCCGCGTCCTCAAAGCATGCGCAGACCAGCTGGCTGGTGTGTTTACGGACATATTCAACTCTCACTATCCCAGTCTGTTGTCCCCACATGCTTCAAGATGACTACCATTGTTCCTGTTCGCAAGAAGGCAAAGAACTTCATTAAATGATTTTCGCCCTGCAGCACTCACTTCTGTCATCATGAAGTGTTTTGAGAGACTAGTCAAGGATCATATCAACTCCACCTTACCGGCCACTTTACCCACTTCAGTTTGAATACCGCCCCAACAGGTCCACAATCGCCATCACATTGCACACTGCCCTATCCCATCTGGACCAAAGGAATACCTACAGTGTCTTGCGAAAGTATTCGGCCCCTTTGAACTTTGCGAACTTTTGCCACATTTCAGGCTTCAAACATAAAGATATAAAACTGTATTTTTTTGTGAAGAGTCAACAACAAGTGGGACACAATCATGAAGTGGAACGACATTTATTGGATATTTCAAACTTTCTTAACAAATCAAAAACTGAAAAAAATTGGGCGTGTTGAGCTGTGTTGCTTTTACGCCAAACATAACGTTTTGCATTGTTGCCAAAAAGTTCAATTTTGGTTTCATCTGACCAGAGCACCTTCTTCCACATGTTTGGTGTGTCTCCCAGGTGGCTTGTGGCAAACTTTAAACAACACTTTTTATGGATATCTTTAAGAAATGGCTTTCTTCTTGCCACTCTTCCATAAAGGCCAGATTTGTGCAATATACAACTGATTGTTGTCCTATGGACAGAGTCTCCCACCTCAGCTGTAGATCTCTGCAGTTCATCCAGAGTGATCATGGGCCTCTTGGCTGCATCTCTGATCAGTCTTCTCCTTGTATGAGCTGAAAGTTCTTGGTAGATTTGCAGTGGTCTGATACTCCTTCCATTTCAATATTATCACTTGCACAGTGCTCCTTGGGATGTTTAAAGCTTGGGAAATCTTTTTGTATCCAAATCCGGCTTTAAACTTCTTCACAACAGTATATCGGACCTGCCTGGTGTGTTCCTTGTTCTTCATGATGCTCTCTGCGCTTTTAACGGACCTCTGAGACTATCACATTGCAGGTGCATTTATACGGAGACTTGATTACACACAGGTGGATTGTATTTATCATCATTAGTCATTTAGGTCAACATTGGATCATTCAGAGATCCTCACTGAACTTCTGGAGAGAGTTTGCTGCACTGAAAGTAAAGGGGCTGAATAATTTTGCACGCCCAATTTTTCAGTTTTTGATTTGTTAAAAAAGTTTGAAATATCCAATAAATGTCGTTCCACTTCATGATTGTGTCCCACTTGTTCTTGATTCTTCACAAAAAATACAGTTCTATATCTTTATGTTTGAAGCCTGAAATGTGGCAAAAGGTCGCAAAGTTCAAGGGGGCCAAATACTTTCGCAAGGCACTGTATGTAAGAATGCTGTTCATTGACTACAGCTCAGCATTCAACACCATAGTAACCTCCAAGATCATCATCAAGCTGGAGGCCCTGGGTCTCAACCCCACCCTGTGCAATTGGGTCCTGGACTTTCTGTCGGGCTTCCCCCAGGTGGTGAAGGTAGGAAACAACATCTCCACTTCGCTGATCCTCAACACTGGGGCCTCAAAAGGGTGCTTGCTCAGCACCCTCTTGTACTCCCTGTTCACCCACGACTGCATGGCCATGCACACCTCCAACTCAATCATAGAGTTTGCAGAAGACACAACAGTAGTGGGCTTGATTACCAACAACGACGAGACAGCCTACAGGGAGGAGGTGATGGCACTTGGAATGTGGTGTCAGGAAAACAACATCTCACTCAACGTCAACAACACAGGAGATGATCGTGGACTTCAGGAAAGCACCCCCCCTATCCACATCGAAGCGACAGTTTTAAGTTCCTTGGCATACACATCACAGACAAACTGAAATGGTCCACTCACACAAACAGTGTGGTGAAGAAAGTGCAACAGCGCCTCTTCAAAATCAGGAGGCTGAAAATTTTTACTTGTCACCCAAAACCCTGACAAACTTTTACAGATGCACAATTGAGAGCATCCTGTCGGGCTGGTATGGCAACTGCACCACCCTCAACCGCAAGGCTCTCCAGAGGGTGGTGCAGTCTTCACAATGCATTAACGGGGGCAAACGACCTGTCCTTCATGACACCTACAGCACCCAATGTCACAGGAAGGCCAAAAAGATCATCAAGGACATCAACCACCTGAGCCACTGCCTGTTCACACCGCTATCTTCAAGAAGGCGAAGTCAGTACAGTTGCATCAACCCTGGGACCGAGAGACTGAAAAACAGCTTCTATCTCAAGGCCATCAGACTGCTAAACAGCAATCACTATCTCAGAGAGGCTGCTGCCTACATTGAGACCCAATCACTGGCCACTTTAATAAATGGATCACTCGTCACTTTATATAATGCACTCTTAAATAATTCCACTTTAATAATGTTTACAGATCTTACATTACATGTGTATATATAGTACTGTATTTTATATTATCTATTGCACCTTCGCCATCGCTCATCCATATACTTACATGTACATATTCTCATTCACCCCTTTAGATTTGTGTGTATTAGGTAGTTGTTGGGGAATTGTTAGATTACTTAGATATTACTTTTAGATAATATTGTTAGATATTACTGCACTGTCGGAACTAGAACATTTACATTACATTTTACATTTAAGTCATTTAGCAGACGCTCTTATCCAGAGCGACTTACAAATTGGTGCATTCACCTTATGACATCCAGTGGAACAACCACTTTACAATAGTGCATCTAAGTATTTTAAGGGGGGGGGGGGAGAAGGATTACTTTATCCTATCCTAGGTATTCCTTAAAGAGGTGGGGTTTCAGGTGTCTCCGGAAGGTGGTGATTGACTCCGCTGTCCTGGCGTCGTGAGGGAGTTTGTTCCACCATTGGGGAGCCAGAGCAGCGAACAGTTTTGACTGAGCTGAGCGGGAACTGTACTTCCTCAGTGGTAGGGAGGCGAGCAGGCCAGAGGTGGATGAACGCAGTGCCCTTATTTGGGTGTAGGGCCTGATCAGAGCCTGGAGGTACTGAGGTGCCGTTCCCCTCACAGCTCCGTAGGCAAGCACCATGGTCTTGTAGCGGATGCGAGCTTCAACTGGAAGCCAGTGGAGAGAGCGGAGGAGCGGGGTGACGTGAGAGAACTTGGGAAGGTTGAACACTAGATGGGCTGCGGCGTTCTGGATGAGTTGTAGGGGTTTAATGGCACAGGCAGGGAGCCCAGCCAACAGCGAGTTGCAGTAATCCAGACGGGAGATGACAAGTGCCTGGATTAGGACCTGCGCCGCTTCCTGTGTGAGGCAGGGTCGTACTCTGCGGATGTTGTAGAGCATGAACCTACAGGAACGGGCCACCGCCTTGATGTTAGTTGAGAACGACAGTTTGTTGTCCAGGATCACGCCAAGGTTCTTAGCGCTCTGGGAGGAGGACACAATGGAGTTGTCAACCGTGATGGCGAGATCATGGAACGGGCAGTCCTTCCCCGGGAGGAAGAGCAGCTCCGTCTTGCCGAAGTTCAGCTTGAGGTGGTGATCCGTCATCCACACTGATATGTCTGCCAGACATGCAGAGATGCGATTCGCCACCTGGTCATCAGAAGGGGGAAAGGAGAAGATTAATTGTGTGTCGTCTGCATAGCAATGATAGGAGAGACCATGTGAGGTTATGACAGAGCCAAGTGACTTGGTGTATAGCGAGAATAGGAGAGGGCCTAGAACAGAGCCCTGGGGGACACCAGTGGTGAGAGCGCGTGGTGAGGAGACAGATTCTCGCCACGCCACCTGGTAGGAGCGACCTGTCAGGTAGGACGCAATCAAGCGTGGGCCGCGCCGGAGATGCCCAACTCGGAGAGGGTGGAGAGGAGGATCTGATGGTTCACAGTATCGAAGGCAGCCGATAGGTCTAGAAGGATGAGAGCAGAGGAGAGAGAGTTAGCTTTAGCGGTGCGGAGCGCCTCCGTGATACAGAGAAGAGAAGTCTCAGTTGAATGACTAGTCTTGAAACCTGACTGATTTGGATCAAGAAGGTCATTCTGAGAGAGATAGCGGGAGAGCTGACCAAGGACGGCACGTTCAAGAGTTTTGGAGAGAAAAGAAAGAAGGGATACTGGTCTGTAGTTGTTGACATCGGAGGGATCGAGTGTAGGTTTTTTCAGAAGGGGTGCAACTCTCGCTCTCTTGAAGACGGAAGGGACGTAGCCAGCGGTCAGGGATAAGTTGATGAGCGAGGTGAGGTAAGGGAGAAGGTCTCCGGAAATGGTCTGGAGAAGAGAGGAGGGGATAGGGTCGAGCGGGCAGGTTGTTGGGCGGCCGGCCGTCACAAGACGCGAGATTTCATCTGGAGAGAGAGGGGAGAAAGAGGTCAGAGCACAGGGTAGGGCAGTGTGAGCAGAACCAGCGGTGTTGTTTGACTTAGCAAACGAGGATCGGATGTCGTCGATCTTCTTTTCAAAATGGTTGACGAAGTCATCTGCAGAGAGGGGAGGAGGGGGAGGGGGAGGAGGATTCAGGAGGGAGGAGAATGTGGCAAAGAGCTTCCTAGGGTTAGAGGCAGATGCTTGGAATTTAGAGTGGTAGAAAGTGGCTTTAGCAGCAGAGACAGAGGAGGAAAATGTAGAGAGGAGGGAGTGAAAGGATGCCAGGTCCGCAGGGAGGCGAGTTTTCCTCCATTTCCGCTCGGCCTTCCGGAGCCCTGTTCTGTGAGCTCGCATTGAGTCGTCAAGCCACGGAGCGGGAGGGGAGGACCGAGCCGGCCTGGAAGATAGGGGACATAGAGAGTCAAAGGATGCAGAAAGGGAGGAGAGGAGGGTTGAGGAGGCAGAATCAGGAGATAGGTTGGAGAAGGTTTGAGCAGAGGGAAGAGATGATAGGATGGAAGAGGAGAGAGTAGCGGGGGAGAGAGAGCGAAGGTTGGGACGGCGCGATACCATCCGAGTAGGGGCAGTGTGGGAAGTGTTGGAAGTGTAGAACCACAGGCATTTCGCTACACTCGCATTAACATCTGCTAACCATGTATATGTGACAAATAAAATGGGATTTGATTTGATTTAGAGCTGGCTGCCCAGACAAACGAAGCAATCAGGGGAGAAGGGCCTTGGTCAGGGAGGTGATGGTCACTCTGACAGAGCTCTAGAGTTCCTCTGTGGAGGTGGGAGAACCTTCTAGAAGGACAACCATCCCTGCAGCACTCCACCAAACAGGCCTTTATGGTAGAGTGAGCCAAAAGGCACTTAAAGACTTTCAGAACATGAGAAACAAGATTCTCTGGTCTGATGAAACCAAGATTCAACTCTTTGGCCTGAATGCCAAGTGCCACATCTGTTGGAAACCTGGCACCATCCCTATGGTGAAGCATGGTGGTGGCACCATCATGCTGTGGTGATGTATTTCAGCTGCAGGGATTGGATGGATCGAGGGAAAGATGAACAGAGCAAAGTACAGAGAGATTGTTGATGAAAACCTGCTCCAGAGCGCTCAGGATATCAGACTGGGGCAAAGGTTCACCTCAGGACAACGACCTTAAACACACAGCCAAGAAAATGCAGGAGTGGCTTCGGGACAAGTCTCTGAATGTCCTTGAGTGGCCCAGCCAGAGCCCGGACTTGAACATCTCTGGAGAGACCTGAAAATAGCTGTGAAGTAACACTTCCCATCCAACCTGACCGAGCTTGAGAGGATCTGCAGAGAAGAATGGGAGAAACACCACAAATGTTTTATTATTTTTTATTTCACCTTTATTTAACCAGGTAGGCAAGTTGAGAACAAGTTCTCATTTACAATTGCGACCTGGCAGATGTGCCAAGCTTGTAGCGTCATACTCAAGAAGTCTCAAGGCTGTAATCGCTGCCAAAGGTGCTTCAACCAAGTACTGAGTAAAGGGTTTGAATAGTTATGTCAATGTGACATTTCAGTTTTTATGTTTAATACATTAGCAACAATTTCTAAAAACCTGTTTTTGCTTGGTCGTGATGGGGTATTGTGTGTAGATTGATGAGGGCAAAACATTTTTAAAACTATTTTGGAATAAGGCTGTAACAAAATTTGAAATGTATATGGAGCAAACTGTTTTCTGCAAGCAATGCCTGCAGTACCGTGATCGGCCTCGAACTTTGTGGGTTCAATGATACTGAAAATTATTCTATTCCGTTTGTGGTTATTCACAAAATGAAATGATTAATTAATTGAAAACTTAATTGAAATGTAATTCAAATCTATGGCATTCATTTAATCTCAAGGAACAGAATTGACCCAATGTGACATCCTTGCTTGTCTCCACTGACATTGCTATGTTTTATTAAAATATTGTTATACAAACAATTGTTATAAAATGATTGTAATAAAACATTGATACATAAAACAATTCAAGCTACTCCAGAATACACCTTCGAAATACATTTTCCAAGCAAGCTCAATGTCCACTGATTCCATTAGTTAGATGTCATAGAAAATGAAGTAAAGAATGAGTGGTCACCCATATAGGCTATACAGCACTGTCAGTTCAAACGAGCCATTGTCCTTGTGGAATCCAGAATGTGATCGTAATTGGGAGTGGCAGCTCTCTATGCCTTCCAGTCTCAAAAATAACACCTTCCCTTTGTAATGCTGACAGTGGGCCTAAGGCTGATTACTCAATATCCTGTTCTGTTTGCTCACTCTGACATGAGAAAGTGAATGTCACTGTCGGTCTGTCGATGATTCATACTTGGTCACCTTTCACACACTTTTAGCCCCAAGGTCGAATTCGCATTGCACATGATTGTTTAATCATGTCAGTGACTCATAGATTGGAAATTTACACACTCCAATTAAGCAATATGGTCAGAAATGTGGTTAATGTTAATGACACTTACTTCAATAAACTAGGCCTAGTCACATACGATTTGATGACATTGAATGTATGGCTTTTTCATATAAGCCATTCTCTGCTTGTACAAGAAAAAACATTGTATTATGATAATCATTATTCCACAACCATATCCATTCTCTAGGTTATCCTCTTCAAAACCGTTCTAAACACCTTTCCTGATTTAAAACCGGTTTTATGGACAGAAATAAAATAATTAATTGCAGGAGGCTTAACTTACAGTACACATAGCACCCTCCATTCAAGGCTGGCCCTACCCTTTTGTGGGCCATAAGTGAGGTTTGGTCGGGGCCCCCCATCTCGCGGGCAAAATATTTGTGGCCCCCCTCTTGATGCCGGAGAGAAACATATCCGAGTACTGTAAGAGTGACTAACAAAATCAATGTGGGCTCCCTGGAGGTCAGGGCCCCATCAGTAATTTGGCCTTGATTACTACAAGTTAGATAGCTGGCTAGACTAACTTAGCAATCTACAAAATGTTAGCAGATATGGGCTAATTGAGTGACTGACATAACAGAAAAACTGCTGATGCACAACCACATTTTGAAATTGCACCTTGTGTATTCTAAAATTCTAATTCCACTCGGTTTCCCAGAAAACAAAACATCTAAAATATTTGTTTATTTAGTCAGGGGCCACCTAGGGGCTGAACAAACGCATCCGCTTATGTCATTAAAGTATAGGGCTGGCCCTGCTTCAATTACAAGGTATGAAAGGTTCATATGCTTCAAGCATACATTGTGTGTCTATTTGAAGTCCACTGTGACTGCTTTATAAACCCAAAAAAGAGAAAAGCTGCCACAGTGGAGAGAATGTCAGTCACACTTGGAGACACGTCATAGGGTGGGGACGCCACCATAAACACACAATGTACTGATCCTGCGCTGATACTGGTTAAAGGAGTCTGACTGACTTCCACATCGTCTGGAGAAAAGTGATCCACCCACCATAAATGAAAAGAATCTACTGTCTATTTACAGTACAAGTGTTGTCCACAACAAACATTACAGTATCTGTAATATGTGGTCAATTGCTGTGACACTCCATTTTTCTGGTAAGGCTAACAGAGTGGTCATGACGACATGGGGAAAGAGTCAATTAGAATATTACATGATAGGGATCCACAATAATTAATGCTGACATGATATACAGTAGTCGTGTATGTCATTTCCTTGATCAAATTATGCCTGAGTAGGTTAATTCTATATCATTACAATGCCTTTGGTGCAGAGGTTGCAAAATTCGTATGTGTCTTTTCTGGGGCCTGGAGTTTTTCCCGATCTCCCGAGTGGCGCAGCCTGGTTCAAATCCAGGCTGTATCACAACTGGCTGTGATTGGGAGTCCCATAGGGCGGCGCACAATTGGCCCAGTGTCGTCCAGGTTTTGCTGGTGTAGGTTGTCATTGTAAATAATAATTTGACCTTATCTGGCTTGCCAAAGGTAAATAAAAAATTGAACTGATGAATCAAAACTCTGGGTCCCATTTGTAGGCTATAACAGGTTCCAACTTTAACTTTTCTCACTGGCTCAAGCGGGCCAGTTAGCCAAAAATCTACTGGCCAGAACAGAATTTCTACTGGCCCAGATGATGTAGTTTTTAAATGCATTGGGGTCATGCAGGCTATATTTGGTTATGATGATATGTATTAAAAAGCTGTTTAATATAATTTAGCAATGTAAGTCATTACTCCATTCTTTAGAATTGCACTGTATTAATTGCATAAATGTTTATAATTTTGAGAAAATTAGGACACTGCCCTTTTAAGACAATTGCATTCCAAAAGAGATATTGTAAACTGGGTGGTTTGAGGCCTTAATGCTGATTGGTATGACAAAACATTTATTTTTACCTACAAAAAAACACTGTAGCATTTGTTTTGGCAGGCCTACTGCAGTCAGGTTGATTAAGCAATAAGGCCCGGGGGGGTGTGATATATCACCAATATGCCACGGCTAATGGCTGTATCCAGTCGCGCTGCGTCGTGCATAAGAACAGCTCCTAGATGCGGTATAATGGCGATATCAACCTGACTGCAGTAGGCCTGCCAAGACAAATGCTACGGTGTATTTTTGTAGGTTTCTTTTTGCAGACTATAAACAGTAACCAGCCTATTGCTAGTTTTACTTTGGTAAATTACTTTCCCTAAAATAAATAAGCTCAGCGACTAGATTGATGGGCGCTTCATTTTGCTCAGGACAGGCTCGCATGTAAACGTAGCTCGAGAGGTTGTGACTCGCTGGAGCGTAGTGGTGCTTGAATGAACAAAAGGCCAATCATATTGCTCAAATACAAATAGCACTACTTTTCTGCATATTGTCTTCCATGGTAGACTGGGACAGAGCAGCAAAATGTGGTCCCTTGAAGGCAAAAATGTGCTGAGAAGTAGCTGGTCTGGTTCGTGCTGCTGCTTTGGAAGTGTTATGGCAGTTTGAAAAGTACTGAGGCAAACACTGTCTCACCACACATTTTACGGTGGCTCTGCTTTAGTGAAAGTCATAGCTTAGGCTTAGTCATAGCTCACATCATCATAGCTTATTGTATTTACAACACATATTGATACCACTAATATGAGCGGTATTATACATGGTTATATGCAGTATTTTGTATGGAAACAATCCATTGAACTCAATCAATACATGAAAGGTTCAACTGTTTTCAGACATGAATTATATTAATTTCTTCTAAGGAGTACTATGCTTTCCCACCTTGTGGAACATGATAGATAATGCATGCTACATAATCCTCTACATAATGAAGAGTGCTCACCTGACATCAAGGAGAGGTGTGGCCATGCAGGAGCTGTATAAATGAAAGCATGTCTGGAATTTCATTCATAACATTGACAACCCCAGACAGGGTGCACCTCTGAGAACAAACCAACCATGCCTAGCTCAGTCGCACTGCGTTTTCTCTTCTCTTGGGTGGCCCTCCTCTCCAGCCTCCATCAGGGGGAGGGCAGGCCCCACCTGGCCAAAGACAGTGCACCCCACCTGGGGCAGGAGGAGAGCCAGAGGGCCCTGCTCCTGGAGGCAGTAAAGACAGGCATCTTGAGCTCCGTGGGGATGGAGAAGGAGCCCAGGCCCAGGGAATTGGCTTCAGAGGAGGAGCTGAGGAGGATGCATCAGCTCTACAGGGAAACACTGAGGCAGCTGACAGGGAACTCCAGTCAAGGGGGGGAATCCCGGCATTCCCCTTGGAGGACATCCACCCTGCTTCTCCCAGCCACAGGTGAGACCTTATTTAAAGACACATAGCTACTGTACTGGTTTTAACCACAAGGACCTGACTGTTGACATTCTAGATTTAGATCTGACTGCATGGAATTTTGCCTTTACGCATGGTGTATTTATAACCTATTGAAAAGGCCTAACTCGCCAATGGTTTGGGCTTTGTCAAAGGTGTGTACCTTGTGTCCCAATCAACATTCTCGCACGGTTGTGTCTTTAACAAGAATAATTCAAATGCGCTTTTATGACAAAACAAACGAAAAGCCTTCAAACACATTTCTTTTGGTGTAATGTTAATGTACCTGTCAGTGTTCTCTCAAACCCTAATTTTTCCAACAATTGTTTACAGACAGATTATTTCACTGTATCACAATTCCAGTGGGTCAGAAGTTTACATACACTACGTTGACTGTGCCTTTTAACAGCTTGGAAAATTCCAGATAATGATGTCATGGCTTTAGAAGCTTCTGAAAGGCTAATTGACATAATTTGAGTCAATCGGAGGTGTACCTGTGGATGCATTTCAAGGCCTACCTTCAAAATCAGTGACTCTTTGCTTGGCATCATGGGAAAATCAAAAGAAATTAGCAAAGACCTCAGAACAAAAATTGTCAACCTCCACAAGTCTGGTTCATCCTTGGGAGCAATTTCCAAACGCCTGAAGGTACTATGTTCATCTGTACAAACAATAGTACGCAAGTACTGGGACCACGCAGCCGTCATACTGTTCAGGAAAGAGACATGTTCTGTCTCCTAGAGATGAATGTACTTTGGTGCGAAAAGTGCAAATCAATCCCAGAACAACAGCAAAGGACTTTGTGAAGATGCTGGAGGAAACAAGTTCAAAGTATTTATATCCACAGTAAAACAAGTCGTATATAGACATCACCTGATAGGCCGCTCAGCAAGGAAGAAGCCACTGCTCCAAAACCGCCATACAAAATCCAAACTACGGTTTGCAACTGCACATGGGGACAAAGATCGTACGTTTTGGAGAAACGTCCTCTGGTCTGATGAAAGAAAAATATAACTGTTTGACCATAATGACCATCGTTATGTTTGTAGGAAAAAGGGGGAGGCTTGCAAGCCAAAGAACACCATCCCACCTTGCACGGGGGTGGCAGCATCATGTTGTGGGGGTGCTTTGCTGCAGGAGGGACTGGTGCACTTCCCAAAATAGATGGCATCATGAGGAAAGAAAATTATGTGGATATATTGAAGCAACATCTCAAGACATCAGTCAGGAAGTTAAAGCTTGGTCGTAAATGGGTCTTCCAAATGGACAATGACCCCAAGCATACTTCCAAAGTTGTGACAAAATGGATTAAGGACAACAAAGTCAAGGTATTGGAATGGCCATCACAAAGCCCTGACCTCAATCCCATAGAACATTTGTGGGCAGAACTGAAAATTGTGTGTGAGCAAGGCCTACAAACCTGACTCAGTTAGACCAGCTCTGTCAGGAGGAATGGGCCAAAATGCACCCAAGCTTGTGGAAGGCTTCCCGAAACATTTGACCAAAGTTAAACAATTTAAAGGCAAGCTACCAAATACTAATTGAGTGTATGTAAACTTCTGACCCACTGGGAATGTGATGAAAGAAATCAAAGCTGAAATAAATCACTCTACTATTATTCTGACATTTCACATTCTTAAAACAAAGTGGTGATCCTAACTGACCGATAACAGGGAATTTTTATTAAGATTAAATGTCAACAATTGTGAAAAACTGAGTTTAAATGTATTTGGCTAAGGTGTATGTAAACTTCCGACTTCAACTGTACCTCATCTCCAAAGTATATAATAATGAACCATTCTAATTTGTAAATAGTTTTAATGTAATTTAGCAATTTTTTGAGGCTGTAAAGACAGATCCATTATAACTCTTAAAAGCACAGCCTATTGAGGTGATGACAGTAATTTCAAGAAGCTGAGCATTTGTCTAACAACCTTCTTTTCACCTCTTTCAGTGGAGCCTTTCAAAGTGCTTCGGACTGATGAGGAACACACATCAGATGTGCTTTGGTACAGAGCTGTCTTCCACAAGAACCCAAACATCAGGAAGGATCTCACTTTGGCCTGGGCTGAGCTGAAGCTCTACAGACAATTGTTGGATGGCTCGAAAGCTGCCGAGCCCACGATTAGTGAAGAGGTTCATGTTAAGATCTATGAGACGAAACCGCTGAACTCTTCTCTATTGATTCACACAGAGACCCTTGTTCAGACGGTCGCTACAAGAACTGGAGATTTGACTTTGGACATCAGAACTGTTGTTGAAAAGTGGAGAGGGAGGACGGACGGCTCCTCTCTGGTTGTGGAAGTAGGACTGGCCATCGAAGAGGGTACTGATCCCAAGAGGACCCCTCAGATGGTCCTGGAGGTAGACCTTGTAGAGCCTAGATCAGCAGGCAGAAGGAGACGGACTCGCTCCAACAAAGAAGACAACTGCGATGAAGACGGTCGCTGCTGCCGAAAGTCTGTCAACGTGTCCTTCAAGGAGATTGGCTGGTCAGACTGGGTCGTTGCCCCCGATGGTTACAACATGCACTTCTGTGACGGCTCCTGCCCCCACAACTACAAGCCAGCAAGCATGCACGCGCAGGTGAAGTCTCGTCTTCATCACATCAACAAGGGAGCAACACCTCGGCCCTGTTGTGTGCCGGCAGCCTATGAACCTATGGTCCTCATGCACTACGACAGTCGGGGAAAGTTGAAGCTCACACCCTTCAATGACTTGATTGTCAGCAAATGCCACTGTGCTTGAGTTCTTCGGGACAAGACCAGGCAAGGACAAAAAAAGAGAGTTGGAACAAACTTTTTCCTTTTGCCGAGCCATTAGATACAATGTGCTAGTGGTACATTCTGAAATAGAAGCGATACTGCTTTCAAAGGAAGTAAGAAAATAACAGTTGTCATGCTCAATTCGTGACATTCCTAGTGTCCTTTTCAATGGTTAAACAAACAAAAATACCCAACATCATCCATGGATTCTGAGAGCAAAAATAGGTTCATTGTAAACAATTCAAGTTACTGTGGAGTGATGATTCTGATATGTACTATTTTATTTGGAAGATTACACTTATGTTAGTCTTATGTGGCCCGTAATGTCATATTCTTCCAAGACTATGTACAAAATTACATTATTTATTGTAATTTATTTAACAGGGTCTAAAACATATTTGTATTGTTTGTAGTTTTCCAATGTTACAATATTTAGTATGTTCCTTACATCACTGTACTTTAAATATATATTCAATTGAATTTAATGCTATGTACAGTATTATTTCCAAACATTTTGGAAGTTTGTCCAGATAAAATATACTATTCTTTAACATTTCAATAATAGTAGTATGGATATTACTACTGTTTATGTTGGGTCGTTGTGCCTGAATCCATCTGTACACAAACTTTACAATAAATATTTTTACATACAAATTATGTTTTTACGGCAACAGCAACAGAACTTGACATTCTGACAAGATGTGTGTGTTATTGTGCTTCGGGAAACCATCTAGTCAGATAATATTTCAAGGTTAGGGTGTGCCGTGAAATACATATATGATAGTCAATATCATGCAGCTGTAGCCTTGAAACCGTTCATACTGTGCACTCTTAGAAAAAATGATGCTACTTAGAACCTAAAAGAACGAACAAAACATGCTGAAAAGCTGCTGTGTTGTTCAATGAACATGTAACCCGGTCAAAAAATCCCAACCTACGGTTCACAGTGCTTCCAAGTTGGGAAATAGAGCCTGCGAGAAGAGCCCTGTGGCTTCAGGCTATTCAATGTGGAAGAGTAGAAAATTGTGGGCAGCTGGTGTCCAAGAAGCTGCACGTAGCTAGTTATCTGTGTGGAAAACGTTTAATCACAGGTAAGGCATCTTGTTTAGTATAGTTCATTCGTAACGCCACTCACTACTTGTAGCTGTATGTAGCTGTTTGTTTGTGTTGTTGGTCTTGGCTAGCTTAATGTTCCGGTCGGTAGCTAGGTACAGTAGCACTCACTCAAGTGGCTGCAAAAGGGCACGAGGGAAGTCCTACAACAGTACATTTTTCTAAGTAGTAAGAACGCTCGGGAGCAGGCAATGTTGAAAAGTCATCTTTAGACATATCGTACTTGTATTAAATGTCAGTTTGTAACTGACTAAAACAAGCAGACAAAAAAATTGTGTTTGAAAAATAGGGTAACCTTGGTAACCACAGGTTGTTTTCCCCACAGGTGGGGCGAGGCTGCGACATTCTATCTAATACCGACTGGGAGTATAGGAGAACCTTTTGAATGACCCTTTTTGGTTCCAGGTAGAACCCTTTCTGGTTCCATGTAGGACCTTTTTCACAGATGGTTCTATGGGGACAGCCGAAGAACAATTTTGGAACCCTTTATTCTAAGAGTGTAGCCTTGACCAAGGAGTGAATGACCTACGGGACAAATGAGTAGTGTTTAATTTTGCATGACAGTAAGAATAGCACACTGCACACATGATGCAATGCATTGTAAACTCAGCCCCATGAACAGATATAATATCTTTAAACAATAAATCAAATGTATTTTAGTGTAACGTAATGATAAAGGAATATGAAAGGCAATACTGTATTTTGATAACCACAATTCAATATTATAGCGATAAGTTCGGATAAATAAATAAAAAACAAATCATGCTAAAGATACTGTGTGAGAAGTATTAGCATCATATCTTACTTTTTATCTAAGACAAAGATAACAAAAAATAATCAGGTAGCAGGCAACCAAACCCGTTGGTTTTCTATCAAACAACTTCAAAACAAACAATTATTCACACAACAGCCCAACATGTAACACAACAGTTTTGAGACATCACCCAACACTACTTTTGGGTGTGTACAGTAGAAGACCTATTTTGTAAATTGTGAGAGATGTTGATATGAAAGTCAGAGAGGATAGCCCATTTCAATATAAAATACATTGTGTATACATTGTGTATGTACTGTATACACATAATAATATATATATACAGTGGGGCAAAAAAGTATTTAGTCAGCCACCAATTGTGCAAGTTCTCCCACTTAAAAAGATGAGAGGCCTGTAAATGTTCATCATAGGTACACTTCAACTATGACAAACAAAATGAGAGAAAAAAAATCCAGAAAATCACATTGTAGGATTTTTAATGAATTTATTTGCAAATTATGGTGCAAAATAAGTATTTGGTCAATAACAAAAGTTTCTCAATACTTTGTTATATACCCTTTGTTGGCAATGACAGATGTCAAACGTTTTCTGTAAGCAATCACAAGGTTTTCACACACTGTTGCTGGTATGCAACCCAGCATTCTTTGTCCTCCAAACACGACAAGTTTTACCAAAAAGTTATATTTTGGTTTCATCTGACCATATGACATTCTCCCAATCTTTTTCTGGATCATCCAAATGCTCTCTTCAGACGGGCCTGGACATGCACTGGCTTAAGCAGGGGGACACGTCTGGCACTGCAGGATTTGAGACCTTGGCGGCGTAGTGTGTTACTAATGGTAGGCTTTGTTACTTTGGTCCCAGCTCTCTGCAGGTCATTCACTAGGTCCCTCTGTGTGGTTCTGGGATTTTTGCTCACCGTTCTTGTGATCATTTTGACCCCACGGGGTGAGATCTTGCGTGGAGCCCCAGATCGAGGGAGATTATCAGTGGTCTTGTATGTCTTCCATTTCCTAATAATTGCTCCCACAGTTGATTTCTTCAAACCAAGCTGCTTACCTATTGCAGATTCAGTCTTCCCAGCCTGGTGCAGGTCTACAATTTTGTTTCTGGTGTCCTTTGACAGCTTTTTGGTCTTGGCCATAGTGGAGTTTGGAGTGTGACTGTTTGAGGTTGTGGACAGGTGTCTTTTATACTGATAACAAGTTCAAACAGGTGCCATTAATACAGGTAACAAGTGGAGGACAGAGGAGCCTCTTAAAATAAGTTACAGGTCTGTGAGAGCCAGAAATCTTGCTTGTTTGTAGGTGACCAAATACTTATTTTCCACCATAATTTGCAAATAAATTCATTAAAAGTCCTACAATGTGATTTTCTGGATTTTTTTTCTCATTTTGTCCGTCATAGTTTTTTTATTTATTTTACCTTTATTTAACCAGGCAAGTCAGTTAAGAACATATTCTTATTTTCAATGACGGCCTGGGAACAGTGGGTTAACTGCCTGTTCAGGGGCAGAACAACAGATTTGTACCTTGTCAGCTCAGGGGTTTGAACTCACAACCTTCCGGTTACTAGTCCAACGCTCTAACCACTAGGCTACGCTGCTGCGCAGCCTATGATGAAAATTACAGGCCTCTCTCATCTTTTTAAGTGGGAGAACTTGCACAATTGGTAGCTGACTAAATACTTTTTTGCCCCACTGTATATACGTATTTATATAAAATGTATATTATAACATTTCCAAATACAGTATATATTTACACCATGTGTACATAACATTAGTAACACCTTCCCAATACTGAGTTGCACCCCATTTTTTCTACCCTGTCTAAAGGAACTTAAATCTTTTGTCTTGCCCATTCACCCTCTGAATGGTATACATACACAATCTATGTCTCAATTGTCTCAAGGCTTAAAAATCCTTCTTCATCCTGTCTCCCCCCCTTCACCTACATCAGCGGTTCCTGATATGAAAATGGGGTCACAGGAGAATTCTCAAAATCCCCCCCAAAAATATACAAAATACCACCAAAAATATATATATACATATATATATATTGTAATAACGCCTTTGTATCTCAAAATCATTGTTCCGTGGTTAACCTTAAAAATATGAATGAAAATTATTCAAATCTGAAAGATAAAATTCAAGATCATGGGAAAAGGTCGGACTTAACCGTTCCATATGAATCATTCTAGGCCCGCTACGCTATGAAACAACACACTATTGCAGAGACTACTACTACCCTCAGTGCTCTCGTCTGCGTTAAAACCAGCTTGGATATGATAGCAGAGATGAGGCGCACACTGTCGACCACGCCCTCTGATTTTGAAAATCTCAGACGCGACATGCTTCAAGCACCCCCATCTATTAGTGGTGGTGAGATAAGAGACATTATGTATGTTCCAGTTGACTGCCCCACATTAAAAGTATGTGATGGTGAGTTGAGAAGACAATCAGAAATACTGTTAGAATGTTTTTCAATTTGACTGCCATAGCCCTAAATAAAAGAGTAAACATTGTCTATTAATTACATTTTTTTTTAATTCACAAGAGTGTGGGCATGAGAATCTTCAGATATCAAAATTGGGTTGTGGGCCAAAAAAGTTTGGGAACACCTGAACTACACTGATTTGAAGTGGTTTTAACAGGTGACATCAATACGGGGATCATAGCTTTCACCTGGATTCACCTGGTCAGTCAATATCATGGGAAGAGCAGGTGTTCCTAATGTTTTGTACACTCAGTGTATATTTGTGTATGTTCATTTAATACATTTCGGGAAGCCTACAGTGCTATGTACACAGGTTACTTGTCCATTGCTTGAGTAGATTGATGAGGGGTGTGACGTATCAAGTGTCCGGAAAGTTGAATATAAGTAAGTAATCAATCTCCAGACATGCACAAATATTTACAAATATAGCCGTCTTCTTATAGTAAAAGTACAGAGAATGTACACTAGGTAACTCGCCAAGTTCTTTGTTCATACTTACAAGAAGTCCATCCTCTAATTCTCCACAGCCAAGACCTGATATTAACATCCTCAATCTTACATTTTGAAGGGTCTTGTTACCACCCAATGTATACAATTTGCAGGGAGTCAAAAATCTGAATCAGTCTTCATCATTGTGCAAACTTGGGTGGGTGGCGTGTGATGTTGAGTGCGGTTATTCAGGAGGCAGTGTTATAACGGGCTTCGGTATTAAGCTGTTTTTAAGAGTCTCTCTCTTTCAGATGTACTCACTGTGGCATGATAAATCTGAAAGGTATCCCACCACAAGAGCGTGCAACTAGGTCACAGGGATATTTGCTTCCTCTATGTGTCTCCTTAAAACCATAAATGAAACACTAATACTACTACTCCTCCCACAAAGTTCAGTGTTGGAACCTTTCCATCGCACAGGGACACTCATTGGTTCAACCATAATTAATGTTTGTTTGGCCATTTCTTGATTTTGAGCATCACTTCCTCTTCAGCATTTGACCCCGCTGGACATGAACTGCATTTATCTACCTTAAGTTTGAGGTCCACATTAAATTCTATCATGGTTGAAACGTTGTTCTATTACAAATTAAGACAATGTTTGGGAATCCAAAACATGCTTTTGGTGTTCCCCAGGAGTATCCTAGGCCCGCTCTTGTTTAGTCTCTACATTAATGACGATTCTGTTGCGTGCACTGGCGTTGAAAAACAGATGTACAGTGGCAAGAAAAAGTCTGAACTCTTTGGAATTACCTGGATTTCTGCATAAATTGGTCATAAAATTTGATCTGATCTTCATCTAAATCCCAACAAAGGACAAACAGTCTACTTAAACTAATAACAAACAAGCAATTATACGTTTTCATGTCTTTATTGAACACACCGTGTAAACATCCACAGTGTAGGGTGGAAAAGTATGAGAACCCTTGGATTTAATAACTGGTTGGCCCTCTTTTGGCAGCAATAATCTAAACCAAATGTTTTCTGTAGTTGTTGATCAGACCTGCACAAAGGTCTGGTGGAATTTTGGACCACTCATCTTTACAAAACTGTTTCAGTTCAGCAATATTCTTAGGATGTCTGGTGTCCGCTCTCGAGGTTGTGCCACAGCATCTCAATCGGGTTGAGGTTAGGACTCTGACTGGGCCACTCCAGAAGGTGTATTTTCGTCTGTTGAAACCATTCTGTTGTTGATTTACTTCTGTGTTTTGGGTCATTGTGCTGTTGCATCACCCAACTTCTGGTGAGCTTCAATTGGTGGACAGATGCAGCAAAGCAGCCCCATACCATGATGCTCCCTCCACCATACTTTACAGTTGGGATGAGTTTTTTTTATGTTGCTGTGCCTTTTTTTTCTCCACACATAGTGTTGTGTTGTGTGTTCCTTCCAAACAACTCAACTGTAGTTTCATCTGTCCACAGAATATTTTGCCAGAAGCGCTGTGGAACAACCATGTGCTCTTTTGCGAACTGTCCAAAAAAACAGTGGCTTCTTCCGTGGTGTCCTCCCATGAACACCATTCTTGTTTAGTGTTTAACGTATCGTAGACTCGTCAGAGATGTTAGCATGTTCCAGAGATTTCTGTAAGCGTTTAGCTGACCCTCTAGGAGTCATTTTTAACCTCATTGAGCATTCTGCACGATTCTCTTGAAGTCATCTTTGCAGGACGGCCACTCCTAGGGAGAGTAGCAACAGTGCTGAACTTTCTCCATTTATAGACAATTTGTCTTACTGTGGACTGATGAACATCAAGGCTTTTAGATATACTTTTGTAACCCTTTCCAGCTTTATGCAAGTCAACCATTCTTAATCTTACGACTTCTGAGATCGGTTTTGTTCGAGGCATGGTTCACATCAGGCAATGCTTCTTGTGAATAGCAAACTTAAATTTTGTGATTGTTTTTAATAGGGCAGGGCGTCTCTAACCAACATCTCCAATCTCGTCTCATTGATTGGAATCCAGGTTAGCTGACTCCTATTAACTTTTGGAAAAGTCATTAGCCTAGGGGTTCAGATACTTTTTCCAACCTACACTGTGAATGTTTAAATGATGTATTCATATAGACAAGAAAAATACAATAATTTGTGTGTTATTAGTTTAAGCACACTGTATGTGTCTATTGTTGTGACTAAGATGAAGATCAGATCAAATGTTATGGCTAATTTATGCAAAAATCCAGGTAATTCCAATGGGTTCACATTTTCTTGACACTGTATGCTGATGATACTGTGATTTATGTGCATGCAACAGAAAACAGCAGAGGACAGAAAGCAGACATTTACTTTTATTGCTATTTCTTTTTTTGGCTGCTCTTGTCTTTTCTATCCTGAGTTCATAAGCAGGTAATTTTTGTACTGACTGTTACTTTACATATTTTATGAGAAAGGAGAAGCTAAAACCAAAAGCCATTAGCAACTCTATAACCAAAGAGTAAAAAAATATATAGATATATTTGAGAGGTTGACCAATTAATCAGAATGGCCGATTAATTAGTGCTGATTTCAAGTTTTTATAACAATCGGAAATCGGTTTAATAATTTTTTAAAATATTTTTTATACACCTTTATTTAATCTTTATTTAACTAGGCAAGTCAGTTAAGAACACATTCTTATTTTCAATGACAGCCTAGGAACGGTAGGTTGACTGCCTCGTTCAGGGACAGAACGACAGATTTTTACCTTGTCAGCTCGGGGATTCAATCTTGCAACCTTGCAGTTCACTAGTCTTGCAACCTTGCAGTTCACAACGCTCTAACCACCTGATTACGTTGCACTCCACGAGGAGACTGCCTGTTACGCAAATGCAGTAAGCCAAGGTAAGTTGCTAGCTAGCATTAAACTTATATTACATTTACATTTACATTTACATTTAAGTCATTTAGCAGACGCTCTTATCCAGAGCGACTTACAAATTGGTGCATTCACCTTATGACATCCAGTGGGACAGTCACTTAACAATAGTGCATCTAAAACTTAGGGGGGGTGGGGTGAGAGGGATTACTTAACCTATCCTAGGTATTCCTTAAAGAGGTGGGGTTTCAGGTGTCTCCGGAAGGTGGTGATTGACTCCGCTGTCCTGGCGTCGTGAGGGAGTTTGTTCCACCATTGGGGGGCCAGGGCAGCGAACAGTTTTGACTGGGCTGAGCGGGAGCTGTACTTCCTCAGTGGTAGGGAGGCGAGCAGGCCAGAGGTGGATGAACGCAGTGCCCTTGTTTGGGTGTAGGGCCTGATCAGAGCCTGGAGGTACTGAGGTGCCGTTCCCCTCACAGCACCGTAGGCAAGCACCATGGTCAAAAAACAATCAATCAATCATAATGACTAGTTAACTACAAATGGTTGATGATATTATAGTTTATCTAGCATGTCCTGCGTTGCATATAATCGATGCGGTGCATATTTGTGAAAAAGGACTCTCGTTGCTCCAATGTGTACCTAACCATAAACATCCATCAATACACAGAAGTATATATTTTGAAACTGCATATTTAGCTAAAAGAAAGGTTAGCAGGCCATATTAAACCAGGTGAAATTGTGTCACTTCTCTTGCGTTCATTGCACGCAGAGTCTGTATTTGCCAGAATTTTACGTAATTATGACATAACATTGAAGGTTGTGCAATGTAAACAGGAATATTTAGACTTATGGATGCAACCCGTTAGATAAAATACGTAACGGTTCCGTATTTCACTGAAAGAATAAACGTCTTGTTTTCGAGATGATAGTTTCCGGAATCGACCATATTAATGACCTAAGGCTCGTATTTCTGTGTGTTATTATGTTATAACTACGTTTATGATTTCATAGAGCAGTCTGACTGGGCGGTGGTAGGCACCAGCAGGCTCGTAAGCATTCATTCGAACAGCACTTTTGTGCGTCTTCGCAATGCTTCAAGCATTGCACTGTTTATGACTTCAAGCCTAGCAACTCCCGAGATTAGGCTGGTGTAACCGATGTGAAATGGCTAGCTAGTTAGCGGGGTGCGCGCTAATAGCATTTCAAACGTCACTCGCTCTGAGACTTGGAGTGGTTGTTCCCCTTGCTCTGCATGGGTAACGCTGCTTCGTGGGTGGCTGCCAGCTAGCCTACAAAGTCAACAACGCAGCCACTGCCAGCTAGCCTACTTCAGCAGTACTGTATCATTTTAATAATTTTAGTCAATAAGATTCTTGCTACGTAAGCTTAACTTTCTGAACATTCGAGACGTGTAGTCCACTTGTCATTCCAATCTCCTTTGCATTAGCGTAGCCTCTTCTGTAGCCTGTCAACTATGTGTCTGTCTATCCCTGTTCTCTCCTCTCTGCACAGACCATACAAACGCTCCACACCGCGTGGCCGCGGCCACCCTAATCTGGTGGTCCCAGCGCGCACGACCCACGTGGAGTTCCAGGTCTCCGGTAGCCTCTGGAACTGCCGATCTGCAGCCAACAAGGCAGAGTTCATCTCAGCCTATGCCTCCCTCCAGTCCCTCGACTTCTTGGCACTGACGGAAACATGGATCACCACAGATAACACTGCTACTCCCACTGCTCTCTCTTCGTCCGCCCACGTGTTCTCGCACACCCCGAGAGCTTCTGGTCAGCGGGGTGGTGGCACCGGGATCCTCATCTCTCCCAAGTGGTCATTCTCTCTTTCTCCCCTTACCCATCTGTCTATCGCCTCCTTTGAATTCCATGCTATCACAGTTACCAGCCCTTTCAAGCTTAACATCCTTATCATTTATCGCCCTCCAGGTTCCCTCGGAGAGTTCATCAATGAGCTTGATGCCTTAATAAGCTCCTTTCCTGAGGACGGCTCACCTCTTACAGTTCTGGGCGACTTTAACCTCCCCACGTCTACCTTTGACTCATTCCTCTCTGCCTCCTTCTTTCCACTCCTCTCCTCTTTTGACCTCACCCTCTCACCTTCCCCCTACTCACAAGGCAGGCAATACGCTCGACCTCATCTTTACTAGATGCTGTTCTTCCACTAACCTCATTGCAACTCCCTCCAAGTCTCCCACCACTACCTTGTATCCTTTTCCCTCTCGCTCTCATCCAACACTTCCCACACTGCCCCTACTCGGATGGTATCGCGCCGTCCCAACCTTCGCTCTCTCTCCCCGCTACTCTCTCCTCTTCCATCCTATCATCTCTTCCCTCTGCTCAAACCTTCTCCAAACTATCTCCTGATTCTGCCTCCTCAACCCTCCTCTCCTCCCTTTCTGCATCCTTTGACTCTCTATGCCCCCTATCCTCCAGGCCGGCTCGGTCCTCCCCTCCCGCTCCGTGGCTCGACGACTCATTGCGAGCTCACAGAACAGGGCTCCGGGCAGCCGAGCGGAAATGGAGGAAAACTCGCCTCCCTGCGGACCTGGCATCCTTTCACTCCCTCCTCTCTACATTTTCCTCTTCTGTCTCTGCTGCTAAAGCCACTTTCTACCACTCTAAATTCCAAGCATCTGCCTCTAACCCTAGGAAGCTCTTTGCCACCTTCTCCTCCCTCCTGAATCCTCCCCCCTCCTCCCTCTCTGCAGATGACTTCGTCAACCATTTTGAAAAGAAGGTCGACGACATTCGATCCTCGTTTGCTAAGTCAAACGACACCGCTGGTTCTGCTCACACTGCCCTAACCTGTGCTCTGACCTCTTTCTCCCCTCTCTCTCCAGATGAAATCTCGCGTCTTGTGACGGCCGGCCGCCCAACAACCTGCCCGCTTGACCCCATCCCCTCCTCTCTTCTCCAGACCATTTCCGGAGACCTTCTCCCTTACCTCACCTCGCTCATCAACTCATCCCTGACCGCTGGCTACGTCCCTTCCGTCTTCAAGAGAGCGAGAGTTGCACCCCTAATGAAAAAACCTACACTCGATCCCTCCGATGTCAACAACTACAGACCAGTATCCCTTCTTTCTTTTCTCTCCAAAACTCTTGAACGTGCCGTCCTTGGCCAGCTCTCTCGCTATCTCTCTCAGAATGACCTTCTTGTTCCAAATCAGTCAGGTTTCAAGACTAGTCATTCAACTGAGACTGCTCTTCTCTGTATCACGGAGGCGCTCCGCACCGCTAAAGCTAACTCTCTCTCCTCTGCTCTCATCCTTCTAGACCTATCGGCTGCCTTCGATACTGTGAACCATCAGATCCTCCTCTCCACCCTCTCCGAGTTGGGCATCTCCGGCGCGGCCCACGCTTGGATTGCGTCCTACCTGACAGGTCGCTCCTACCAGGTGGCGTGGCGAGAATCTGTCTCCTCACCACGCGCTCTCACCACTGGTGTCCCCCAGGGCTCTGTTCTAGGCCCTCTCCTATTCTCGCTATACACCAAGTCACTTGGCTCTGTCATAACCTCACATGGTCTCTCCTATCATTGCTATGCAGACGACCCACAATTAATCTTCTCCTTTCCCCCTTCTGATGACCAGGTGGCGAATCGCATCTCTGCATGTCTGGCAGACATATCAGTGTGGATGACGGATCACCACCTCAAGCTGAACCTCGGCAAGACGGAGCTGCTCTTCCTCCCGGGGAAGGACTGCCCGTTCCATGATCTCGCCATCACGGTTGACAACTCCATTGTGTCCTCCTCCCAGAGCGCTAAGAACCTTGGCGTGATCCTGGACAACACCCTGTCGTTCTCAACAAATATCAAGGTGGTGGCCCGTTCCTGTAGGTTCATACTCTACAACATCCGCAGAGTACGACCCTGCCTCACACAGGAAGCGGCTCAGGTCCTTATCCAGGCACTTGTCATCTCCCGTCTGGATTACTGCAACTCGCTGTTGGCTGGGCTCCCTGCCTGTGCCATTAAACCCCTACAACTCATCCAGAACGCCGCAGCCCGTCTGGTGTTCAACCTTCCCAAGTTCTCTCACATCACCCCGCTCCTCCGCTCTCTCCACTGGCTTCCAGTTGAAGCTCGAATCCGCTACAAGACCATGGTGCTTGCCTACGGAGCTGTGAGGGGAACGGCACCTCAGTACCTCCAGGCTCTGATCAGGCCCTACACCCAAACAAGGGCACTGCGTTCATCCACCTCTGGCCTGCTCGCCTCCCTACCACTGAGGAAGTACAGTTCCCGCTCAGCCCAGTCAAAACTGTTCGCTGCTCTGGCCCCCCAATGGTGGAACAAACTCCCTCACGACGCCAGGACAGCGGAGTCAATCACCACCTTCCGGAGACACCTGAAACCCCACCTCTTTAAGGAATACCTAGGATAGGATAAAGTAATCCTTCTATCCCCCCCTTAAAAGATTTAGATGCACTATTGTAAAGTGGCTGTTCCACTGGATGTCATAAGGTGAATGCACCAATTTGTAAGTCGCTCTGGATAAGAGCGTCTGCTAAATGACTTAAATGTAATGTAAATGTAATGTAAATCTCAATGTGTTCCTGGTTCGAGCCCAGGTAGGAGCAAGGAGAGGGACGGAAGCTATACTGTTACACTGGCAATACTAAAGTGCATATAAGAACATCCAATAGTCAAAGGTTAATGAAATGCAAATGGTATAGAGAGAAATAGTCCTATAATTCCTATAATAACAACAACCTAAAACTTCTTACCTGGGAAAATTGCACATATTGCACTTTTACTTTCTTCTCCAACACTTTGTTTTTGCATTATTTAAACCAAATTGAACATGTTTCATTATTTATTTGAGGCTAAATTGATTTTATTGATGTATTATATTAAGTTAAAATAAGTGTTTATTCAGTATTGTTGTAATTGTCATTATTACAAATAAATAAATGAAAGGGGAGAAAAAATCGGCCGATTAATCGGTGTCGGCTTTTTTTTGGTCCTCTAATAATCAGTATCAGTATCGACGTTGAAAAATCACAATTGGTAGATCTCTAATATATATACAGTGGGGAGAACAAGTATTTGATACACTGCAGATTTCGCAGGTTTTCCTACTTACAAAGCATGTAGAGGTCTGTACATTTTTTTTATCATAGGTACACTTCAACTGTGAAAGACGGAAGCTAAAACAAAAATCCAGAAAATCACATTGTATGATTTAAAAAATATTTTTTATTATTATAATTTTTTTTTACCCCTTTTTCTCCCCAATTTCCCCAATTTCTCCCCAATTACTATCTTGTCCTCCGATACACAACCCAACCAAGCCGCACTGCTTCTTAACATAGCGCCATCCAACCCGGAAGCTAGCCGCACCAATGTGTCGGAGGAAACACCGTGCACCTGGCAACCTTGGTTAGCGCGCACTGCGCCCAGCCCGCCACAGGAGTCGCTGGTGCGCGATGAGACAAGGATTTCCTACCGGCAAAACCCTCCCTAATCTGGGTGACGCTCGGCCAATTGTGCGTCGTCCCACGGACCTCCCGGTCGCGGACGGTTACGACAGAGCCTGAGTGCGAACCCAGAGTCTCTGTGGCACAGCTGGCGCTGCAGTACAGCACCCTTAACCTCTGCGCCACCCGGGAGGCCCACATTGTATGATTTTTAAGTAATTAATTTGCATTTTATTGCATGACATAAGTATTTGATCACCTACCAACCAGTAAGAATTGCGGCTCTCACAGACCTGTTAGTTTCTCTTTAAGAAGCCCTCCTGTTCTCCATTCATTACCTGTATTAACGTCACCTCTTTGAACTCATTACCTATATAAAAGACACCTGTCCACACACTCAATCAAACAGACTCCAACGTCTCCACAATGGCCAAGATCACCCTCGGTCTGGGGCTCCATGCAAGATCTCACCTCGTGGGGCATCAATGATCATGAGGAAGGCGAGGGATCAGCCCAGAACTACACGCCAAGACCTGGTCAATGACCTGAAGAGAGCTGGGACCACAGTCTCAAAGAAAACCATTAGTAACACAATACGCCGTCATGGATTAAAATCCTGCTGCGCACGCAAGGTCCCCCTGCTCAAGCCAGCGCATGTCCAGGCCCATCTGAAGTTTGCCAATGACCATCTGGATGATCCAGAGGAGGAATGGGAGAAGGTCATGTGGTCTGATGAGACAAAAATAGAGCTTTTTGGACTAAACTCCACTCACCGTGTTTGAAGGTCGAAGAAGGACGAGTACAACCCCAAGAACAACAACATTCTTTGGGGATGCTTTTCTGCAAAGGGGTCAGGACGACTGCACCGTATTGAGGGGAGGATGGATGGGGCCATGTATCGTGAGATCTTCAAATCAAATCCCAAATCCAATTTTATTTGTCACATACACATGGTTAGCAGATGTTAATGCGAGTGTAGCGAAATGCTTGTGCTTCTAGTTCCGACAATGCAGTAATAACCAACAAGTAATCTAACTAACAATTCCAAAACTACTGTCTTATACACAGTGTAAGGGGATAAAGAATATGTACATAAAGATATATGAATGAGTGATGGTACAGAGCAGCATAGGCAAGATACAGTAGATGGTATCGAGTACAGTATATACATATGAGATGAGTATGTAAACAAAGTGGCATAGTTAAAGTGGCTAGTGATACATGTATTACATAAGGATGCAGTAGATGATATAGAGTACAGTATATACGTATGCATATGAGATGAATAATGTAGGGTATGTAAACATTATATTAGGTAGCATTGTTTAAAGTGGCTAGTGATATATTTCCCATCATTTCCCATCAATCATCATAACCTGAAAGGCCACTCAGCAAGGAAGTAGCTACTGCTCCAAAACTGCCATAAACAAGCCAGACTACGGTTTGCAACTGCACATGGGGACAAAGATTTTTGGAGAAATGTCCTCTGGTCTGATGGCCATAATGACCATCATAACGATGGTTTGGAGGAAAAAGGGGTAGGCTTGCAAGCCAAAGAACACCATCCCAACCGTGAAGCACGGGGGTGGCAGCATCATGTTGTGGGGGTGTTTTGCTGCAGGAGGGACTGGTTCACTTCACAAAATAAATGGCGTCATGAGGAAAGAAAATTATGTGGATATATTGAAGCAATCTCAAGACATCAGTCAGGAAGTTAAAGCTTGGTCGTAAATGGGTCTTCCAAATGGACAATGACCCCAAGCATACTTCCAAAGTTGTGTCAAAATGGCTTAAGGACAACAAAGTCAAGGTATTGGAGTGGCCATCACAAAGCCCTGACGTCAATCCTATAGACATTTTGTGGGCAGAACTGAAGAAGCGCGTGTGAGCATTGAGGCCCACAAACCTGACTTAGTTACACCAGGTCTGTCAGGAGGCCAGAGCAACATGGCCCTGACAGAGATGGTCACTTCGCTTCACGTTCTTAGGAAACTATGCAGCATTTCATTTTTTTATGTATTATTTCTTACACTCTTACCCCAGGAAATCTTAAGTCTTATTACATACAGCCGGGAAGAACTATTGGATATAAGAGCAAGGTCAATTTACCAACATTTGGACCACCACCCAGGACAATGGATCGGATCCCATTAGGTGACCCAAAACAACGGCGCCGCAGAAGGGGCAGATGGAGTGGTCTTCTGGTCAGGCTTCGTAGACGGGCACATCGCTCACCACTCCCGAGTATACTACTCACCAATGTCCAGTCTCTTGACAACAAGGTAGACGAAATTCGAGCGAGGTTTGCCTTCCAGAGAGACATCAGAGATTGTAACATTCTCTGTTTCACGGAAACATGGCTCACTCGGATTACGTTAGAGTCAGTACAGTCACCGGGTTTCTTTGTGCATCGCGCCGACAGAAACAAACATCTCTCTGGAAAGAAGAAGTGCGGGGGCGTATGCCTTATGATTAACGAGTCGAGGTGTGATCATAACAACATACAGGAACTCAAGTCCTTTTGTTCACCTGACCTAGAATTCCTTACCATCAAATGCCAACCACATTCTCTACCAAGAGAATTCTCTTCGATTATAATCTCATCCATGTATATCCCCCCCAAACAGACACCTCAAAGGCCCTGAAAGAACCCTGGGTCTTGACAACACCCTGTGCAACTGGGTCCTGAACTTTGTCGGGCCGCCCCCAGGTGGTGAGGGTAGGAAACAACATCTCCACCCCGCTGATCCTCAACACTGGGCCCGCACAAGGGTGAGTGCTCAGCCCCCTCCTGTAGTCCCTGTTCACCCATGACTGCATGGCCATGCACGCCTCCAACTCAATCATCAAGTTTGCAGACGACTGTCGTGTCTTTGGCTATACCGGATTAAGTGATATGACATGCTATTCTATAAAATAATTTATCCGTAATTAATATCACCTGATTGAGCTAATCGTGTAAATGTAATTAACTAGAGAGTCGGGCACCACAAAATAATATTTATAGAGCTGTTATCTTCCGAATAAACTCTTAAAGACCTAGTAATATTTTACATCAATAGCAGACAATATCAATCGTCACCTTACTTAAGTCTCATCTGAAAGTTGTAAATTCTTGGTTATCTGCAAGAACCCTGGCTAACAATTTGAATCAGCAATAAAATATTGGGTTTAATAATTTATTTACTAAATGCCTAACTAATCACACAGAATTACACATATACACAATTAATCATAACTTGATTACAAATTACATCATTAAGGAAAACGTCCCTAGCGGGCGGAACAGATATGACAGCTTGTTACACAAAAGAAAATGGACTGGGTTTAGTGAAGGAGCGGGAAGACTGAGGAACAAAGGGAAGAAGCTGGGCTATCGTAAATACAGTATCTTATGCATTCTAAATTACCGCCCATTTGGAAAAGGAAAATGCAATAAATATTTACTCTGAGCTGCACTTCGGTAGGTTGGTGGTAGATGGAAGGTCGTGTTGCCCAACCGAGTCCTTTGAAGAATGTCTCTGGTGGTCAAATGGATACGTTGTAGTAACGTTGTTGTGTGGTAGACGGGAAACTCTGTCTGTTCCTTCCTAACCTGCGTTTGCAGCTGCGGTTGCTAACTCAACGGCTAGAAGGTATCACTTCTGTAGTGAATAAGAGTTCAAAGTTCATACCATTCGCACCAAAGCGCACAATGATGTTGGCTTCGTTCTGTAGTTATTATCTGAACCATTCTGACATAGGACCGTCGTCCTACATCCCCGCAACAGGAAGTTCTATTGTGGTCAAGGGCTTATATAGGAAGGGAGAGGAAGGCGTGTTTGAAAAGTTTTATAGCCCATGTCCCTTCACAAGGTGGGCCACTGATTGAGCAGCCCAATCTTATGAAAACCCACATCTCACATTTTAGAAGCTAAAATCACATTTCATCCCATCACAAATAATTTCATATTCAAACATTTAAATTGAACAACAATTCCATGTGAATCCGATAACTCTGATGTGTAGACTTTCTACTGTAGAGTTTATGTCATCTGATCATTGATGAGAATGTCTCAGATGACAACCGAACTGACATCGTATTCATTAAGTACCACTGCATATGTTAAATTGTTCGGCTTACCAGAATATAGTTCACCCCCCCACCCCACTTTCCGATGTTTCCAGAATCTCTATGTTAACCAAGGGTTTTGCAAATGTAACCTCATTTGGAAAAGGGGGGGGGGGTATTTATGACTGTCATAAACCTACCCCCCAGGCCAACGTGATGACACAACATTACAGTGGTAAGCTTGGTTACCAACAATGACGAGACAGCCTACAGGGAGGAGGTGAGGGCCCTCGGAGTGTGGTGTCAGGAAAATAACCTCACACTCAACATCAACAAAACAAAGGAGATGATCGTGGACTTCAGGAAACAGCAGAGTGAGCACCCCCCCTATCCAATTGACGGGACAATCGTGGAGAAGGTGTAGTTTACACATCACGGACAAACTGAAATGGTCCACCCACACAGATAGCGTGGTGAAGAAGGCGCAACAGTGCCTCAAAATATCCTCGTGGGGCTGAAGAAATTTGGCTTGTCACCGAAAACACTCACAAACTTTTACAGATGCACAATTGAGAGCATCTTGTCTGTCTGGCTGTATCACCGCCTGGTACGGCAACAGCTCCGCCCACAACCGCAAGGCTCTCCAGAGGGTAGTGAGGTCTGCACAACGCATCACCGGGAGCAAACAACCTGCCCTCCAGGACACCTACAGCACCCGATGTCACAGGAAGGCCAAAAAGATCATCAAGGACAACAACCACCCGAGCCACTGGCTATCATCCAAAAGACAAAGTCAGTACAGGTGCATCAAAGCTGGGACCGAGAGACTGAAAAACAGTTCCTATTTCAAGGCCATCACACTGTTAAACAGCCTTCACTAACATTGAGTGGATTCTGCCAACAGCCTACGGAGCTGTGAGGGGAACGGCACCTCAGTACCTCCAGGCTCTGATCAGGCCCTACACCCAAATAAGGGCACTGCGTTCATCCACCTCTGGCCTGCTCGCCTCCCTACCACTGAGGAAGTACAGTTCCCGCTCAGCTCAGTCAAAACTGTTCGCTGCTCTGGCTCCCCAATGGTGGAACAAACTCCCTCACAACGCCAGGACAGCGGAGTCAATCACCACCTTCCGGAGACACCTGAAACCCCACCTCTTTAAGGAATACCTAGGATAGGATAAAGTAATCCTTCTCACCCCCCCCCCCCTTAAAATATTTAGATGCACTATTGTAAAGTGGTTGTTCCACTGGATGTCATAAGGTGAATGCACCAATTTGTAAGTCGCTCTGGATAAGAGCACATGTTACATTTTGACAGGAAAATGATCCAATTCACACACTTCACACAAGAGAACATCCCTGCTCATCCCTACTGCCTCTGATCTGGCGGAATCACTAAGCACAAATGCTTTGTTTGTAAATTATGTCTGAGCGTTGGAGTGTGCCCCTGGCTCCGTCAATAAAAAAGCAAGAAAATTGTGTCATCCAGTTTAAGGGATTTGAAATTATTTATACTTTTACTTTTTCAATACTTTAAGTACATTTGAGCAATTTCATTTACTTTTGATACTTAAGTATATTTAAAACCAAATACTTTTATTAGACTTTTACTCAAGTAGTATTTTACTGGGTGACTTTCACTTTTACTTAGGTAATTTTCTATTAAGGTATCTTTACTTTTACTAAATTTTGACAACTGAGTACTTTTCCACCACTGCTACTATACATAGAAAGTCTGGTATTTAAAGCATTCAATGAATTGTGTCATATTAATGATAACTACCAAACTAACCAAACCCAGGTCATCATTTTAAAATAATCTCAATAACATATGAGCTAAATAAAGGATTTATTAAATTGAAATCAATAAAAATGATTTCATGAAAAATAAATGAATACAGTGCATGTCTTAATAACATTTTCCAGTTTCCAGGCTTGTTTGAATAGGAGAGCAACAATGAGATACAAAAGATCAGTAGGTCAGAACCAATAAAAATGTGTCTTACCAGGCCAGGGAGAGAACAGCAGTGTGGTCAACTTGGTCTATGAGTAAGAGACAATGAAGATGTTGGCGCAACTTTAAAGTTCCATTATTTCCATAGTAAAATAGTGGAACTTGGCAAATAAGTAATCGCTTAAAGGGGCAATCAGCAGTTGCAACATCCATTTGTGGACATACATTTTATTTACCTTTATTTAACTAGGCAAGTCAGTTAAGAACAAATTCTTATTTCCAATGATGGCCTGGGTTAACTGCCTTGTTCAGGGGCAGAACGACAGATTTGTATCTTGTCAGCTTGGGGATTTGAACCTTTTGGTTACTAGCCCAATGCTCTAACCACTAGGCTACCCTGTCGCCCCATAAATGAATTATATGTACCCATTGATTCTTGAAGAATTATAAATTATAAATTCCTCATGAGCTTAGTCCAAACGTGGTACCATATCAGAAGCCAAAATAAGATTGCTTTACTCCAATGTTTGTAAACAAAGTAAATGTAGACACATATTGTATAGCATAATAAACACAGTTAAACTGTCATTTTGATATCATGGGATGGTCGGTCCTTGCATCCACAGCTCTGCCTTTGAATTTGAGTGGTTACATTTTTCTAGCCCCATCCCCCCCATGTTATCCAAAAATGGTAGTGGGCTGTTATTGTTTCAACTGCTGTTTGCTGCTTTAAGATTGTCATTTTAAGACAGTCGTGAAGAGTGCACGGCAAAACCTATTCCCCCTCAGGAGACTAAAAAGATTTGGCATGGGTCCTCAGATCCTCAAATGGTTCTACAGCTGCACCATCAAGAGCATCCTGACGGGTTGCATCACTGCCTAGTATGGCAACTGCTCGGCCTCTGACGGCAAGGCACTACAGAGGGTAGTGAGTATGGCCCATTACATCACCGGGGCCAAGCTTCCTGCCATCCAGGACCTCTACACCAGGCTGTGTCAGATGAAGGCCCTAAAAATGTTCAAAGATTCCAATTACCCTAGTCATAGACTGTTCTCTCTGCTACCGCATGGCAAGAGGTACCAGAGGTCCAAGTCTAGGTCCAAGAGACTTCTAAACAGCTTCTACTCCCTAGCCATAAGACTCCTGAACATCTAATCAAATGGTTACCCAAACTATTTGCATTGCCCCTCCCCCTCTTCTATACTGCTGCAGTTCTCTGTTATTATCTATGCATAGTCACTTTAATAACGCTACCTACATGTACATATTACCTCGACACCGGTGCCCCCGCACATTTACTCTGTACCGGTGCCCCCTGTATATGGTCTCGCTATTGTTATTTTACTGCTGCTCTTTAATTATTTGTTACTTTTTTGTAGTTATTTTCTTAAAACTGCATTGTTGGTTAAGGGCTTGTAAGTAAGCGTTTCATGGTAAGGTTACCTGTTGTATTCGCTGCATGTGACAAATAAAATTTGATTTAATTGTATTTTAAGATTGACAATGAGGCATTTACAGTCGATCTAGAAAATATATCACACTGCAATGAAGAGACAAGTTTGGGACTTTATTTTTTTATGTAGATTTCTTCATTAGTCTGTACCTCACCTTGAAGGGTGTACTTGTTATGCAGGTGAATGAGGACCCAAAAGCGACTTGGCGAAAACAGAGTCTTTAATCCAGTAAAGTAACTTTACAATCAAAAGGCATAATTCTACTCATAATGACGAGAACAGACTGGAGACTTGATCAAGAACTGCAGGTTGCCTCGGGAAGGCACTTGAACGTAGCAGACTCAGACACCTGCTCACCACGCAGCATCTGAGGGAAACACGACACGACAGGGCGATACATAGACACAGCACGGTGAACAATAGACAAGGATCCGACAGGGCAGGAACGGAAAACAAGGAGAGAAATAGGGACTCTAATCAGGGAAAAGGATCGGGAACAGGTGTGGGAAGACTAAATGATTGATTAGGGGAATAGGAACAGCTGGGAGCAGGAATGGAACGATAGAGAGAAGAGAGAGAGGAAGGGAGAGAGAAAAAAGGGGAACGAACCTAAAAAGACCAGCAGGGGGAAAATGAACAGAGGGAAAAGCAAAATGACAAGACAATCTAAGACAAAACATGACAGTACCCCCCCACTCACCGAGCGCCTCCTGGCGCACTCGAGAGGAATCCTGGCGGCAACGGAGGAAATCATCAATAAGTGAACGGTCCAGCACGTCCCGAGACGGAACCCAACTCCTCTCCTCAGGACCGTAACCCTCCCAATCCACTAAGTATTGGTGACCCCGTCCCCGAGAACGCATGTCCATGATCCTACGTACCTTGTAAATAGGTGCGCTCTCGACAAGGACGGGAGGGGGAGGGAAGACGAACGGGGGTGCGAAGAAAGGGCTTGACACAGGAGACATGGAAGACAGGATGGACGCGACGAAGATGTCGCGGAAGAAGCAGTCGCACAGCGACAGGATTGACGACCTGGGAGACACGGAACGGACCAATGAACCGCGGAGTCAACTTACGAGAAGCTGTCGTAAGAGGAAGGTTGCGAGTGGAAAGCCACACTCTCTGGCCGCAACAATACCTTGGACTCTTAATCCTGCGTTTATTGGCGGCTCTCACAGTCTGTGCCCTGTAACGGCAAAGTGCAGACCTCACCCTCCTCCAGGTGCGCTCACAACGTTGGACAAACGCTTGAGCGGAGGGAACGCTGGACTCGGCAAGCTGGGATGAGAACAGAGGAGGCTGGTAACCCAGACTACTCTGAAACGGAGATAACCCGGTAGCAGACGAAGGAAGCGAGTTGTGAGCGTATTCTGCCCAGGGGAGCTGTTCTGCCCAAGACGCAGGGTTTCTGAAAGAAAGGCTGCGTAGTATGCGACCAATCGTCTGATTGGCCCTCTCTGCTTGACCGTTAGACTGGGGATGAAACCCGGAAGAGAGACTGACGGACGCACCAATCAAACGACAGAACTCCCTCCAAAACTGTGACGTGAATTGCGGGCCTCTGTCTGAAACGGCGTCTAATGGGAGGCCATGAATTCTGAACACATTCTCGATGATGATTTGTGCCGTCTCCTTAGCGGAAGGAAGTTTAGCGAGGGGAATGAAATGTGCCGCCTTAGAGAACCTATCGACAACCGTAAGAATCACAGTCTTCCCCGCAGACAAAGGCAGACCGGTAATGAAGTCTAGGGCGATGTGAGACCATGGTCGAGAAGGAATGGGGAGCGGTCTGAGACGACCGGCAGGAGGAGAGTTACCCGACTTAGTCTGCGCGCAGTCCGAACAAGCAGCCACGAAACGGCGCGTGTCACGCTCCTGAGTCGGCCACCAAAAGCGCTGGCGAATAGACGCAAGAGTGCCTCGAACACCGGGATGACCAGCTAACTTGGCAGAGTGAGCCCACTGAAGAACAGCCAGACGAGTGGAAACAGGAACGAAAAGGAGGTTACTAGGACAAGCGCGCGGCGACGCAGTGTGCGTGAGTGCTTGCTTAACCTGTCTTTCAATTCCCCAGACTGTCAACCCGACAACACGCCCATAAGGAAGAATCCCCTCGGGATCAGTAGAAGCCACAGAAGAACTAAACAGACGGGATAAGGCATCAGGCTTGGTGTTTTTGCTACCCGGACGGTAAGAAATCACAAACTCGAAACGAGCGAAAAACAACGCCCAACGAGCTTGACGGGCATTAAGTCGTTTGGCAGAACGGATGTACTCAAGGTTCTTATGGTCTGTCCAAACGACAAAAGGAACGGTCGCCCCCTCCAACCACTGTCGCCATTCACCTAGGGCTAAGCGGATGGCGAGCAGTTCGCGGTTACCCACATCATAGTTGCGCTCAGATGGTGACAGGCGATGAGAAAAATAAGCGCAAGGATGAACCTTATCGTCAGACTGGAAGCGCTGGGATAGAATGGCTCCCACGCCTACCTCTGAAGCGTCAACCTCGACAATGAATTGTCTAGTGACGTCAGGAGTAACGAGGATAGGAGCGGACGTAAAACGTTCTTTTAGAAGATCAAAAGCTCCCTGGGCGGAACCGGACCACTTAAAACACGTCTTGACAGAAGTAAGAGCTGTGAGAGGGGCAGCAACTTGACCGAAATTACGAATGAAACGCCGATAGAAATTAGCGAAACCTAAAAAGCGCTGCAACTCGACACGTGACCTTGGAACGGGCCAATCACTGACAGCTTGGACCTTAGCGGAATCCATCTGAATGCCTTCAGCGGAAATAACGGAACCGAGAAAAGTAACGGAGGAGACATGAAAAGAGCACTTCTCAGCCTTCACGTAGAGACAATTCTCTAAAAGGCGCTGTAGAACACGTCGAACGTGCTGAACATGAATCTCGAGTGACGGTGAAAAAATCAGGATATCGTCAAGATAGACAAAAACAAAGATGTTCAGCATGTCTCTCAGAACATCATTAACTAATGCCTGAAAAACAGCTGGCGCATTGGCGAGACCAAACGGCAGAACCCGGTACTCAAAATGCCCTAACGGAGTGTTAAACGCCGTTTTCCACTCGTCCCCCTCTCTGATGCGCACGAGATGGTAAGCGTTACGAAGGTCCAACTTAGTAAAGCACCTGGCTCCCTGCAGAATCTCGAAGGCTGATGACATAAGGGGAAGCGGATAACGATTCTTAACCGTTATGTCATTCAGCCCTCGATAATCCACGCAGGGGCGCAGAGTACCGTCCTTCTTCTTAACAAAAAGAACCCCGCCCCGGCCGGAGAGGAAGAAGGCACTATGGTACCGGCGTCAAGAGACACAGATAAATAATCCTCGAGAGCCTTACGTTCGGGAGCCGACAGAGAGTATAGTCTACCCCGAGGAGGAGTGGTCCCCGGAAGGAGATCAATACTACAATCATACGACCGGTGAGGAGGAAGGGAGTTGGCTCGGGACCGACTGAAGACCGTGCGCAGATCATGATATTCCTCCGGCACTCCTGTCAAATCGCCAGGTTCCTCCTGAGAAGTGGGGACAGAAGAAATGGGAGGGATGGCAGACATTAAACACTTCACATGACAAGAAACGTTCCAGGATAGGATAGAATTACTAGACCAATTAATAGAAGGATTATGACATACTAGCCAGGGATGACCCAAAACAACAGGTGTAAAAGGTGAACGAAAAATCAAAAAAGAAATAGTCTCACTGTGGTTACCAGATACTGTGAGAGTTAAAGGTAGTGTCTCAAATCTGATACTGGGAAGATGACTACCATCTAAGGCAAACATGGGCGTAGGCTTGTCTAACTGTCTGAAAGGAATGTCATGTTTCCGAGCCCATGCTTCGTCCATGAAACAACCCTCAGCCCCAGAGTCAATCAAGGCACTGCATGTAGCACCCGAACCGGTCCAGTGTAGATGGACCGACATAGTAGTACAGGATCTAGATGAAGAGACCTGAGTAGTAGCGCTCACCAGTAGCCCTCCGCTTACTGATGAGCTCTGGCCTTTACTGGACATGAATTGACAAAATGTCCATCAAATCCGCAATAGAGGCACAGGCGGTTGGTGATCCTCCGTTCCCTCTCCTTGGTCGAGATGCGAATACCTCCCAGCTGCATGGGCTCAGTCTCTGAGCCAGAGGAGGGAGATGGTTGCGATGCGGAGCAGGGAAACACCGTTGACGCGAGCTCTCTTCCACGAGCTTGGTGACGAAGATCTACCCGTCGTTCTATGCGGATGGCGAGAGCAATCAAAGAGTCCACACTGGAAGGAACCTCCCGAGAGAGAATCTCATCTTTGACCACTGCGTGGAGTCCCTCCAGAAAACGAGCGAGCAGCGCCGGCTCGTTCCAGTCACTAGAGGCAGCAAGAGTGCGAAACTCTATAGAGTAATCCGTTATGGATCGATCACCTTGGCATAGGGAAGCCAGGGCCCTAGAAGCCTCCCTACCAAAAACTGAACGGTCAAAAACCCGAATCATCTCCTCTTTAAAGTTCTGGTAATTGTTTGAACAATCAGCCCTTGCCTCCCAGATAGCTGTGCCCCACTCTCGAGCCCGGCCAGTAAGGAGTGAAATGACGTAAGCAACCCGAGCTCTCTCGCTAGAGTATGTGTTGGGTTGGAGAGAGAACACAATATCACACTGGGTGAGAAAGGAGCGGCACTCCGTGGGCTGCCCGGAGTAGCAAGGTGGGTTATTAACCCTAGGTTCCGGAGGCTCGGCAGGCCAGGAAGTAACAGGTGGCACGAGACGAAGACTCTGGAACTGTCCAGAGAGGTCGGAAACCTGAGCGGCCAGGTTCTCCACGGCATGGCGAGCAGCAGACAATTCCTGCTCGTGTCTGCCGAGCATGGCTCCTTGGATCTCGACGGCAGTGTTACGAGCATCTGTAGTCGCTGGGTCCATTCTTTGGTCGGATCCTTCTGTTATGCAGGTGAATGAGGACCCAAAAGCGACTTGGCGAAAACAGAGTCTTTAATCCAGTAAAGTAACTTTACAATCAAAAGGCATAATTCTACTCGTAATGACGAGAACAGACTGGAGACTTGATCAAGAACTGCAGGTTGCCTTGGGAAGGCACTTGAACGTAGCAGACTCAGACACCTGCTCACCACGCAGCATCTGAGGGAAACACGACACGACAGGGCGATACATAGACACAGCACGGTGAACAATAGACAAGGATCCGACAGGGCAGGAACGGAAAACAAGGAGAGAAATAGGGACTCTAATCAGGGAAAAGGATCGGGAACAGGTGTGGGAAGACTAAATGATTGATTAGGGGAATAGGAACAGCTGGGAGCAGGAACGGAACGATAGAGAGAAGAGAGAGAGGAAGGGAGAGAGAAAAAAGGGGAACGAACCTAAAAAGACCAGCAGGGGGAAAATGAACAGAGGGAAAAGCAAAATGACAAGACAATCTAAGACAAAACATGACAGTACTCTACATTATTGTTGTATTGTTCACTATATTCAAACAACAATTGTTTTAAAGTATAGTTTAATTCACTCATATGAACTAATAAGCAGTGAGATTGTGTGCAATTATGTTTTATGAATCATTGCTATCCAGGAATGCTTATTGAAGTGTGACAACCCAGAACACATTTGACAATAGTTTATTGTCCATAGCCTACACAATTAGATGTCATTTCCACCGGGAAATTATTTCTGCTAACTGATATTCTAGCTGTTACGTCTACTTCCATTTCATGTGACACATCTTCATTTCTCTTTTGGTTTTGGAAGGCTACCACATTTTAATAGATTCAAGAAATGTCTGGCAGGTTCTTCAAATGAACCTACGTTCACTGAGTGTACAAATTAAGAACAGCTGCTCTTTCCATTACATAGACTAACCAGGTGAAAGCTATGACCCCTTATTGATGTCACTTCATCTATCTACTTCAATCAGTGCAGATGAAGGGGAGGAGACAGGTTAAAGAATATATATATTAAGAAGGTGTTCTTAATGTTTTGTACACTCAGTGTATACTGTGTATTGGCAGAGAGATTACAGTATATACAGTGGATTTTGAAAAATGTTGTTTATCACAAATAGAAAAAATGTATTTCTGAGAGAAGTGAAGTGAAATCTCCATTTTAGTGTTTATATACATGCACATTACCTGCTGATATGGTCAAATGGTACTGGAGAAGCCTTTGCAAGGGAAAGACTGTCACAGCAGTTTTCAGAAGCACATTTCTGGTAAGGCTGTGTGAAATGCAAATACAGTATCTTAGCAGGTGTCTGTCATATACAACACCCGAAATGACAGAAATATCAATCTGGAAGACCAGATTGGTCTCTCGCAAGATTTCTAACAATAGTATCACACCCTGATCTGTTTCAACTGTCTTTGTGCTTGTCTCCACCCCCCTCCAGGTGTTGCCCACCTTCCTCATTATCCCCAGTATTTATACCGGCATTCTCTGTTTGTCTGTTGCCAGTTTGTCTCGTCAGGTCTTACCAGTGTGTTTGTGCGGCGCCCTGCGGTCTCAAGTTAGGTTTCCCTGGTTCTGACCATGCTGCATGCCCTGACCCAGAGTATGCCTGCTGTTCTGTACCTGCCTGACTCTGACCCGTTTACGATCCTCTGCCTGTCCTGAGCCTGCCTGCTGTTCTGTACCTTATTGACTCTACCCTGGATTACGGACCTCTGCCTGCCTTTGACCTGACTTTGGCCTGCCCCCTGTTTGTGTCAAAAAACATCTGTGAATCTAGCTGTCTGCATCTGGGTCTTATTCTGAGTTCTGATAAATAGAAGAGGAAAAAAGAAACCTGCACAATACTCTTGATAGTTTCACTGCTCTTTAATAAGCTTTGCATATCGATATGTTTTTGCTTTATCATTATGGGGTATTGTGTGTAGATTGAGTTTTTTAAATGTTTTATTAATACATTTTAGAATAAGGCTGTAACGTAACAAAAAGTGGAAAAAGTCCAGTGGTGCGAATACTTTCCTAAGGCACTGAATGTACAGGGAAGCATGCTGTCTCATGCTTTGGAAATGCTTGCCATTTCTGTGTTTATGTAACCAGATAAATGTATCTGAGGAGCAGAATACAGGAATCTACTAAGACATGACATTCTCTCCATTTTAGCTAGCCTTTTCACTGAGGCTCAACTCCAAGGTTTTTTCCAGGGTTTAGTTTGCAATAACAGCATAATCCCACACACCCAGTGCCCTGGAATACAATTTCAATGGTTTCCTTGGTTACTTTACAGCCAATTTATTTCCACTACTCTGAATGGTGGGTGAAACGGCATATTGTTTCATTGTGCTTGGACTGTGCCTGTCGCTCAAAACCTCATCTTTGGCCATAGTGTCTGTCAAAAAAATACATTTTTGATAGTGTTAGTACTTTCAGCATATTAGTAGTTAATTGTGTGATTTACAGTGGTTTATGCGTTTAATTCCAAGTGAGATTTATATTGCCAGTAAGCGCTCTCCTTTGAGTGGAGACATCTGGCCAGGGGCTAGTTATTAAAGACACTAGGCCTACAATAATTGGAAAGGAACGGACACACACAACCACTTTCATAGGCTCTAGCCTTCATCAGAGGAAAATAAGGGGAACAGGATAGAGTATTGTTATGCCTTGTAGGCTAAGTGGCTACAAAAGGCAAGCAAACAAGAAGAACCCGACAAACACGTTCTTTGGAGCATCTTATTTTTGTTATCAGCATACGTCTGACAAGTGGACCGTTGGTAACATGTTCAGACAAGCAACAATGAGGGTAAAATGTATAACTTAATATCACTTTTTGGTATTTCACCCATCCCTGGTGAAGAAGGTGGGGAATGCAGGCGTTCCAGATGTGCGCGTCACCTACGCCCACGCGCAAGGACGTGTGCATGCAACGTCATTGAAGGGAAAGCGGAGCAGAAGAGCGAAACATGGCGACATCAAACAATCCGCGGAAATTTAGCGAGAAAATCGCTTTACATAATCAGAAGCAGGCAGAGGAGACCGCAGCATTCGAGGAAGTGATGAAAGATTTGGGTATTACCCGAGCAGCGAGGGTAAGCTTGTCTGTTTTTTTTGTGTTTTTTTTTTACCCATTTGCTGTTATTGCTGGTGAGCTGTCAAATTCAGTAATATTCGCGGCGGGCACGTAGCTGGCCAGGGAGGTAAACAATAACAAACAGCCCCCTACGTGCCAGCTAATATTCTTGGCATGAATGGCAACCAGCAGTCTTATTCTCGTATTCGTGTAGTTATTCTCAAATGGAGAGGTATCCCGACTCAAGTCCCTCCGTCTTCAAAAGTTGCACAATATAGCTCCAGTGCAAGGCTATAGCCAACTAATGTGGGGCGTGCATGCGTGTTTGACAGCCACATCAAATAGAACGTTCGTTGGTTTTTCTGATCGCACTCTAGGCGAGGAAGAAGCTTCAGATGAACAGCAATTTCTATGTATAGAAGCATTTTGGAGAGCAGTATGTTCAGTTTAAAGATCACCAAAGACACACAGGCTAATAACCAGGTGGGAAAAGCAGTCGTGCTGTGAAACTGGGCAGACAAGTACAGCAATATGATTGACAGTGGCATATCAAAGATGAGGACAAACCCGCACAGATTATGTTGACGACAAAAACCGCATGCCGCAGGCCTCTAATGCCAGCAACATATTGCGCTCTAGATCAATGTCATTTCAGTGCTTTTGGCAGTACATTTTTCTACAAAATGTATACGAAATAACATTGGTGCATTTGAGAAACGTTGCCAGCAGAACCAGCGCATTTGAAATAGTTTCAAATGGGCGGGTTCTGAGATACTGTAGCAACATTGGCATCGCTCACTGACTGGTTAAATTACTGCATCCTTATTTTGATGGTACTATGAATTGAATACATTGGACAATCATCAGTGTAGTTTTTGGTTTTAATTCACAGAAAATAACACATTTTCTATTGATTTCAATTGATTAATTCAGTGTTGAGGTGACATCTGTCATAAGGTGAATGCACCAATTTGTAAGTCGCTCTGGATAAGAGCGTCTGCTAAATGACTTAAATGTATAAATGTAAAATCTGTTCTTTTTCCTGAAGTGGGTGATTTATTGTGTTAGGCTGGAACCTTTGGAAGTCAAACCTGGGTGCAATTTCAACAAACACATTTGGGAAGAGTAGGTTTCACTATTTGAGGACATGCTCTGGAACTTTGGGGTGTAGTGTAGTTGTGTATTTCAGACATGCATTTATGAGCATAATTACTGTTACCGCAGTCAGCCATGAAATCCCTAGTTTGAAAGCGATTGTTTTTCTGGAAACGGTGCACCTTTTCCCCTACATGGGACAGCCCCTAGCAATTCCAGTTCTAGCCAATGAGTTTTAGCCCCTCAGCTAGCAAGATGCACACAAAGCGAGCGAGAGGGCTACTAGCTAAAAAGTATACAAAAGTACTGGAGAATCTCTTTTAAAATATTGCTTTTGGCCCTATAGTATTAGTGATGGGGGACGAAGTCGATACAGCTACATATCGGGATATTATTTTGGACAATATATTGTATCGTATCATTTTGGCAATAACGCAATATTATTTTTGTGCTAGTGGCCTGTATACCTGTACTTTTTTAACAACATTTTTGTTTCCATGACTGATTAAAAAAACTCTCTTGACACTCTGCAGCATACGTATGGCGATCAATATAGGTTTGGAACATCGAATCGCAATAAAATAACAGTATCCAATCGCAATAAATATACAATCGTGAGAATCGTAATACATATCGTATTGACAGCTAAAGTATCGTGATAATATTGTATCATGAGGTCCCAGGCAATTCCCAGCCCTAGTTATAGTATGAGGCTATAAACATAATACTTACTTTGTAACATATATTATGCATTCATTAATAGGAAGTGCAAGTCTAATACTCAGTATTTGATAATAACTTTTGACAGTGCAGTAGGCAGCGAGCCTACAAGTTCACTCAAGTAGGCACATTTACCCTATTGACTACATTCATATGTGGTTGGATTTGTGAAACACTGATCCAAAATGCATGTAATCTTCTGTCAACAAAATAACAAGATGTATTCAAACTTGACTCACTATTGGGAGATTACTGTATTTTCAAAACACTCTGGAGAAATAGGCTTTAGAGATTGTTATTAAATGATTTCCCTGCTTTAATCAATAGTGCATGTTTGTGACAGACATGAACAGTTTGGGTACTGTCTGCGTATTAAACAACTTTGATTACCAGCTTTTCTAAACAAAATATAAAAAAATGACTGTCTCGTGATATTACTCAGTATCTCTAGAACATAAGAGAAATTTCTGAAATGTAAACTCAGCAAAAAAAAGAAATGGCCCTTTTTCAGGACCCTGTCTTTTCAACGAAAATCCTTAAAAATCCAAATAACGTCACAGATCTTCATTATAAAGGGTTTAAACACTGTTTCCCATGCTTGTTCAATGAACCATAAACGATTAATGAACATGCACCTGTGGAACGGTCATTAATATACTAACAGTTTACAGACGATAGGCAATTAAAGGTCACAGTTATGAAACCTTAGGTCACTAAAGAGGCCTTTCTACTGACTCTGAAAAACACCAAAAGAAAGATGCCCAGGGTCCTTGCTCATCTGCGTGAACGTGCCTTAGGCATGCTGCAAGGAGGCATGGGGATGCTGATGTGGCCAGGGCAATAAATTGCAATGTCCGTACTGTGAGATGCCTAAGACAGCGCTACAGGGAGGCAGGACGGACAGCTGATCGTCCTTGCAGTGGCAGACCACATGTAACAACACCTGCACAGGATTGGTACATCCGAACATCACACCTGCGGGACAGGTACAGGATGGCAACAACAACTGCCCGAGTTACACCAGGAACGCACAATCCCTCCATCAGTGCTCAGACCGTCCTCAATAGGCTGAGAGAGGCAGGACTGAGGGCCTGTAGGCCTGTTGTAAGGAAGGTCCTCCCAAGACATCACTGGCAACAATGTCGCCTATGGGCACAAACCCACCGTCGCTGGACCAGACAGGACTGGCAAAAAGTGCTCTTCACTGACGAGTTGCGGTTTTGTCTCACCAGGGATGATGGTCGGATTTGCGTTTATCGGAGGAGGAATGAGCGTTACACCGAGGTCTGTACTCTGGAGCGGGATCGATTTGGAGGTGGAGGGTCAGTCATGGTCTGTGTCAGTATGTCACAGCATCATCGGACTGAGCTTGTTGTCATTGCAGGCAATCTCAATGCTGTGCGTTACAGGGAAGACACCCTCCTCCCTCATGTGTTACTCTTCCTGCAGGCTCATCCTGACATGACCCTCCAGCATGACAATGCCACCAGCCATACTGCTCGTTCTGTGTGTGACTTCCTGCAAGACGGGCATGTCAGTGTTCCGCCATGGCCAGCGAAGAGCCCGGATCTCAATCCCATTGAGCATGTCTGGGACCTGTTGGATCAGAGGGTGAGGGCTAGGGCCATTCCCCCCAGAAATATCTGGGAACTTGCAGGTGCCTTGGTGGAAGAGTGGGGTAACATCTCACAGCAAGAATGGGCAAATCTGGTGCAGTTCATGAGGAGGAGATGCACTGCATTTTGCTACACTCGCATTATCTGCTAACTGTGTATGTGACCAATAAAATGTGATTTGATTTGAGATCAACTATTTGCATACTCATAGCAGGTGAACTGTTGAACCTATATGTAAGGCTGGAAAGACATTCATATAGGTGATAGTTATCCCAGTTAGGCCTATATGTGGTGCCATTCAATGTCAAGATGAGGCGGTGTAGCAAGATTGTAGATAAAGAAAACATCATTTAATCATGGGTGATCTGTAATTGCTGAAAAATGTATTTTCTCTATGAAGTTTATTAGGTAAATTGAGGTTAAAGGTGAGTAAATGTCATTTTCACACAACAATAGGTGATTGCTTAGGCCAAACAAGTCTAATCCCCTTGGTTCTAACTGAGATGGATGGAGTGATTTGTAATCTATAGAATCAATTTTAAACAAGGAAAGTTTTTTTTAATCAGTCAGAATTTTTGTGCTCTCTGTCACCCTCATTTTGATTTTGAATTATTGTTGAATATTTCATACCGAACATTATCTGATGCCATGTTTGCTCTTTGTTTTGTTTTGTCACTCCTTATACAGTTACAGTTACAGAAGACCCAGTATTTACAGCTGGGACAAAACCGTGGGCAGTATTATGGCGGATCATTGCCAAATGTCAATCAGATTGGAAATGGCACCATTGACATGCCTTTTCAGGTAATGTGTGTTTGTCGGACTCAAAGTATTCATACCCCGTGACGTATTCCACAATTTGTTGTGTTATAGCCTGAATTCAAAATGGATTACATTTTTCTTCTCTCACCTACACAATACCCTATATAAATGTTAACAAATGTATTTAAAATGAATTAAAGAAATATGTAATTTACATAAGTATTCACACCACTAAGTCAATACTTTGTAGAAGCACCTTTGACAGTGATTACAGCTGTGAGTATTTGTAACTCGGCCACTCAAGAACATTCACTGTCTTCTTGGTAAGCTCCTTGTGTTGAAGGTTATTGTTCTGCTGAAAGGTGAATTAGTCTCCCATTGTCTGGTGGAAAGCAGACTGAACCAGAATTTCCTGAAGGATTTAGCCTGTGCTTAGCTCCATTCCGTATATTCTTTTATCCTGAATAACTCCCCAGTCCTTAACGATTACAATTTAATTTTAATTTTACCTTTAAGAACAAATTCTTATTTTCAATGACGGCCTAGGAACAGTGGGTTAACTGCCTGTTCAGGGACAGAACGACAGATTTGCACCTTGTCAACTCGGGGATTTGAACTTGCAACCTTCCGGTTACTAGTCCAACGCTCTAACCACTAGGCTACCCTGCCGCCCCAAGCATACCCATAACATGATGCAGCCAATATGCTTGAAAATATGGAGAGTGGTACTCGGTTATGTGTTATATTGGATTTGTCCCAAAAATAACACTTTGTATTCATGACAAAAAGAGAATTGCTTTGCAACACTTTATTTCAGTATTACTTTCGTGCCTGTTTGCAAACATATTCTGTACATGCTTCCTTCGTTTCAATTTGTCAATTAGGTTACTATTGTGGAGTAACTAAATAGTTGTCGATCCATTCTCAGTTCTCCTATCACAGCTATTAAACTGTAACTGTTTTAAAGTCACCATTGGCCTCATGGTGAAATCCCTCATGGTTTCTTTCCTCTCTGGAAACTGAGTAGGGAAGGATGCCTGTATCTTCGTAGTGACTGGGTGTATTGATACACCATCCAAATTGTAATTAATAACTTCACCATGCTCAAAGGGATATTCAATGTCTGCTTTAAAAAAACATGTTTTTACTTATCTACCAATAGGTGCCCTTCTTTGCGAGGCATTGGAAAACCTCCCTGGTCTTTGTGGTTGAATCTGTATTTGAAATTCACTGCTTGACTGTCTGACCTTACAGATAATTGTAGGTGTGGGTTACAGAGCTGAGGTAGTCATTCAAAAATCATGTTAAACACTATTATTGCACAAAGAGTCCATGCAATTTATTGTGACTTGTTAAGTACATTTTTACTCCTTAACTTATTTAGGCTTGCCATAAAGTGTTTGGATATTGGAAAGGCATTTCAGCTTTTCATTTTTTATTAATTTGTTGAAACATCAAATAACAATTCCACTTTGACATTATGTGGTATTGTGTGAAGGCCAGTGACAAAAAAAGACAATCAGGTCAAGGGGTGTGAATACTTTTTGAAGTCGCTGTATGTGTCTTACCCGAAATGGAAATTTGTTTACTCTTTTGTTGACATACATTTTTCTGTCTTTTATCTATGGCGCTTGTAACTGGTTTTCTTTGTGCGGTGTCTGCAGACTCCCTTTCAAGGTTCAGGTGACACTAGCAGGACAACACGGCATCATGGATTGGTTGACAGAGTTTACCGGGACAGAAACCGCATCACGTCCCCACATGGAAGGCCACTCGACAAACATGGACGCCAAATATCTTTTACTGTCGGTGTATGCTACTGTATAGTTAACTTTTTATTATTTACAGTCTGCTATGCAATGGATATTTGACTATGAATGACATGGTAATTACATAGTAATTTTACAGTAACAATTAGCCTTTTCGTTAAAGCAATCACCACTATTTAACATCTTTAACCATTGTACTTCAAAAGCATATGCTGTACTTTATGGCATAATGGTGTTTTACATCCATTAACATCAGTTGTGAAATGCTACAGATTTGTGTTGCCCTTAACCAGGGGTATCACATTGATAGCTGTCCATATGGTTCAGTGTATCTGTCACCCCCACCTGACACCAGTTGGAGGAGGTAAGATAACCCGACTATGTGACGTCGAACTGTTTGGATTTCGTTGTGTAACTTTCCACAACTGATACAGTTGGTCACCCCCCCTTAAGTGGTGTATGTCTCTTTCCCTGTGCTATAGGACTAACTCGGACTCTGCGTTGCATCAGAGCACTTTGAACCCACAGGACATTTTCGCGGGAGGCTCACAGGACATGCAGCCGAAACGAGGTGTGTTGGATTTGAACTTGGTACTTCAAGTTTTATAAACTTTACATTATTAGTTCATCATTACACATTAATTATTTTTGGACAGAACCGGTTAGCAAAATGTCTTGGCCCTACAATGATCCCATGAAAGGAATGAATAGCCATTGTAGGGTACAATGCTCTGTTTCCAGTTGGTAGGCTTAATAATGATTTTTGAGTCCAGCCCTGAATTATTAGCCAAGTTGTTATGAGGGAGGTGGTATTCAATGTATTGACAATGAAATATATTGTAATGGCTTTGTTGACTACCCTTTATTGTACTGTTGAATAGTGTCTAGTGTACCTGATAAAAAGTTTTAGACTATGTCTTCGAAGGCTATAGACATTACTCATGGTACGAATGGGAACATCTGAGTGGTTCTCAATGTTACATGCTAATGGTGTCTTTTAAAATGTATTTAACCTTTTAACTAGGCAAGTCAGATAAAAACAAATTCTTCTTTACAATGACGGCCTAGGAACAGTGGGTTAAACTTCCTTGTTCGGGGGCAGAATGACAGATTTTTACCTTGTCAGCTCGGGGATTTGATCTGGCAACCTTTCGGTTACTGGCCCAACGCTCTAACCAGTAGGCTACCTGCCGTTTTTGGGAATCGCCAGCGCTGCCCCAAAATATTTTATGTATCTCAGATTGTTCTCGCATTTCTCACAGAAACGTTGTTGGGAGGAAAGATGCTTGACATGCTTTTTTCATTTGTATCAGAAACCATTTTTGAGAAAATGATGATTAAAGTGGCCATTGTTATATGACATGACATGGGAGAACCGTACACGATTCAGACAACATATTGGTGTCATTGTACTCCTTGTAGTGTGCGCAAAAATATGGAGTATGTATAGACATTCATTTTTGACATTTAATTTATTCAACATAAAACAAATATGAATGTCAAAAGTAGCTTTTTTTTATTTTGTTCATTTTAAGATGTTCTTTGGAACAATATACTATACAAGTACATCACATTTCCAGAGTGGGCTCTTTCCTAACAGTGAATGGGGAAATGGATTCAAAAGACATATGCTGGTGATTTGCCGAATGTGCAATCCTAATGGTCTGTGATTGGTTAAAGGTGCTACACCAGGGGTCTCCAACAACGTGTTCTACCGCAAACTGTCATGAATAAATCTCAGAAGTATCAGACACCGCAAGCTCGCAGATATTATCTAACCAATGCAGCATTGACATTATCCCATCACTGGTTAGCCACTATTGGCATAAAAAGCCAAACCTAATACAATAAAGCTGCCAATTGATTTCCAGCAATATTGCCCCTTTCTGTCTGTGGTGGGCGTTTGTCTATCAGTCCATGTGTAGCCAGTTGATGTGATAACAGTCTTGTGGGTTGACGGAAATACTTTCCCCAAAACATACTCAATTAAATGTTAACTGCAATGTAGGCTTACCTGGCAGAAGTGCAGTGCCTTGCGAAAGTATTCGGCCCCCTTGAACTTTGCGACCTTTTGCCACATTTCAGGCTTCAAACATAAAGAACTGAAAACTGCTGTTCACAAATTTCCATCTAACCTCACTGAGCTCGAGCTGTTTTGCAAGGAGGAATGGGAAAAAAATTCAGTCTCTCGATGTGCAAAAATGATGGAGACATACCCCAAGCGACTTACAGCTGTAATCGCAGCAAAAGGTGGCGCTACAAAGTATTAACTTAAGGGGGCTGAATAATTTTGCACACCCAATTTTTCCGTTTTTGATTTGTTAAAAAAGTTAGAAATATCCAATAAATGTCGTTCCACTTCATGATTGTGTCCCACTTGTTGTTGATTCTTCACAAAAAAATACAGTTTTATATCTTTATGTTTGAAGCCTGAAATGTGGCAAAAGGTCGCAAAGTTCAAGGGGCCGAATACTTTCGCAAGGCACTGTATGTGATGAGTAAGTACAGTTGAAGTCAGAAGTTTACATACTTTTTTCTCCTCACTGTAAGTGTATTTGATCCCCTGCTGATTTTGTACATTTGCCCACTGACAAATAAATGATCGGACTATAATTTTAATGGTAGGTTTATTTGAACAGTGAGAGACAGAATAACAACAAAAAAATCCAGAAAAAAGCATGTTAAAAATGTTAATAAATAAATTTGCATTTTAATGAGGGAAATAAGTATTTGACCCCCTCTCAATCAGAAAGATTTCTGGCTCCCGGGTGTCTTTTATACAGGTAACGAGCTGCGATTAGGAGCACACATTTAAAGGGAGTGCTCCTAATCTCAGTTTGTTACCTGTATAGAAGACACCTGTCCACAGAAGCAATCAATCAATCAGATTCCAAACTCTCCACCATGGCCAAGACCAAAGAGCTCTCCAAGGATGTCAGGGACAAGATTGTAGACCTACACAAGGCTGGAAAGGGCTGCAAGACCATCGCCAAGCAGCTTGGTGAGAAGGTGACAACAGTTGGTGCGATTATTCGCAAATGGATAAAACACAAAAGAACTGTCAATCTCCCTCAGCCTGGGGCTCCATGCAAGATCTCACCTCGTGGAGTTGCAATGATCATGAGAACGGTGAGGAATCAGCCCAGAACTACACAGGAGGATTTTGTCAATGATATCAAGGCAGCTGGGACCATAGTCACCAAGAAAACAATTGGTAACACACTACGCCGTGAAGGACTGAAATCCGGCAGCGCCCGCAAGGTCCCCCTGCTCAAGAAAGCACATACATGCCCGTCTGAAGTTTGCCAAGGAACATTTGAATGATTCAGAGGACAACTGGGTGAAAGTGTTGTGGTCAGATGAGACCAAAATGGAGCTCTTTGGCATCAACTCAACTCGCCGTGTTTGGAGGAAGAGGAATGCTGCCTATGACTCCAAGAACACCATCCCCACCGTCAAACACGGAGGTGGAAACATTATGCTTTGGGGGTGTTTTTCTGCCAAGGGGACAGGACAACTTCACCGCATCAAAGGGACGATGGACGGGGCCATGTACCGTCAAATCTTGGGTGAGAACCTCCTTCCACCATTGAAATGGGTCATGGATGGGTATTCCAGCATGACAATAACCCAAAACACACGGCCAAGGCATCAAAGGAGTGGCTCAAGAAGAAGCACATTAAGGTCCTGGAGTGGCCTAGCCAGTCTCCAGACCTTAATCCCATAGAAAATCTGTGGAGGGGGCTGAAGGTTCGAGTTGCCAAACGTCAGCCTCGAAACCTTAATGACTTGGAGAAGATCTGCAAAGAGGAGTGGGACAAAATCCCTCCTGAGATGTATGCAAACCTGGTGGCCAACTACAAGAAATGTCTGACCTTTGTGATTGCTGCAAAGGTTTTGCTTTTCCAACAGTCTTGAAGGCGTTCCCACATTTGCTGAGCACGCGGGTGGCAGCATCATGTTGAGGATATGTGGATATATTGAAGCAACATCTCAAGACATCAGTCAGGATGTTAAGGCTTCGTCGCAAATGGGCCTTCCAAACTTCAACTGTATATCATTTGTATCTATTACTTGTTATTTGCCAACTTTGCCATGACATGAGCAGCAGCAGTACAGAACCATCACTAGACCGGCACACTAGATGCGCAATTTAAAGGACCAAATGCGCAATTAAAGAGGAATTACACTAAAATAGATGTTATTTTCTTCCAGACTAAAGCATTGACATTGACTCAGAACATCCAATTTTGTTATTTCTCGGTGAACAATTGTCATTTTGAGAGTGAAAAATCCATTTTTAAAAAATGGGATAATATAAACCATAGTTTTTTATATAAAAACCTTAGATTTTATAGGGCCCCCTTAAAGTTATTTGTCATTATACCTGGTAATATAATTAATAGAGAATGGTGCACTACTTTCTCTTGAAGACAAAGGCCCCGGGGAAGAGTTGCAGTGGGGAGGAGAAGAGACGTGCCTATTTGATAGCAATAAAATGCTTGCGACATGTTTCTTTTTGAAAAGTGTTTCTCATGCTAGAAAAGGTTGAAGACCCCTGTGCTACACAAAAGAAATGTGCATTGTGATTTCAGAAAATGTCCATTATATATCTGCAGTAATAGTGGTATGATAGTGTTTCACAGTATTCACCTATTGATTTCTCCCGCCAGAGAGGCAGATGTTGTAAAAATGTGAAAGCTGTTCTGATTTTGTGGTTGTGTTATCTAGTGTAAACAGCTCTGTCGTTTCCTGGTTGCTAAACATTTCAGTTTATGTGAGAAAACAAGCTCTGAATAGTGTAGGGAATCATTGTACCATCTAAATATAGTTTTTACAGCTGTTTGAAGCTGGTGGACCAAAATCACTATTTTACGAGTATATTGTTACAAACAATGTCTTAAGGCCATGTACCACAGGCTGAAGTTACATTTTTGGAGACTTGTTGGTATTTTGTTTAGTTTTTGGGGGGGATTTGCAAAAAGTTCAACTAAAGATGCAGTGTAGTGATGCCTCTAGCACTGATATGCAGTGCATTAGACCACTGCGCCACTCGGGAGCATACCGTATGTATGGATCATAATGTATTTACTGTTTTATTCACGTTTTTAAGTACTGGTGACAAATCATGCATTCTGATTCTTGCATAGATTGTAATGGACACATGATGTGTGTAACATAGTTTCTTGAGGGTTGTACTGATTTATGATGAGCTAATGCTAAGCTATTTGCCAGCTGTGGTAGACGTCATGTTTGTTGACGTCATACAATGCATTCTAGTTGTCACGTAAGCGTCTGTCAGACCAAAGATGTTATAACAAGGGATAGTTCACTCGACTGATTAATGGTGCTTTCAAGACAACTGGAAGCTCTGAAAAATATGAGGTAAAATCACGATATCAGTGATCTTCAGGTTGGAAAGTCGGAGCTCTAGAGAGATGTCCGAGTTGGAATTCCGAGTTGGATGACCGTTCAAAACTACTTTTCCCAGTTGGAGCTTGTCTTTTTTTGGAGTTCCCAGTGTTGTCTTGAACGCTTCATCAGATTGTAACTATGGTACTTCAGGGTTGCCAGCTCAGACCCGCTTTCCAGTGGTTTTATTTTTATTTGGCATATAAATTTCTCCTTTAGCCAAGGGCTAAAATAGAAGTCAGTTCTATTTGTGACGCAGATCGCAGTGCAAGTCCTGCCTCTCCCATCTCCTCATTGGTTTATAGAAGCAGGTACCCACGTGCCATCTCCTCATTGGTTATACCCACGCGGGTGACTGAAAGATGAACGAGGTCAGTGGCAGTAATGCACCTAATTTATGAAAGTCGCAATATAAAGTCCAGAGAAGAAAAGGCCTGGAAGGAGGAGAGATGACTATAAACAATTTAGTTGACTGTTTTATGTGTGGATTAATTTTCGGAGTAGAGGACCTTGTTCATTTCAGGTAAAATAACAACTCAATGTTTATATCCCAGGACAAATTATCTAGCAACAGCAAGCTAGCTAAATAGGACAAATTAGCTAGCAAGTGCAAACTAGCTAGCTAAATTGCCATGCCAAATTAATGTAATTGGTTCAGATTTTGTTTTGATATTTTAACCTGCGTGTAGTGATCGCATTTGGTGTGGGGGGACCAAATAAATTTATGCACGATGGCGCACACGTGTAGACGGTTTGGGTTCCATGTTACAAGTCATATGCTCCGGTTCTTGTATGCACTGTAACACGTACATCGAAGATTTTTTAATATGCTGAAAAGTGGGCAAAGTACGTTAAAAAAAGTTTTTTTACTTTGTTTATTTGCATCTTATTGATTGGCATTCAGGAATTAGGAGTTTTTACTTTTCAAACATAGTTGCCATCATAAAGAATTTAGCTGCAACCTGTTATTTAGACTAGTTTATGGAATGAGTTTGGCTGTGGATGTGTTCCGTGTGATGTTTGGATGATGGCGTTCGCATTTTAGATTTTACAATAAAAGGTGAAATTGAGGAATAAAGTGGTGAAGACCTTTTATTTCCCATCAGAACAAAACATTGTTTACATGCTTTTCTGACCACAATGCTGTTTTAGATACGTTTGTTGCATCATACGTTCTGTTGCAACTGTTCCAATCACATATTTGCGATGGTACGCTGCAGGGACCACTCAACAATGATCACAAATATGTTATCGTATGCATCAAAGGGTTCAAATAAGCAAAATCAAAAAGTGTACTTTTTTATGTTGAATAAATTAATGTGAAAAGTTGTATTTCAGAATCTAGACATACTCCATATTTTAAAGAACACTGAGGGGTATGACATCAAGATGTCTGTTTCATGTACGGTTCACAGTTCATAGAGTCTTACCGGAGACATTTTTAGGCCTAACAAGGGCCTAAAATGGCAACTTTCATCATGATTTTCTAAAAAATGGTTTGTGTTGCAAATGTTAAAAGCATGTCAAACATTCTTTATCCCAATGAAGTTTGCTATGTGAGAATTGCCAAAACAATCTGAGATACCAAAAATATTTTGGGGCTATGCTGGAGTTTCAATATATACAGTACCAGTCAAAAGTTTGGACACCACCTCATTCAAGGGTTTTACTTTATTTTTTACTATTTTCTACATTGTAGAATAATAGTTTTGAAGTCTTCACTATGAAATAACACGTATGGAATTATGTATTAACCAAAAAAAGTGTTAAACAAATGAAAACATATATTTGCACACTCTTGGCATTCTCTCAACCAGCTTCACCTGGAATGCTTTTCCAACAGTCTTGAAGGCGTTCCCACATTTGCTGAGCACTTGTTGGCTGCTTTTCCTTCACTCTGCGGTCCAACTCATCCCAAACCATCTCATTTGGGTGTAGGCAGGTTATCTGATGCAGCACTGCATCACTCTCCTTCTTGGTCAAATAGCCCTTACACAGCCTGGAGGTGTGTTGGGTCATTGTCCTGTTGAAAAATAAATTATAGTCCCACTAAGTGCAAACTTGATGTGATTGTGTATTGCTGCTGTGGTAGCCATGCTGGTTAAGTGTGCTTTTTGAAATTTGAAATAAATCACTGACAGTGTCACTGGCAAAGCACCATCACACCTCATCCATGCTTCACGGTGGGAACCACACATGCGGAGATCATCCGTTCACCTACTCTGCGTCTCACAAAGACACAGCGGTTGGAACCAAAAATCTAAAATTTGGACTCTTCAGACCAAAGGACAGATTTCCACCAGTCTAATGTCCATTGCTTGTGTTTTTTGGCACAAGCATGTCTCTTCTTCTTATCAGTGTCCTTTTTAGTAGTGGTTTCTTTGCAGCAATTCGACCATTCACACAGTCTCCTCTGAACAATTGATGTTGAGATGTGTCTGTTGAACTCTGAAGCATTTATTTGGGTTGCAATTTCTGAGGCTTGTAACTCTAATGAAATTATCCTTCCTAAACTCTCCTTCCTGACTCACATTAAGCATCTCCAATCCAAAATGAAATCTAGAATCGGCTTCCTATTTCGCAACAAAGCTTCACTCAGGCTGCCACACATACCCTCGTAAAACTGACTATCATACCGATCCTTGACTTCGGCAATATCATTTACAAAATAGACTCCTACACTCTACTCAGCAAACTGGATGTAGTCTATCAGAGTGCCATCAGTTTTGTCATCAAAGCCCCATATACTACCCTCCACTGCGACCTGTATGCTCTCATTTGCTGGCCCTCACTTCATATTTGTTCGCAAAAAACCCACTGGCTCCAGGTCATCTATAAGTCTTTGCTAGGTAAAGGCCCGCCTTCTCAGCTCACTGGTCACCGGAGCAGCACCCACCCGTAGCACACTCTCCAGCAGGTATATTTCACTGGTCACCGGAGCAGCACCCACCCGTAGCACACGCTCCAGCAGGTATATTTCACTGGTCACCGGAGCAGCACCCACCCGTAGCACACGCTCCAGCAGGTATATTTCACTGGTCACCGGAGCAGCACCCACCCGTAGCACACGCTCCAGCAGGTATATTTCACTGGTCACCGGAGCAGCACCCACCCGTAGCACACGCTCCAGCAGGTATATTTCACTGGTCACCCCCAAAGCCAACTCCTACTTTGGTCCGCATTTCCTTCCAGTTCTCTGCTGCCAATGACTGGAACAAATGACAAAAATCACTGAAGCTGGAGACACATCTCCCTCACTATCTTTAAGTATCAGCTGTCAGAGCAGCTTACAGATCATTGCACCTGTACATAGACCATCTGTAAATAGCACACCCAACTACCACATCCCCATATTATTGATTGTTTTGCTCCTTTGCACACCAGTATCTCTACTTGCACATTCATCTTCTGCTCATCTATCACTCCAGTGTTTTTAATTGCTCAATTGTAATTATTTTGCCACTATGGCCTATTTATTGCCTTAGCTCCCTAATCTTACTTCATTTGCCACACTGTATATAGACTTTTCTATTGTGTTAATGACTGTACGTTTATTCCGTGTGTAACTCTGTTTCTGTCACACTGCTTTGCTTTATCTTGGTCAGGTCGCAGTTGTAAATGAGAACTTGTTCTGAATTGGCCTACCTTGTTAAATAAAGGTGAAATAAATAAAAAATCCTCTGGGTCTTCCTTTCCTGTGGCGGACCTCATGAGAGACAGTTTCATCATAGATCTTGATGGTTTTTGCGACTGCACTTGAAGAAACTTTCTAAGTCAATACGGAACATTTCAAGAACTTATCTTCATGTCTTAAAGTAATGATGGACTGTCGTTTCTCTTTGCTTATTTGAGCTGTTCTTGCCATAATATGGACTTGGGTCTTTTACCAAATAGGGCGATCTTCTGTTTTCCACCCCTACCTTGTCACAAAACAACTGATTGGCTCAAAAGCATTAAGAAGGAAATAAATTCCACAAACAAACTTTTAATAAGGCACATCTGTTAATCGAAATGCATACCAGGTGACTACTTGATGTAGCTGGTTGAGAGAATGCCAAGTGTGTGCAAAGCTGTCATCAAGGCAAAGGGTGGCTACTTTGAAGAATATAAAATATATTTGGATTTGTTTCTGGTTACTACATGATTCCATATGTTATTTCATAGTGTTGATGTCTTCACTATTATTCTACAATGTAGAAAATAATCTAAATAAATAAAAACTCTGGAATGAGTAGGTGTGTTTTACGAACTTTTGACTGGTACTGTATATTTGTAGCTCTTTTAAATTCCAGATAAGTGACAATTTAGATAAATCCAACTCCCTCTCCCTCTCCCTCTTTCTTCTCCTCAATCTCCCCAGTGCTTATGCTTCATGTACCAAGGCCAGAAGACACAGAATCAGATATGGACAAAGATGAACAGAAACAGAACTGGGATGGTAAAAAGGTGAAATTCACCCAGATCTGGTGATATACAGTTGAAGTTGGAGGTTTACATACACCTTAGCCAAATACATTTAAACTCAGTTTTTCACAATTCCTGACATTTAATCCTAATAAGAATTCCCTGTCTTAGGTCAGTTAGGATCACCACTTTATTTTAAGAATGTGAAACTTCAGAATAATAGAGAGAATTGTTTATTTATATTTCAGCTTTTATTTATTTCATCACATTCCCAGTGGGTCAGAAGTTTACATGCTACCAAATACTAATAGAGTGTATTGCCTTTAAATTGTTTAACTTGGGCCAAACATTTCGGGAAGCCTTCCACAAGCTTCCCACAATAAGTTGGGTGAATTTTGGCCCATTCCTCCTGACAGAGCTGGTGTAACTGAGTCAGGTTTGTAGGCTTCCTTGCTCGCACTCACTTTTTCAGTTCTGCCCACACATTTTCTATTGGATTGAGGTCAGGGCTTTGTGATAGCCACTCCAATACCTTGACTTTGTTGTCCTTAAGCCATTTTGCCTCAACTTTGGAAGTATGCTTGGGGGCAGTGTCCATTTGGAAGACCATGCTTTAACTTCCTGACTGATGTTGCTTCAATAAATCCACAATTTTCCACCATCCCCCCCTTTTTCCTCCAAACATAACAAGGGTCATGATGGCCAAACAGTTATATTTTTGTTTCATCAGACCAGAGGACATTTCTCCAAAAAGTACCATCTTTGTCCCCATGTGCAGTTGCAAACCGTAGTCTGTCTTTTTTTATGGAGGTTTTGGAGCAGTGGCTTCTTCCCTGCTGAGCAGCCTTTCAGGTTATGTCGATATAGGACTCGTTTTACTGTGGATGTAGATACTTTTGTACATGTTTCCTCCAACATCTTCACAAGGTCCTTTACTGTTCTGGGATTAATTTGCACTTTTCGCACAAACATATGTTCATCTCTAGGAGACAATGTGTCTCCTTCCTGAGCGGTATGACTGCTGCGTGGTCCCATGGTGTTTATACATGCATACTATTGTTTGTACAGATGAATGTGGTACCTTCAGGCATTTGGAAATTGCTCCCAAGGATGAACCAGACTTGTGGAGGTCTACAATTTTTGTTCTGAGGTCTTGGCTGATTTCTTTGGATTTTTCCATGATATCAAGCAAAGAGGCACTGAGTTTGAAGTTAGACCTTGAAATACATTCACAGGTACACAATTGACTCAAATGTCAATTAGCCTATCAGAAGCTTCTAAAGCCATGACATCATTTTCTGTACATTTCCAAGCTGTTTAAAGGCACAGTCAACTTAGTGTATGTAAACCTCTGACCCACTGGAATTGTGATGCAGTGAAATAATCTGTCTGTAAACAATTGTTAGAAAAATGACTTTGTAGATGTCCTAACCGACTGGCCAAAACTATAGTTTGTTAACAAGACATTTGTGGAGTGGTTGAAACACTTAGGTTGGAGTAATTTAAAACTAGTTTATGTAAACTTCTGACTTCAACTGTATCTCCACTGTTTTGTTATACAGCACTAACTGAGTTGTATTTTATTCTGAGTTGTAATTTTTATTTTCCCTTAGAATGCTTCATCAAGGTCCAAGGTCCCAGGAATCAAGTGAGTACTTCAATGAGTCCCACAGGCTGTAACATTTAAACAAATATCCTGACTACATGTGAGCTTTGAATGTCTGATTACAATAGCCTGTGACAAGTGACAGATTATGGTGGTTTAGTGATGAGTTGATGTTTTTTCAACTGTAGACATCTGATATTTTGGAATAGTTTGAGATCTTTGAGAAATGTTGTGGATCCAGCCATTTCTGGCTGTGTGTGATTTTATGTTATTGTTATTTTTAGAATGTGAACAGATTCCCTTGCAGGGATATCAGCAGATATGTGTCCTGATCTTATAAGAGTGAAATCAATTGGAGACAATTAGCCTGTCCTTGGGCTTGTGTGCAATTCATTTATTGCTTTTTAAAACAACTAATTGACCGATGTTGGTTCCATTGTTTGAATTCCATTTAGTTTTTTTCTTCTTCTGTGAGCTGAATGTGTAGTTTCTGTAGAGATGAATCAGATCAAGCATGAAGTGTGTGATTGTAGTAGGGAGGAAAATATTCGACATGGTTTAGCTCAGAAAAAGTGGTAATTAACGACAATGACCATAATCCATTGCGCTGAGCACTGAGCTGTAATAAGAATGGTGTGGAAAAGACAGACTGAGGGAAAACCAACTGCATGATTGAGAGGGATAAAAGCAGTTGCTTTACAAGGTATTGCTACCAGAAAATACATGTTTTTAAATGATTGATAGTTGGTATTCAGCAGTCCTATAAGTATACCTTATTTACTTTGAAGAACTACTCAAATAAAAATAAAATAAAAAAATGTTTAATTAAAATAAAGTAATGTGAATAAATGATGGTTAATAAGCAATAGTGGGTAGTCACTACCATTTTAATAGTTTAAAAAAACGTTTTAATACATTTTTATTCTGTGTTACAGCATTCAGCCCACAGTAATGCATAGTGCATTTAATGTAAAAAAAAAATAGATGGATACCGAAATAGAAAACCATAATTATTTTTGAATATTCTAACCGAACTGACCTCAAAAAGGACTATTCACTCAGCACAACATGATGCTCAACTTCCTATCCGGCTCGAAGGACCATGTACACTACCTTTCAAAATACATTTCCTTGATTTTGAAAGAAAAGCTACTTTTTTTGTCCATTAATATAACATCAAATTGATCAGAATTACAGTGTAGACAAATGTAAATGTAAATGTAGACATTGTTCATGTTGTAAATGACTATTGTAGCTGGAAATGGCTGATTTTAATTTGAATATCTACATAGGTGTACAGAGGCCCATTATCAGCAACCATCACTCCTGTGTTCCAATAGCACGTTGTGTTAGCTAATCCAAGTTTATCATTTTAACATGCTAATTGATCATTAGAAAACAATTTTGCAATTGTTAGCACAGCTGAAAACTGTTGTGCTAATTAAAGAAGCAATAAAACTGGCCTTCTTTAGACCAGTTGAGTATCTGGAGCGTCAGCATTTGTAGGTTTGACTACATGCTCAAAATGGCCAGTAACAAATAACTTTCTTCTGATATTCGTCAGTCTGTTCTTGTTCTGAGAAATGAAGGCTATTTCATGCGAGAAATTGCCAAGGAACTGCAGATCTCATACAACGCTGTGTACTACTCCCTTCACAGAACAGTGCAAAGTGGCTCTAACCAGAATAGAGAGGAGTGGGAGGCCCCGGTGCACAACGGAGAAAAAAGACAAGTACATTAATGTCTAGTTTGAGAAACAGACTCCTCACAAGTCCTCAACTGGTAGCTTCATTAAATAGTACCCGCAAAACAACCAGTCTCAACGTCAACAATGAGGAGGCAACTCCGGGATGCTGGCCTTCTAGGCAGTGTTGCAAAGAAAAAGTCATATCTCAGACTGGCCAATAAAAAGTAAAGATAAAAAATTGGCAAAGAACAGAGACACTGGACAGACGAAGATTGGAAAAAAGTGTTATGGACAGACAAATCCAAGTTTGAGGTGTTCGGATCACAAAGAACATTCGTGAGACACAGAAAACAATGAAATAATGCTGGAGTAGTGCTTGACGCCATCTGTCAAGCATGGGGGAGGCAATGTGATGGTCTGGGGGTGCTTTGGTGGTGGTGAAGTGGGAGTTTTGTACAGGGTAAAAGGGATCTTGAAGACGGAAGGCTATCACTCCATTTTGCAACGCCATGCCATACCCTGTGGACAGCGCTTAATTGGAGTCAATTTCACATTTACATTTAAGTCATTTAGCAGACGCTCTTATCCAGAGCGACTTACAAATTGGTGCATTCACCTTATGACATCCAGTGGAACAGCCACTTTACAATAGTGCATCTAAATCTTTTAAGGGGGGTGAGAAGGATTACTTTATCCTATCCTAGGTATTCCTTAAAGAGGTGGGGTTTCAGGTGTCTCCGGAAGGTGGTGATTGACTCCGCTGTCCTGGCGTCGTGAGGGAGTTTGTTCCACCATTTCCTCCTACAACAGGACAATGACCCAAAGCACAGCTCCAAACTATGCAAGAACTATTTAGGTAAGAAGCAGTCAGCTGGTATTCTGTCTATAATGGTGTGGCCAGCAGAGTCACCGGATCTCAACCCTACTGAGCTGTTGTGGGAGCAGCTTGACCGTATGGTACGTAAGAAGTGCCCATCAAGCCAATCGAACTTGTGGGAGGTGCTTCAGGGAGCATGGGATGAAATCTCTTCAGATTACCTCAACAAATTGACAACTAGAATGCCAAAGATATGCATGGCTGCAAATTGAGGATTCTTTGACAAAGCGAAGTTTGAAGGACACAATTATTTCAATTAAATCATTATTTATAACCTTGTCAACGTCTTGACCATATTTCCTATTCGTTTCATGTATGTTTTCATGGAAAACAAGGACATTTCTAAGTGACCCCAAACTTTTGAACGGTAGTGTACATTTCCAAGGGAAATCCACAATGGACAAAATATTTCTGAAGTCCAGGGGGGGGGTCTGATTTATTTTTCTATGTTGTTTTACATACTCTGCAGCAGCCTGTGAAATTGGCTGGCTGTGCATATACTACCCAATGATTTAAATATATTCAGTATACTAGATGGCGGACAGGGCACTTTTGTTGAAGCCAACATGCCTCCATTTTAGCACACCCCCACCATTGTAAAAAAACATTGGAAGCTATGGAAATGCATTTTTTTTTGCCACGTTTATTCTAATAGACACCTTAATACTTTTAAACTAAACACATTTTCCTTAAATTATCATTTTTTATAGAGCTTGAATGTTAGTCCCCACTACAACAAAATAATACTTCGTGCCTTCAGAAAGTATTCACACCCCTTGAATTTTTCCACATTTTGTTGTTACAGCCTGAATTGAATGTAAAAGAGAAATTTGGGTTTTCTACATTTTACAAATGAATAAAAATGGAAAAGCTGAAAGGTCTTGATTCAATAAGTATTCAACCCCTTTGTTATGGCAAACCTAAATAAGTTCAGGGGTAAAAATGTGCTTAACAAGTCACATAATAAGTTGCATGGACTCACTCTGTGTGCAATAATAGTGTTTAACATGCTTTTTGAATGACTACCTCGTCTCTGTACCCGACACAAATATCTCTAAGGTCACTCAGTCAAGGTCACTCAGAATTTCAAACACATATTCAACCACAAAGACCAGTGAGGTTTTCCAATGCCCTGCAAAGAAGTGCACCTATTGGTAAATGGGTAACAAAAAAGCTGGCATTTAATATCCCTTTGAGCATGGTGAAATTATTAATTACACTTTGGATGGTGTATCAATACACCCAGTTGCTACAGAGATATAGGCATCAGTTGTCGAAAAGGAAGGAAACCACTCAGGGATTTCACCATGATTGGTTGAGTGGTCACCAATGGTGACTTTAAAACAGTTAGAGTTTAATAGCTGTGACAGGAGAAAACTGATGATAGATCCACAATATTGTAGTTACGCCACAATACGAACCTAATTGACAGAGTGAAAAGAAGGAAGCCTGTACAGAACAAAAATATTCTAAAACATGCATCCTGTTTGCAACAAGGCATTAAAGTAATACTGCAAACTAAATTGGCAAAGCAATTCATTTTTGTCCTCAATACAAAGCCTTATGTTTGGGGCAAATACAATACATTACTGAATAACACTCTATATTTTCAAGCATAGTGGTGTCTGCGTCATGTTATGGGTATGCTTGTCATGTTATACTCTATACCAGGCGGTTTCAGAGGAAGGCCCTAAAAATTGTCAAAGACTTCAGTCACCCTAGTCATAGACTGTTCTCTCTGCTACCGCACGCAAGCGGTACCGGAGCACCAGGTCTAGGTCCATGAGGCTTCTAACAAGTCATTACGACTCCTGAACAGCAAATCAAATGGCTACCCAGATAATTTGCAGTCTGCTTTCCACCAGACACTGGGAGATTAATTCACCGTTGAGCAGGACAATAACCTACAACATAAGGCCAAATCTACACTGGATTTGCTTACCAAGAAGACCTTGAATGTTCCTGAGTGGCAGAGTTACAGTTTAGACTTAAATCTACTTGAACATTTATGGGAAGACCTGAAAATGGTTGTCTAGTAATGATCAACAACCAATTTCACAGAGCTTGAAGAATTTTGAAAAGAATAATGGCCGATTTGTTGCACAATCCAGGTGTGGAAAGCTCATTGAGACTTACCCAGAAAAACTCACAGGTGTAATCACTGCCAACGGTGCTTCTACAGAGTATTGACACAGGGATGTGAATACTTAAATACATTAGACATTTCTGTATTTTATTTTCTATAAATTGGCAACATTTTCAAAAAACATGTTTTCACTTTGTCATTATGGGGTATTGTGTGTAGACGGGTGAGAAATCAATTTGAATTCAGTCAGTAACACAACAAAATGTGGAATAAGTCAAGGGCTATGACTACTTTCTGAAGGCACTGTAAATTCATGTAATTGTGTCCTTTTAATTGAAATACTGTAGAATTCCATTAATTCCTATGGAGGGACTGCTTCTTCTGAGGAGTACCAATATGGCTGACCGGTGGAGTCAAAGCCTCTCATTGGCCAAAACATAGTATATCAACCCTGGATTGCGGATGCATCGTTGATACTACCTCAACTATCATTATGGGGATACCGATCAACTCTTTTTCTATTTCCAGTATATTCCCGTCTCCGGATCAGGATCTGACTGCGACACTGATGCCATCAGCCCACGACACGGGCGGTGGCTCCCTGCCTGATCTGACCAACATCCAGTTCCCCCCTCCGCTGCCCACCCCCCTGGACCCCGAAGACTCCACCCTCAGCACCTCCAACAGCAAGGGAAACTTGGCCCCCAGCCACTCACACAGTTTCAGTTCCACAAGCCAAGGTGACCTCTGTCCTCCACCTTCCAGAACAATAGATATACAGGGTTTTGCAAACCAGGTTTGAAATCCTGATTTTTCAAAAGTGTGAGGAGATGGTGACAACATATGGTGCCAAAATGTATCTATCTATGACTCTATTTCTCTAGCTTTCTATGAAACTGTGGGAATTCTCAAGGGGATGTTTGCTGTTTTGTGTCCCACCAGGACAGACCACCTCCCAGCAAGGCAGGCAGGACAACATGGTCAACCAGGACTCCCACCAGCACCACTCCCTACAGCTCTCCCCCACCCTGTCGCCACCGCTCACCCTCGCCCAGGTAGCACGTACCGTACTTTACCCTTCTAGCACTGTGATTGTTACATATTTCTAAATAACCTTCCTTGTGTATTGACAATTATTGTATTCTGTAGTTGTATCCTCCCTATTTGAATGCACTTAAAGTTGCTCTGGATAAGAGCACCTGCCAAATGACTAAAAGGTAAGAGAATGGAGGATTGTAGTAGATGTTTCTATCACAGTTTGTAGACTAATTCTCCCTTTTCCCCACACTGACTAATTTCAAACCCCTATGTCCATCTGTCTCAGGCAGAGACCATCGATGCCATGACTCTGGAAGCGCAGTTGTCCCAGTATTCGTTCTTCAGCCAGTCCTCTTCTCAGCAGCAGCAACAGACCACTCAAGGACTGACCAGGCTGGTTCAGCTCCCCTCCCCTCTGAACACCTCCTCCATCCAGACACAGAACTCCATGGATATGAACTCGGTAAGCTTACCTAATCAAACCGTTCCCTCTTCAAACGTTTCCCTATCCTACACTATGTCTGTAGGACAATATAGTACTCAAACCCACTTAGTATTCCTACACTATGGAACACAATTTAATCTTTGGTTTGATCTTGAGGTCAGAGGAACTAGCCTACTTCTTAAAGTAGGTTTTTTTCTGCTTTAGGAGCATTCGGTAGAGAAATGCTCTGGAATTTAAGTGTCAAACATTTCTTTAGCATCGCCCCAACCGTGCTGAACTTAGAGGTTTTAGTGCCCATGTGTAAGTAGATGCTTCATTGAATAGTATTACAATACGAATGCATCAGTTTCTGTTGCAAGGGTCTTGCTACTCTGTTGCGATAAAACCATGTGTGGTTATTATGAGGACGACAATATCTGTTGGCTTCAACTTGGCTTTCCATGCAAATCCTTCCATTTAAAAAATGAGCCCGTTTTTTGGGTACTTTCTCATTATAAAAACAGTTATGGTGAGATTACCGCTGTTCATGGATTTATTTTGTGTGCATGCGCCGGCCATATAATGTAGGCGACAGGAAAATCTGTTAAGCCCTATATGTACAATCATCAACAAGGCGCTGTGCACTCTATGGAAAATAATGAAAGATGTGGGAGGTGTTAGTGCATTGTGGAAGTAATCTTCCACAGAACGCATAGAGCCCCGAGTTGTTTATCCCTATTATACCATTGCTATAATTTAACAAATCAAATGTATTTATATAGCCCTTCTTACATCAGCTGCTATATCAAAGTGCTGTACAGAAACCCAGCCTAAAACCCCAAACAGTAAGCAATGCAGGTGTAGAAGCACGGTGGCTAGGAAAAACTCCCTAGAAAGGCCAAAACCGAGGAAGAAACCTAGAGGAACCAGGCTATAAGGGGTGGCCAGTCCTCTTCTGGCTGTGCCGGGTGGAGATTATAACACAACATGGCCAAGATGTTCAAATGTTCATAAATGACCAGCATAGTCAAATAAGAATAATAATAATAATCACAATAGTTGTCGAGGGTGCAGCAAGTCAGCACCTCAGGAGTAAGTAACACATTTGCCCGGAAGAAATGTGTTCATTTGCTGGTAGAAATGTGTTCAACATCCACCTGCCCTCTGCTGTTTCATAGAGCGGGTAGTGAAGGAAAACCCAAGGTCGTTACAGTATAATATAGGGATAATCAACCCGGGGATCTAACGTTATGCTTTCTCTGGAAAATAATGCAATTCCGTTGAACGTTAGCGTGTCGTGGAACACACCTTCCACGTCGTTCACCGTTTTTCATAGAAAGCGTAGCCCCTCGTTGACTGTCCCTTACATAATGCACACTCTAGAATGCCCTTCAAGCCAATCAGAAACGAGTATTCAACAATTTCATGGTATACTTAAGCAATAAGGTACGAGGGGCTGTGGCCAATATACCAGTGCTAAGGGCTGTTCTTGTAACGACACGATACGGAGCTATTGCTATTATAAATTGGTTACCAACATAATTAGAACAGTGAAAATAAATGTTTTGTCATACCTGTGTAAAACAAAGCATGCAGCCAATCAGTATTCAGGGCTCGAACCACCCAGTTCATAATATAAATTATACGATTGTATAACATTGAGGTCCTAGACAATTACATTTAAGTGCTTTGGAAAAGTCCCTGCATTTGAATGAACTCTGCTTAAATGATGTATAGTCCTAGGCCTATTATGTATAGTCCTAGGCCTGTTATATAGATGGAGTAATGGATTAATTATTCCTCGAAGTATGTGGAACTGCATGAAAATCTGTTTGATTTTTGTTTCAATCTAGTGGCGAAAGAAACGCACACCTGTTTAGGTGAGGTGCTGGCTAGCGGAGTAGAACACTTGGAAAAGAAAAGGAGAGCCCCACACTCTAGGAGCTCAGTTGAAATAATTTAATCACCAACGTTTCGACAGACAAGCTGTCTTCATCAGGGTATAATGACAAACACTGCGGGTCACTAGTTCATAACGTGTCAAAGAACACACAGGTGTCTGTAACCATGGCCGGGTGTGGCCTGATATTATTGGTTAATTCTCAGATATAAGAAAAAAACATGAATGGATAGCATATTTTTGTTTCAAACCATTTTAAATAGTTTATCCCAATGTCACACATTGGCTCCATTTATTTATAGAAAGACCCACATACTGTATACCTCAGTAGTGAACTCAGAGATAAAATATGAGTGTCTGTCAATACTGACGTGATTCATCACATCACATTGGGTGATCATGTGTCAACTTAGCTTTTGTTTGAGTAAACATACAGTCAACTAATCTTCTATTGCGTGAAGATGGAATTTGACCATTGTATTGGTGATGTGCTGGATCTTGTGGAAGTGGATTGCAGTGGTCTTGTCTTGAGCAGAAGACAAACCGAGAGGAGAGAGCTACTACTGTAAATGCCAGTTGATTACTCAGTTATCTTGTTGAAGAATGACCCCAAATGGCTAGCTAGTGAGTCAGCTATTTGCACAGTACACACCCTAAAGGAGGAACAAACCCTTACATAACATTATTTTTGATCATTGAAGCCACAGTGTCTGAGGGATTCCATTAAAACGTTTGATTGTTAGCCTAATTCTGGTCTCTTTATACAGTTAGGTTAAATCAAGGCCATGATGATGGTACAAGTCAACTAATAACTAATACAGGGCATGTTTAGCAAAAATGTAGGAAAGACATGAGCCCCATCCTCTGTGTGTATGTGTCCTCATAGGCAGGCTGGGACACACACAGCATACCTTCTCAGAAGGGACAGTCAGTCGGTCAGTCTAACTAAAATGTCCTGTATTAGGGCTCTTTCCCCCAACAGTACCGCAGTAGGGCTGGGTCTTCAGCCAATCAGTCTCCAACCTCTCCAGTCTCCAATCAAGGCTTCTCACCTGGAGGCTCGCCTCAAGTAAGGGCGTGTGACCAAAACCTGCTGACTGTATATACTGTTCCTCCATCGTAGTTCTGTTTTCGTCATCAGCTGGGCCTCTTGGCTGCCCCTACTGGCTGCTCTTGTGTCTTCAACCCCCTGCCACCCCCATCGTGGTGTCTCGCAATGTCACTGACCCCGTCCCCTTTGCTGCTTCTCTGTGTCTGCATCCTAAGTGGCCTCGTAGCATAGTCACTAAATTTATAAACTTTAGTTAGTTAGTTGAGTAAGGAAAATGTACTTAGTAGTTAACACTTAGCCACCTGAGCCACCTTTTTTCCTTGCTAGAGTTGAATCACTTGTTTATTGTGAAAAATCAAGAAGGAGCAGTGTCCCTCTACGAGGGCCTGTAGGCTAGATGAACATTGTAAGTTCAATGTAAATGTATTATATAGGCCTACACTTACAGCATTGAATAACTAAGTCATATCTTGTTAGGGGAAATCTTTCATTGAGTAGCTACATTTGTTGTATTTGTTCATTCGTTTGTGCTTCTGTTGGCTTTGCCCATCGATTCTTTCTCTCATCTAGATGGCTAACCTGCAGTGTAGCTGACAGTCAATGTGCTATTATCATGTTCTTCCCCGCTGTTCTTTTGGCAGGGCACAGATGTGGTTCTGAACTTAAAGGGGCATGGCGAAGTCTGCCTTACTGAGTCTGCCTGTGAAAATGCTCCTATTATTTATACATTAAGGCGGACGATGAAAGAGGTTACTCTTTTCGGGTTTAATAAGGATATGCAATTAAAACTCGAAGAGCATTACTGGACGATTGAATGTTTTATAAATTCTAGCTTTACTCAGAAAAGGGATTTCCATATGATTTCATATCGTTGTATTTATTTATTTAAAGTTCATCAGAATTCTCAGTACTAAAGCTTACATGGTAACTGCAACCCTTTTGAAAGACTCCCTACAACATTATTGGTTGTGGGTTGATAACATTTATTAAGTGCTTTCAAGTAGGTCCTAGTATTCAGTACATGTTGACATTGGCTGGTTGGGCACTTACATGAACATCAGAAAAACAACAGGTAAATGCAATTGATCTGTGGAGTAATCTTGAAAGATGAGATGGGCATAGATGTGAAGCGGTTACTATGATGACTTAATCAACTAATGGAGGAGATTGAGGTTGAATGCACAGTGAATTAATTGATGGGCTTGTGAAACATGAATCCTGCTGTGCTTGTACTGTATCATGCTTAATCTAGACCGGGCTACAGTATGTTATGGTTTGTTTGCAGGATTGCAGATGTGTGCAGTGTTTTCTGTGTTGCCTGGAGCTCAATGGAAAGCAAAACTCAATCGTTTGATAGGAATGTCTTATGAATTGTGAAATTATTCAGTTACAGAGTTGTGGTGTGATTCAAATGCTCTCTGTGTCTGCTCTTCTCCCATATTTTATACTTGTGAATTAATATCCTGGTGTTGTTTTTAACAAAAAGAGGGGATATACTTGTGTTCTAGCACAACTCCATATTGGGCAGTGTATTTGCAGACTTCTATGACCAGCAACTCGCATCCAGACAGACCAGTGCTCTCTCCCAACAGGTAAGTTAAGTTTAACAGTCTGCCTCAGGACTAGTTATGCAAGTTAATATTAGATACTTGTTTATATGGCAATAGTTTCCAATATGTTTGCCTCACAACACAACAGGTATCCAGTTTTTACTTTGAACTGGATCTTTATATTGGATAAGACACTTTTGATGTGATGGGCTATCTATTGATCCATTCTGACAATATTGGGAAACAAAGCGCAATAGAATAATATGCCTCCCAGTTTTTTCCCCATTGTACTATATCTTTATATTGACCATTTGTGTACAGAAATGAACCCTTGTTGTTGAGTGTTGGCTAACCTCCTGGTATGTTGATTTGCTGTTTTCTCTGTTCCTCAAACAGCTGGAGCAGTTCAACATGATCGACAGCAATAGTCTGTACGGCCAGGGCTCAACCCTCAGCTACTCCCAAGCAGCGATGATGGGTTTGACGGGAAGCCACGGCAACCTGCAAGACTCCCAGCAGCTGGGCTACAGTAGCCATGGCAACATCCCCAACATCATTCTCACAGGTACTATTCTGACTCACCGGGTGGCTCACTCAAGCCTCAGAAAGGCTAGGCAGTGGAATAGAGTTCAGTCAATGTAAACATTCTCTCCATACAAGGCTCTTATGTCTACAGGTCCAAGGCATGCCTAACTGTTCCATAACCTGTCTGAATGTTTAAGCGGACTGATGTTGTCAGTGTGTCTACCTAGGAAGAAAAAGTACTTACCAGGGCGAGCTTTGTTTAAGGTGGCCAGCCCAACCCATTTGTTCTTGTGGGGACAAATATAAAAAGGCACGCCTAAACAAAAAATTATCAAACAAATGACCTCGCCAGGCTACTCAATCCATGGCAACTCTCTTCTCACTGATCACCTGCCGATCACTTGCACGTATTTGTGTGCCAAAGAGCTGTACTTTCAGGTCATTTGTTGGATTTTTTTCTGGGGCAAATAAGATGGTGGTTTGAGTATGGGGCATGTCAGGGGGCGTGGTAGGCCCATCGACCCGGCTGAATAAAAATAATAATAATTCAGACCCCCATCTTTGTGTGGTAGAGACATTTTTGCATTTTTAAGCAAATTTCCTGTAATTCAAAAAATTCTGAGACACATTTGTGCAGTTCTAAAGCTAATCTCCTGCGCTTCTACGCATTTTGCCATGGCTAATGCTGTGTTATTTTGCTCAAACAAAATAACAAAATCTAGACTGCTAAATTCATTGTTTTTGGAATTTTAAATTCTATATTTCCGTCTAGCTTTTACTTTGGTGATTTGTTAGTTCTCAGAGATTGTAATTTAAAATAAATATATAGTTTCATAATCTTTCCTTCATACTTTATACGGTGCCTCCAGAAAGTATTCAGACCCCTTGACATTTTCCACATTTTGTTACGTTACACCCTTATTCTAAAATTGATTAAATTGTCTCCCCCCCAATCTACACACAATACCCCATTTATTAAAAATACAAATGGAAAAATAATATTTTACACAAGTTTTCAGACCCTTTACTCAGTACTTTGTTGATGCACCTTTGGTCGCAATTACAGCATCGAGTCTTCTTGGTTATTACTCTACAAGCTTGGCACACCTGTATTTGGTGAGTTTCTCCCATTCTTCTCTGCAGATCCTCTCAAGCTCTGTCAGGTTGGATGGGGAATGTTGCTTCACAGCTTTTTTTAGGTCTCTCCAGAGATGTTTGATCGGGTTCAAGTCCGGGCTCTGGCTGGGCCACTCAAGGACAATCGGAGGGCTTGTCCCGAAGCCACTCCTGCGTTATTTTGGCTGTGCGCTTTGGGTCGTTGTCCTGTTGGAAGGGGAACATTCGCCCCCAGTCCGAGGTCCTGAATGCTCTGGAGCAAGTTTTCAACAAGGATTTATCTGTACTTTGCTCCGTTCATCTTTCCATCGATCCTGACTACTCTCCCAGTCCCTGCCGCTGAAAAACATCCCCACAGCATGATGCTGCCACCACCATGCTTCACCATAGGGATGGTGCCAGGTTTCCTCCAGACGTGACGCTTGAGTTCAATCTTGGTTTCCTCAGACCAGAGAATCTTGTTTCTCATGGTCTGAGAGCCTTTAGGTGCCTTTTGGCAAACTCCAAGCTCACTGTCATGTGCCTTCTACTGAGGAGTGGCTTCCGTCTGGCCACTCTACCATAAAGGCCTGATTGGTGGAGTGCTGCAGAGATGGTTGTCCGTCTAGAAGGTTCTCCTGTCACCATAGAGGAACTCTAGAGCTCTGTCATCGGGTTCTTGGTCACACCCCGGACTAAGGCCCTTCTCCTCCGATTGCTCAGTTTGGCCGGGCGGCCAGCTCTAAGACGAGTTTTGGTGGTTCCAAACTTCTTCCATTTAAGAATGGAGGCCACTGTGTTCTTGGGGACCTTCAATGCTGCAGACATGTTTTGGTACCCTTCCGCAGATCTTTGCCTCGACACAATCCTTTCTCAGAGCTCAATGGACAATTTCTCCGACCTCATGGCTTGGTTTTTGCTCTGATGCACTGTCAACTGTGGGACCTTTATATAGACAGGTGTGTGCCTTTCCAAATCATGTCAATCAATTGAGTACCACAGGTGGACTCCAATCAAGTTGTAGAAACATATCAAGGATGATCAATGGAAAGAGGATGGACCTGAGCTCAATTTCGAGTCTCCTAGCAAAGGGTCTGAATATTTATGTACATAAGGTATCTGTTGTTTTTTGTAATGAATTTGCAAAAAAGTCTAAACCTGTTTTTGCTTTGTCATTATGGGGTATTGTGTGTAGATTGCTGAGGAATTGTTTTTATTTCATACATTTTAGAGTAAGGCTGTAACGTAACAAAATGTGGAGTACTTGTTGAAGGCACAATCTGGTTTTAGTTGTTTATGTTTACAATGGAAGTGTTTTTCCATCCAGAAAATGTATTTCCGTTTGTTTATACTGCCTGAGGAATTCAATGGCAGAAAAACCTGTAATCTGAGGTGCATTAAACAAGTGAAATAGTTTGCGAACGTTTGCAATCATTAGCTAATGCATTCCATTTGTTTTCTGTTCGTTGACAACGTTAGCTAACAGTATGAGAAGGTAGTGTGTGGCGAACATGTCTGTTTCAATTCTAAACTGCCGCTTCAAATAATAATTCTGACGTATGGTTTCTATTACATGTAGTAAGAATAGCAAAGTAATTGGCAGTTTGAATATTGCTGTTAGAAAGCCACAGTAATCCACACAAAAAGTAGCCGTTTGTGGCTTCACCGTAAGATTTGTTGTTCATTTAAATTGTTCAACAGAAATTGTTACTAAGTAACATGTTCGCCACAAGCGGGAACCTTGTTGAACTCACCCGTCAGCAGTTCCATTCAAGTGCCAATGCTGTTTAGCAAACTATAGGCTTTTACATTTGTTGGATGACATGGAAATAGAGCTCTTTGGTGACGTACACCAGTCGTCGAAAGAATGATGAAAGAACCCCATACCTACTGTAAAATACAGAATCTTTGATTTTTTTTATGTGGCTATTTTGCTTCCTTGGGCCTTTAAGGTCAACGACATCATGAACATTCCTCAGTACCATCATTTTAGCCAAAAACCTGGTTTCCTCTGCCAGGAGGCTGAAACTTAGCCGCATGTGGATCTTCCAGCAAGACAATAATCCCAAGCACACATCAAAATCCACAAAGAAATGGTTAATTGACCACAAAATCAACATCTCTCTCTGGACTTTAACCACATTGGAAACCTGTGGTTTGAATTGAAGAGGGGAGTCCATAAGGACAGAAAAAGAATATCAAGAATCTAGAAAGATTCTGTATGAAGGAATGGTCTAAGATCCCTCCCAATGTGTTCTCCAATCTCACAAAACATTTTTGAAAAAGGCTCTGTGCTCTTATCCTCTGAAGGGGAGGGTGCCAGATTATTGAAAACAGGGGTGCCAATAATTATCACTCCTATCTTTTTGAGAATTTTTTTATTTTTAAACAAAATATTTTTTCCGGATCATAGAATATAGCTCAGTATTTGTAGACTTTCTTGCTCATCTTTATCAAGGGTGCAAATAATTGCAGTCATGACTGTACCTTCATTCCTAACTTTAGCAAAGGTCATTAAAAGTAGAGGCTTTCTGCATTTATTTGGATTTGATTTTGCTTGGCACCTGTTGTTATTGGCTATTCCTTGAAATAAGTAATGAGATCATGTTCTTTATGTGGAGTAAATGCAACTGGAAGACTCTGACCTCTCCTCATCTCTCTACCCATGTCTGTTTTAGCCACAGGAGAGTCTCCACCCAGATTGTCCAAGGGGTTGTCTTCTAGCTCTCTGTCAGCTGACATCAGCTTCGATGCGGACTCTCAGTTTCCCCTAGACGAGCTGAAGATCGACCCGCTGACCCTGGACGGGCTGCACATGCTCAATGACCCTGACATGGTCCTCACTGACCCTGCCACTGAAGACGCCTTTCGGATTGACCGGCTGTAGAGCTGCTGCCAAAGTCACCGACTGCGTTGGTGAAACCCGGCCTGAGGTGTTGAGGGCTTGTGTCTGAGGGGAGAGGGCTACTTTTGGGGTGTGGGAGCCCAAGGCGAGGCCCCAGCTGTGAAGTGTGTTCATCCCACCTCCCTTCACCAGCAGCCCCTTTCTAAGAGCTATGGGATAGTGTGGTAGTAGGGAAATTAGTTTGTCAAGAAATGGTCGACACAGTTTGCTTTCTCTCTTCAGAATGGGAAAGATTGATGGCAACATTGTCATGTCTGGTGGATATTGAGCTTATGGTCCTGCTGTGACTAGTTTGTGCTTACCATTCTTCATCCCTTAACTTTTTCTTTTTTTTACACATGCATCCTGCTGGCCTTTCTGTTGGATGCTTTGGTTTTTGTAAAGAACGAAAACAGTAGGGGCTACAACACTACATTGGTCTTGCCTCCCATTTGAAGACATTAACTGATTCAAATCATGTCTGCAGGGGAAACTGTTTATCTTTCTCTCACCTGCCATACTAGATTAGCATGTCTTAGCTCATATAATCACTCATCTGCTTTTCAGAACTGCCCTATCATGGTAAATCTTGCCAGTCACATTTCCGTCAGTGCCCTTAACCTCGCTGTCTAACTCACACTAGTTGTATTTATTGGTGCTCTGATTTTTGCCATGAAGTTGACCAGTATTTTACTTTAGGTTCCCTTCCGAAATTGTCATTTTAATTTCAATCCATCAATTTTGTACAACATGTTTTAGTGCTGGTCAACATCTAAGCGGTTTACTTAGTTGAACAACTAGGAGTTATAACCCTCCCCTTTACCTTATGATTTTCCAGAACAGCTGAAGTAAAGCCTAAATTCCAGTTTAACAAACCTTGAAAAATCGCTCCGAATCCTATTTGTAGATACAATTTTTAAAAGGATGGCAGCCTAGCGTCACTTTGGCAATTTATCCATGAAATGACATTTCAGCTGTAATATGCCACCAATGGTAGCTGGTTTTCAGATGCAAACAAGATAAAAAATTATATCTGAACGAATCACTGTGAGTGATAAGATTCTGCCATGTAAGAGCACATTATATGGAAGACTATTATCTCAACTCTCCTTTAAAAAAATGCAGGTTGTTGTGCAACTTGTTTAGACTCTTAAGTAGTGAAGTGTAAACTTATCAAGCATCACCGTTTCTTTTCCGATGGCCTGAATCACATTGGCACTAGTGTGAGAAGAGGACCAAGTTGAGCATAACTAAGGGAGGTTTATCACAACTTACGTTGTTATCCACTGCTTTTCACTTGTTACCATTTTGCTTTTCATATTTGAGGTGGTACTGTATTTCACTTGTCAGCCAAATAGAAATGGACAGAAAGAGCCGAGGTATCACATTTCTGATGCCCTTGTAGTTGCTACTTGTGCATTAGATATTTTATTTCAAATAATTGCTTGATCACTCAGTATGGGTACATCTCCGTTGGGTGTAGTCAACAAGGAACTCCTATCACACAACGTCTGTCATAGACTGCAGCGACCGCCAATAAGGGGGAACCCCTCTCCTTTATAAGGTGCTGTCGCTCCCTCCCGCCTCACTTTTCATTCTTCCTTACGATGTCGTAATACTGCTAATATAGTCTTCTCAGCATTGACTCGGACTACTGTTTCCTGCTGAACTGTTGATAGGTGAACCCGTGTGGTTCGCTGTTGTGTAAGAATCTAGCTTTATTTACATTTACATTTAAGTCATTTAGCAGACGCTCTTATCCAGAGCGACTTACAAATTGGTGCATTCACCTTATGACATCCAGTGGAACAACCACTTTACAATAGTGCATCTAAATATTTTAAGGGGGGGGGGGGTGAGAAGGATTACTTTATCCTATCCTAGGTATTCCTTAAAGAGGTGGGGTTTCAGGTGTCTCCGGAAGGTGGTGATTGACTCCGCTGTCCTGGCGTCGTGAGGGAGTTTGTTCCACCATTGGGGAGCCAGAGCAGCGAACAGTATTGACTGAGCTGAGCGGGAACTGTACTTCCTCAGTGGTAGGGAGGCGAGCAGGCCAGAGGTGGATGAACGCAGTGCCCTTATTTGGGTGTAGGGCCTGATCAGATCCTGGAGGTACTGAGGTGCCGTTCCCCTCACAGCTCCGTAGGCAAGCACCATGGTCTTGTAGCGGATGCGAGCTTCAACTGGAAGCCAGTGGAGAGAGCGGAGGAGCGGGGTGACGTGAGAGAACTTGGGAAGGTTGAACACTAGACGGGCTGCGGCGTTCTGGATGAGTTGTAGGGGTTTAATGGCACAGGCAGGGAGCCCAGCCAACAGCGAGTTGCAGTAATCCAGACGGGAGATGACAAGTGCCTGGATTAGGACCTGCGCCGCTTCCTGTGTGAGGCAGGGTCGTACTCTGCGGATGTTGTAGAGCATGAACCTACAGGAACGGGCCACCGCCTTGATGTTAGTTGAGAACGACAGTTTGTTGTCCAGGATCACGCCAAGATTCTTAGTGCTCTGGGAGGAGGACACAATGGAGTTGTCAACCGTGATGGCGAGATCATGGAACGGGCAGTCCTTCCCCGGGAGGAAGAGCAGCTCCGTCTTGCCGAAGTTCAGCTTGAGGTGGTGATCCGTCATCCACACTGATATGTCTGCCAGACATGCAGAGATGCGATTCGCCACCTGGTCATCAGAAGGGGGAAAGGAGAAGATTAATTGTGTGTCGTCTGCATAGCAATGATAGGAGAGACCATGTGAGGTTATGACAGAGCCAAGTGACTTGGTGTATAGCGAGAATAGGAGAGGGCCTAGAACAGAGCCCTGGGGGACACCAGTGGTGAGAGCGCGTGGTGAGGAGACAGATTCTCGCCACGCCACCTGGTAGGAGCGACCTGTCAGGTAGGACGCAATCCAAGCGTGGGCCGCGCCGGAGATGCCCAACTCGGAGAGGGTGGAGAGGAGGATCTGATGGTTCACAGTATCGAAGGCAGCCGATAGGTCTAGAAGGATGAGAGCAGAGGAGAGAGAGTTAGCTTTAGCGGTGCGGAGCGCCTCCGTGATACAGAGAAGAGCAGTCTCAGTTGAATGACTAGTCTTGAAACCTGACTGATTTGGATCAAGAAGGTCATTCTGAGAGAGATAGCGGGAGAGCTGACCAAGGACGGCACGTTCAAGAGTTTTGGAGAGAAAAGAAAGAAGGGATACTGGTCTGTAGTTGTTGACATCGGAGGGATCGAGTGTAGGTTTTTTCAGAAGGGGTGCAACTCTCGCTCTCTTGAAGACGGAAGGGACGTAGCCAGCGGTCAGGGATAAGTTGATGAGCGAGGTGAGGTAAGGGAGAAGGTCTCCGGAAATGGTCTGGAGAAGAGAGGAGGGGATAGGGTCGAGCGGGCAGGTTGTTGGGCGGCCGGCCGTCACAAGACGCGAGATTTCATCTGGAGAGAGAGGGGAGAAAGAGGTCAGAGCACAGGGTAGGGCAGTGTGAGCAGAACCAGCGGTGTTGTTTGACTTAGCAAACGAGGATCGGATGTCGTCGATCTTCTTTTCAAAATGGTTGACGAAGTCATCTGCAGAGAGGGAGGAGGGGGGGGGAGGGGGAGGATGATTCAGGAGGGAGGAGAATGTGGCAAAGAGCTTCCTAGGGTTAGAGGCAGATGCTTGGAATTTAGAGTGGTAGAAAGTGGCTTTAGCAGCAGAGACAGAGGAGGAAAATGTAGAGAGGAGGGAGTGAAAGGATGCCAGGTCCGCAGGGATTTATGTCGAGAGTGTTTAGCTTTTTACCCGAAAGTAAAATTTCCTATGTCTCTGGCTAGCTAGCGTCAAACAGCTAGTTCTACCCTACCAGCACACCTAGCTACCACTTCCTGCTGCTTATTCCCAATGATGTGGAGGAAGGAAGAAATTTGGCTTGGTCCTGCTTCAGGTGAATTTAACCCAGCTAGCTCACAAAGAATGCACCTTCTCTTCAGCTAGCAGTGTGCTAGCACCAGCTAGGATACTAACCCTTGGGTTAGCTTCCTATGCCAGGACTAGCTAGCTACACAGCTAAGCATCGGCGAGCACACGACTAGAGCTCTCTCTTGGTGTAGGTAGCATCCCTTACTCCTGCCTAACTTTCCAGCGGCCTTGCTGACCAGGTTGACCGGTCTTGCCTATAGGTACTGCGGTCTTGGGAGATTCTCTAGCCTATAGAGCAATGCTCAGCGTGCCACCCTAGGCTTGTAGCTCACTCCAACAGTGAGCTACACTCCAACACTGGCTCTCTTTCCAGTGTGCTTGCAATAGCTAGGCAACTAACCCACGAGGTGAACTCCAGCTAGCTACCGACAGGACTTCTAGCTACACAGCTAAGCATCAGCAGCACACACACAGCCCAGGGTTTTCCTGTCGCACGCTAGCTAGCTATAGCCAGGACTAGCTCCATAGCTAACGTCGGCCAGTACACGCTCAGAGCTAGCTCCACTGGGTAGCATTATTTCCCCTCGCTGGATACGCTGACCGGTCTTGCCTCTCGGTACTGCAGTCGTGGGATATTGTCAGCCTGTAGAGAGTCAACCTCTCAAGCTAACAGAGTGCTAACTACAGCTAGGCATTTAGCCCACCGGGCTACTACTAGCTAGCTGAACTGTAAGTACTCCATGGTCAGGCAGGCTTTGAGTAACATGTATAACCCGGCTGACAAAACAATTTCTTCCGGAGTTAAGGCTACTGTATTTCCTTGTGCTGGGCGAACTAAGCCATGCACTCAAATTCCTGTAATTACTAGCTAGTTATTGCTAAAACTGACCGTTTACACCGCACAGTACTATGGTCAAAAGAGTCTTTCCAGACCGAAGAGTAACACAGCTCTTCTCGGCTAGCATGGTGCTAGCTATAGCCAGAAAAGTAAGCAACTGGGTGAACACTGGCTAGCTAATACCAATTATGAGAACCTCATGGCTTAACGTCGTCTAGCAAACTATTAACCCGGGTAACATGCCCAGACAGCTCTCGACCACCCTGATTACTGCAAGTATTGTATGGCATGAACCAGGAACCGGTCAATGCTAGCTTAAGCTATCCTACCAGCCATCCCGACAAACACCAACTAGCTAGCTAACTACCGCCTGGATATTACTAGCCTAACCCTCATACATACTTAGTCTAGCACCCAGTTTCTTTGTACTTACTGTTTGAACTGGTCCCAATTCTATGATCCGGTCACAAGATGGCAAAGACAGGCTAGCTGATGCTAGTTGTAACCGGGCACAAGTGCCCTCCAAGCTAAGCTCTCCCCTTGGTTCAGGTTCAAGCTGAGGCTGGGCGGGTAGAATTCAGTCACCAACAAGCACTGTCCCCACACGATGCTTACAGCACCTCCAGAAATATATTGCTCTTTGTCCCACTTGCCAAAGTGCCACAGAGCCTGTTTTTCTTTCTATAAATCAAAATCGAATCGAAGTTGGTCGCGCACACACTCTTTTGCAATGTTATCACAGGTGCAGCGAAATGCTTATGTTTCTAGCTCCAACAATGCAGAAATATCTAGCAATACAATAACAATGCACACATAATCCAAAAGTTAAAAGAAATTAAGACAACAGAATGAGCATTATCAGAACGAGCAATGTCAAAGTTCAGAATATAAATAATCATTCACAGGAAGATGGGAATGGACATGGGGATGAATGTGGGAAAGGTAGTGGAATGGTAGTGGTTGAGAGACAGAGGTAATGAATACACTGTACACAATACTATAACTGATAGCACAAGTAGAGCAACAAGACTATTAAAGGGAAGGATGAAAATGTATATGCTCCCTGCACATATGACAATACAACAATAGTAACAACTAACTATTAAGAACAATATATAAATGTCACACAACTCACTTTGGGCACGCACAAAATCCCACAAGTCCAGAGATATGAGTGAGTCCAGTTGTTGATGGGCAGAGACAGACTGTTTCTCTCTGCCACTTGAGGGAGACTGCAAGTATTGTGTGACCTGCAGAGTCAAGAGGATAGGCATCTATCCAGCCCCCTAGGAACCTCCCTAGCAACCTATCAGGGCAAAGGTCACACAGGTTAGAGAGGCAGGTTTATGGTACCCCTAGACTCTCAGGCTCCGGTCGTGGGGGAAGGGGAGTGGAGTGTGTAGCTTAGGGTTGTGTGGTGCTGATAAGTCACCAGCAGGGAATTTGTAACAAATACAGTAGATACATATACAGTGGTAAAATAGTGTTCAATATCTCTATGTACATAGAGCAGCAATTTCTAAGGTGCCGGGTAGAGTAGCGGGTGGTAGCCGGCTAGTGATGACTGTTTTAACAGTCAGATGGCCTGTCCCAGCTTTGATGCTGGGACAGTGGCTGAGGTCCTTGATGATGGTGGCTGAGGTCCTTGATGATCTTGGCCTTCCTGTGACAGTGTGCTGTAGATGTCCTGGAGGGCAGGCAGTGTGCCCCTGGTGAAGCATTGGGATGACCGTACCACCCTCTGGAGAGTCCTTCGACTGCGGGTGGTATAGTTGTACCATGGGGTGATACAGCCCGACAGAATACGCTCAATGGTGAATCTGTAGAAGTTTGTGAGGGTATCAGGCTCTGTTGCATCTTCTTCACCATGCTGTCGGTGTTAAGGGACCATTTTAGTTCCTCAGTGATGTGCACACAGAGGAACTTGAAGCTTTTGACCCTCTCCACTGCGACCCCGTTGATGTGGATGGGGGCATGCTGTCTCAGCTGTCTAGTGATGAGCATAGAGGGCACTATGCTGTGGAAGGCTGAGCTGTAGTCAGTGACCAGCATTCTTACCTGCGTATTCCTCTTGTTCAGGTGGGATAGGGCGGTGTGCAATGGCGATTGTGTCGTTCGTGGATCTGTTGGGGTGGTATGCAAATTGTGGTGGGTCTAAGATGATTATGATACTTAGAGTGACGCTCTTTAACGCTGCCAGTGGGGACGGCCTAGAAGCCAGCAGCAGAGAAAAACGGCACAGCTCACATATGTCCGGCCCTGCCCGCATTTGGCAGAAGATGATTTCCTGCATAACGAAGGAGGGGTGCCTCTGCTTTTCTAGAGCCCTATCCTCTATGCAGCAACACATCGTTTCGTACCCACGAGGAGGGAGGGGGCCCACTCATTACTCAACATGTAGGAAAGAGGGCCACCGAACTCCTGTAACCCCCGCCAACTCGGCCCATGTGGCAGCCCGCTGGGTCCTGCATCAAAAAGCCACGTGGGGATGTTTAGAAGGGGACAACGGATAAGCCATAAGGAACTCAGGTCCCTGGCTACGCAGCCAACTGACCATACACAGGCGAAGCCCCAGAACCAGAGAAAGCCTGGAGGTTAACAATCCTTCGATGCAGTCACAGCAACATTCCGCCCTCCTAAAGCCCACTGGTGGCCAGGATGGCCAGTGACTCTATTTTGTTCGCACCCATGTAGACACATTATAAGCTCCCTGCCCTACCCTCTCTCCAGTTCAGTGTAGACTTATCTCCCCACCCTGTGAGAAATGCTACTACGTTTGTTTTCACCATCTACTACACAGGGACTTATCTTTGGCCTCGTTAACAGTGAGATCCGCACCTCGCCCCCCGAGTGCCGCCCCATTCATAGCTCTCCCCCCTGGCTATGTTGTTCCAGCCAGGGCCAGAAGACGATGTGTTTGCTCTCCCTCCATACTGCTTGGGCCAGAAAGGAGCAGGACGGCAGTATACCAGTTGTCATCAAGCGCCGTCCCTGTGCACTATACCTCTTTTATAACCTTTTTCTGTTACATCCAGGCCCCTCGCCAACAGCACAGAGCTAATTTATTATAATGAAAGAGTTGACACCTCGTTTGCGCTGCTAGAGGGCATCCTTGCCTCAGGCGAACGAGGGTCTCGGCACCTATAGCATGCACCCCTACTGGCTGGGAAAGATTGTTGCACATGCACAGTCTCCCCCGGGTGATGTACAGGGTTGCTTAGGAACGGCAGGCATCAGCCCCAATGTCTTCACTTTTCGGTGGCTTTCGGGAATTCGTCTCTATTGCCACATCCTTTTATTAGAGCCAGGGAACTTGAAAAAGGAGGAGGGGAGCAGGTGCTGTCGGACTAGGCCCCCGACAGCTATCCTTTAAGCCTGCAGTGCTATTCTGCCTCTTCCTTGTACTTTGCATTTGGACTACTACCTGCTTTGTTCTCCTTCATAGGAAAACAAGCAATAAGGAGGGTGCAGCAGAGGGGCTGCTCAGATTAGGGATCTGACAAATTGGAGGGGAAAAAATCATAGTTTAAATGCCCATTTTTTTGTGATTGTCTGTTAAAAAACAATAAGAAAAATGCATACATTCCATGTATTCACAATGCAGCTGCGCAATGGTTTGGGTCTCAAGGTGCGTCCCTTTCAGATGGTTAAGCATTGCACCTCTACTAACATTGCTGTACCTCGATACATTGCTGTACCTCAATTCCGCCTCCCAAAGTTTGCATTTCCTTCTCATTTATCTTCTCAAGGTATTGCCATACAGGACTTGGCTGCTGTCGCTTGTCTTTCTCTGACATTTTTCCAACTGTTGATGGCGACGATGATGTAGTGGTGGAGAGTCGACTCTAGAATGGTTGATTCTATGACTCCTTGAGTGTTGACTCCCATTTCTGAGTATCGAGATTCGATTTAGTAATTTCTGGAACGGAGGAGACTGATTAGTTCTTGTTCTTCCGAGAACACAAACACTTGCATCTTTCATAGAAGTCTAGCGAGCGATGGAGAGAGAGGGGACGAGTTATATTAGGCAGGTACAAATCCCTTGGGCTGGTCACTAAAGTTCTCCATCCACTTAGTTAACTGTCCTTCAACGTCATTTCTATCCTATCCTACTATATAGGGATTTGACTGCATTGACGACTCACAACTGCTAGGGCACGTTCGCCATTTTCATCTGGCAGACTGGTTGCCAGACTTTTAGAGACAGCAGGCACGCTTCACCATTGCTGCTAGCTAAAGCCATAGCACCGTTGGGCATCATGCACATCCCACACCACTGACCCGGGCTGGCCTCCATGTCCTGCTGTTCGTTACATTGGTGCTAGATATGGGATGGTGACCAAGGCACCATTGGAACACAACCTGCGTGTGTTTCCTAAGCTTATGCCTCGGTGGCAGATCGCCCTGCTCTGTTCCTCTGTATTGCACTCTTAAAACCAAGACTGATTCAGACGTCTAGCCTTCACACTGTTGGTAGGCCTGGCTGTCACCAGAAGGTATACATGGGTGCTGGAGCAATATGACGAGGGAAGCCTCCCTCTAGAGGCACCAACATCTCCTGCCCTATGACCCTGTTTTGGGCCCTGCCGTTCTCCCTTGGGTTCCAGTACAGCAGCCACAGGCGGACTTCGCCTACGACCAGTGACCAAGCAGAGAGTCCCACCCTGGAACATCTAGGGTGCTTGAGAGTAATTTTCACAGCCGCTGGAAAGCGTGGAAATTAGTTTCTCTCATTTAATACCGCTTTACTTGGCCATTTGTATCCACAAAGCGGGTGAGTGAGCTGCACGCACTGTCAGTTTCACCACTAGTGCTAGTTCCTTGCCCTGGGGTTATCCACGATTATTTCAACATAAATCATTTTTTTTGTGCTTAAAGATTAGTAGGGCTTTATCAGCTCTCTTTAGAGCCGTTGGCTTTTCACCCACCACATATTTCTCCATGGAGGAATATTGTTTCCACTGATTGTGCTCCACATATTTTGTGCTTCTACGTGGACAGGATGAGAGCCCTGAAAGGACTTCCCTAATGTAGGGAGACCCATTTCTCGACCAGGCATTTATCCAAGTGGAGGCTATTATAAGGCATATAACAGCAAGGGGTGACTACCTCTGGAGGGCATCAGAGTTCATTCCACCAGAGGTGTGGCTGCGTCACGGGCATGATTTAGGAAGGTATCTCTGTTCAGAGATATTTCTGGGATATTATTCCTCCATATATTTTACCGATCTCACCGGCACGTGAGCTTCGAGTCAGCACATCTGAGAGTTGATTCTGACTACCTGGAGAGTGTACGAGCCCTACAGGAGTTGGCTAAATCCCATACTGAGTGATCAAACGTTTATTTGAAATAGAATGTGACGTTTCTTAACCCTGGTTTTATGATAATGACTGAGGTCACTTAGCTCGTTGCCCTTCACACAATCTGCGTATGGAAGAACGTAACTTGTACAAGTAACGCAGGAGGGGGCGTCAGCGCCTTATAAAGGAGCAGAGTCTATTGGCTGTCACTCCTGTCTGTCTACGACAGATGTTGTGTGAAAGGAGTTCCTTATTGACTACGACCAATGGAGACATACCCATACATACGGAGTGACCTCCCTCATCTTATCCTAGAACCATGATTATGCTAAGTAACCTTACATTTCGCTCCCCGGTAATTGATGTTTTGTTTAAATTAGTTGTCTTTTTAAAAATTGGATTTTGCTTATGGTATCTATGCAGAACAAATTAATTGATTGAAGACAGTTATTAGCAATCTAATAGGCTTAAGCAAGTACCTAAACTAAGTACCTACCATGCTTATTTGTACGGTACCATTTTTATAGCTTTTTTAGCAAAGAAAATAAGCATTTTGACATGTTTCATTCAATACTTTTTATTGAACATTTTAGTTTGGGTCTTCCACTTCACAGATGAGAATGCAAATTATATATTCTGCACGTTGGCTTTGGCAGAAACGGTAAAAAAGCATGACAAAAGAGAAACTTGAGGATTACGCTGCATATATAAGAATATTAACCCCTATATGTGACTCCCAGGGATGTGTCTGAGGTTGATTATTTTTACTGCTGAAAGTTGATGATTTCATGATTCAACTGCCTCTATTAGAACAGCATTTCTGCCACCAGAATGTATTTCATCACATCGCCATAGAGTACTATCATAATCTCAACATCTTTATATGAACCTCAGCATCGACCACATTGTTTTTGATGACACCCTTACATCATACTCTAGGTGTTTCACTTCAAAATCCAAGGGACGTGGCATGCGATTTGGAGTTTGGTTCAGTACTGTTAATGTCTCTCTCATATTGAATATTTGTGTGTGTACTTGTCAATCATTTCCCACTCATTGTCATTGGAAAAGTCCATCAGTTTTCCCACCAGCTTTTCTGGATGTATAGTGTCAGAATTTCAGTGATGTTGTAGATGTCGGCTATACAGTTTACCTGTTAGTAGTCAATGTCAAGTGAGCTTTTCTTGTGAGTAATTCCCTTGGATGTAGCCATGACATTATCCAGATTTTTCTTCTTTTTTTGCACTATACTTACAACTTTAGAACATTGAACCCTGGTGTATGTTTCACCCCCCCTCTGAGCGACTGTTATGTGCACTGGACTTGTTTTCCCCTGTATTCGGTCAAACTTGCCTTTTTTTTTTTTTAAGTATTTTTGAAAAGCATATGTGTATTGTCTATATAAAAGAGGTGATTTTTATAAACTTTGTATTTTTGGATAGATTTCTCACTGCACAACAGATACAGCTGGACATGTTTTCAAGCTACATAGCTTTGAGTATAATTCATGCAGGGAGAAGTAAGCATGAAATAGGGAAGCCATTGGATGTACCACCATTGATGCATCAAGGGGTGTTGTGGTAAATCACACTTTAATATTACAATTTGTCATGGACAGGAGTAAGAACAGTCATCTTGTTGTGCAAAGAGTATATAAACAACCCCCATTATTATCATAGAATATACACTATTTAACTGTGTAATTTGCTAGCCACAGAACCAGGTGTGTAAATTCACCTGAAAGAAATACCACTAGTGGTGCTATTATGTCAAAATGGGGTCACCTGTGGAGAAATGAGGGAATCCTTTCAAAGCCTGGTTTTGGTTTTATTTTATTTTTGCAGGATGTAACATATCATTGTGCATAATTTTTGGTGACCCGTTTTGGCTTGTGAGCACTACTTTCTAAACTACTGGCTGAAATTATACTAAACTTTTATAACGCATCTTTAATGTGCAGCTCATACAGTAGCAGAAAGCATAATGCATTGTGAGTGCACACAAATGATGGTGCCTTTGTGCCATGTTGGAGTTTGTTATTTGAAAGGTTTAACTAAATGCTTGTCTCATATGTTAGTGAATCCTCTTGTTCCATCATATTTCACTATGTTTACAGTTAATACATGCAGCATCACCATTTACCATAGATAGATACAAGGGAGTTCCTTAGCATCTGTTGGTTCAGTGTCAGCTGGTCAAGCATGCAAAACATTATCGGTTATAGATCTGAAAATGAGAACTGTTTTGAATTCAATGTCTTCTGATGTTTAGCTCTTGGTTTTTACTTTTGTTTTGTTCCGTTTTGTGACACTTTACTCATCATTATTTGATTTCTTCCGCTCGCTCTAGTACTTAAACAACTTAAGCTATTAAGACGAAACCAATTTCCAAATGTGAAGACTGCCCCAACTTATATTGCTTTTGGAAATATTTGTGATATTATTTATACCTGAATTAAATACATTTGCATATAATAAATTGCCAACAGTAACTCTTAAACCATTAAAGCTAGAGGTACTAAATCAACTTTCACATGTTCACGTGTTTTATGGTTTAAGAGTTAATGTTGGTGATTTATTTTATGCAAATGTGTATAAATTCCAATTCTTTCGAACTTAGTTCAACTATAAATATATACAATTGCATCAAATAAAATGGCATGCACACCACATTTTCTTCAGGAAATGTACTTTTCTAGTTTAGCTTGGTTTTATTGTTTTTTTTTTAATGCAACATATTAATTGTAGACTAAGGAAGAAAAGTGGAATAGACCTTTGTTTAAATGTGGTTTAATGTTATGTTTTCCTTGTTTGGTAAATTGTCTTTGTTTTTGATTGGAACAGTGGCAAGGCCTCCCACACAAACTGGATTGTCAATCCAAAAGCAACAGATTTTTGTTATCAGCCTTTTATGCACATGTAGATGCAATTTGTTGGTACGTGCTTATATATTTGATCTTATATGTGCTTATGAGCTAGAGATGATGCCCACTGAAGTGTATTATTTTTGTCGAGTGCGTAGACTGGCTGTTTATATTGCTTTTTGGTATAAATGTTTTTGTGATATGTCAAAAGTGAAAATTGTTGTTATATGCACTGAGAGTCATGTGCTGCACTATGTCATTGTGGCTCTGTTCTTCTGTTCTGTTTTTCAGACTGATCCAAACTCTAAATTGCTCCCTGTGTTTTTACAATCCGTTGTCTTTTCTTTAAAACAATGTTTTCTGTGTTTATGTAGTAAATCTGACTGACTTGATACGTCTATCATTACTGCCACCATTTTTGCACTAATATTCAGCTATTATAATGGTTTACACTCAAACGTTTACAGAAGCAACCGTTTACAAAGAATGGAGCAAGTTTTGATGTTTTTTGTGTGTGTAGGTTCATGTAATTGATATAAATAAGGAGGAATTTGGGGGAATATAAACTGGGCCTTTGCCACCCACACAAGATACTGTAAACCCATTAGCTTCCCTTTTGACACCAGACAGGTATTACATAGCCAAACATGGCCATCTCAAAGTTTTAACTGCCCGGCAATTGACAGCTTCCCTTAAGTCATGGCTGTGACAATGGAGCTGTCCAATTCTGAAACTGACAGAGATCCAGGCTAAATAGTTGCAAAGGATAGGGAAAATAACATCTGTATTTACCAGTTTTTAACAAGATATATAAAGATGTATATACTTCCAATAATATAAATATTTAGAAATGTTATTTGTATGTTCCCTTTTACAGAGAGTGAGTGTGTGTGTAAGTGATGGCTATGTGCTAAGTTGTTTTGAGTGAATGGAAAATCAGCCGTTGCTTTCTCTCACAGGCTATGAACCAGCGTTTCCCAAACTCCGTCCCCGGCACCCCAAAGGGTGCCCTAGTACTACACAGCTGATTAAAATCAACTAATCATCCAGCTTTGATTATTTGAATCAGCCGTGTAGTGCTACGGCAACAAAAAAAACGAACTGCTGCTGTAAGCCGTTAAATGTGCGAGTTGCTATTTTACCTTAATTCCCCGGTGTTGTCAGATGATAATATAATAATATAATAATATAATAATAATATATGCCATTTAGCAGACGCTTTTATCCAAAGCGACTTACAGTCATGTGTGCATACATTCTACGTATGGGTGGTCCCGGGGGATCGAACCCACTACCCTGGCGTTACAAGCGCCATGCTCTACCAACTGAGCTACAGAAGGACCACTTGTTGGTTTTTTACATGCAACGGGTGAACCATTAAGGAAACCGAATTTCATAAATCATCCCTTTAACTCTTGTTTAATGTTCAAGTAATGCACTTGTTTAGAGCACTTTGTTTATCTGTCATTTACTAAAATGTGTTTCTGTCAAAGGTTTAGAGTTAAATACTCCACTTTCCCACTGTATCTCCAAGTTTTAGTTGTGTTAGATTTGAGAATTACATCCATTTATAACAGTGCACTTGTCTATGAATTGTTTACATTTAGAAAATGAGAATATTTACGAGGAAACCACAATCTGCTTTATCTTAAGAGTTTGTTTCTTGCTGCATAACCTACCGCATAAAGATGTGACTGACTTTTCCTGCTTGATACCTTGAGGTAACTCTGTGTTTATCCTACATTAAATTAACGGTGGCAGGCCGCTGCTGCTAAATCGTTGACGCCAAGGCAACATTTTTTTGCTTTTTGGGATGGTAATGTTTTCAGTGTAAACTTAAATGACCAAAACCAGATATAAAGTATATAGAAAAGGTCATGAGGCTATATATTTTTAAATGAGATCATCTTTGAAAACTAACACCAAAATAAAAACTAGAAAGTCAGGGAGAATCTAAAATTCCAAAAATGGCATGGCATGGGGGCCCCCGTTCATTTTGTTATACTATCTGAGTGACTCAAACATTATAAGAACATGGCATAAGTCATGGTAAAATGTGTAGAATTGCAGTAAATTAGCTTTAAAACTGCATTTTTCTTCTCACAGCACCATGACAAAATGTGTAGAATTGCAGGAAATTAGCTTTAAAGCGGCAATTTTATCTCTGCGGCCAAGTAGAGGGCCTTAAAAAACATACCCACCCACCTCCCCTGATAATGTTGCCACCACTGCTGAAAATAATCCTAGCGGAAGCACTTAAACTCTTTCTCCATGGTAATGAATGATAAAATAACCCCTAATGACTCAAAAAGGTTTGATGTGATAACTGACTTGCCTAGTTAAATAAAAGATTAAAATGTATTTATATATATATATAATTTAACCATGTGACTAAAACCTGTTCACCCAAAGCATCTCCCGTAAGCTCTGATGAAAGCCATGAGGCTGATACATTTACATTTAAGTCATTTAGCAGACGCTCTTATCCAGAGCGACTTACAAATTGGTGCATTCACCTTATGACATCCAGTGGAAGTCACTTTACAATAGTGCATCTAAATCTTAAGGGGGGGGGGGGTGAGAGGGATTACTTATCCTATCCTAGGTATTCCTTAAAGAGGTGGGGTTTCAGGTGTCTCCGGAAGGTGGTGATTGACTCCGCTGTCCTGGCGTCGTGAGGGAGTTTGTTCCACCATTGGGGGGGCCAGAGCAGCGAACAGTTTTGACTGGGCTGAGCGGGAGCTGTACTTCCTCAGTGGTAGGGAGGCGAGCAGACCAGAGGTGGATGAACGCAGTGCCCTTGTTTGGGTGTAGGGCCTGATCAGAGCCTGGAGGTACTGAGGTGCCGTTCCCCTCACAGCTCCGTAGGCAAGCACCATGGTCTTGTAGCGGATGCGAGCTTCAACTGGAAGCCAGTGGAGAGAACGGAGGAGCGGGGTGATGTGAGAGAACTTGGGAAGGTTGAACACCAGACGGGCTGCGGCGTTCTGGATGAGTTGAAGGGGTTTAATGGCACAGGCAGGGAGCCCAGCCAACAGCGAGTTGCAGTAATCCAGACGGGAGATGACAAGTGCCTGGATTAGGACCTGCGCCGCTTCCTGTGTGAGGCAGGGTCGTACTCTGCGGATGTTGTAGAGCATGAACCTACAGGAACGGGCCACCGCCTTGATGTTGGTTGAGAACGACAGGGTGTTGTCCAGGATCACACCAAGGTTCTTGGCGCTCTGGGAGGAGGACACAATGGAGTTGTCAACCGTGATGGCGAGATCATGGAACGGGCAGTCCTTCCCCGGGAGGAAGAGCAGCTCCGTCTTGCCGAGGTTCAGCTTGAGGTGGTGATCCGTCATCCACACTGATATGTCTGCCAGACATGCAGAGATGCGATTCGCCACCTGGTCATCAGAAGGTGGAAAGGAGAAGATTAATTGTGTGTCGTCTGCATAGCAATGATAGGAGAGACCATGTGAGGTTATGACAGAGCCAAGTGACTTGGTGTATAGCGAGAATAGGAGAGAGCCAAGAACAGAGCCCTGGGGGACACCAGTGGTGAGAGCGCGTGGTGAGGAGACAGATTCTCGCCACGCCACCTGGTAGGAGCGACCTGTCAGGTAGGACGCAATCCAAGCGTGGGCTGCGCCGGAGATGCCCAACTCGGAGAGGGTGGAGAGGAGGATCTGATGGTTCACAGTATCGAAGGCAGCCGATAGATCTAGAAGGATGAGAGCAGAGGAGAGAGAGTTAGCTTTAGCAGTGCGGAGCGCCTCCGTGATACAGAGGAGAGCAGTCTCAGTTGAATGACTAGTCTTGAAACCTGACTGATTTGGATCAAGAAGGTCATTCAGAGAGAGATAGCGGGAGAGCTGGCCAAGGACGGCACGTTCAAGAGTTTTGGAGAGAAAAGAAAGAAGGGATACTGGTCTGTAATTGTTGACATCGGAGGGATCGAGTGTAGGTTTTTTCAGAAGGGGTGCAACTCTCGCTCTCTTGAAGAAGGAAGGGACGTAGCCAGCGGTCAGGGATGAGTTGATGCGCGAGGTAAGGGAGAAGGTCTCCGGAAATGGTCTGGAGAAGAGAGGAGGGGATAGGGTCAAGCGGGCAGGTTGTTGGGCGGCCGGCCGTCACAAGACGCGAGATTTCATCTGGAGAGAGAGGGGAGAAAGAGGTCAGAGCACAGGGTAGGGCAGTGTGAGCAGAACCAGCGGTGTCGTTTGACTTAGCAAACGAGGATCGGATGTCGTCGACCTTCTTTTCAAAATGGTTGACGAAGTCATCTGCAGAGAGGGAGGAGGGGGGGGAGGATTCAGGAGGGAGGAGAAGGTGGCAAAGAGCTTCCTAGGGTTAGAGGCAGATGCTTGGAATTTAGCGTGGTAGAAAGTGGCTTTAGCAGCAGAGACAGAGGAGGAAAATGTAGAGAGGAGGGAGTGAAAGGATGCCAGGTCCGCAGGGAGGCGAGTTTTCCTCCATTTCCGCTCGGCTGCCCGGAGCCCTGTTCTGTGAGCTCGCAATGAGTCATCGAGCCACGGAGCGGGAGGGGAGGACCGAGCCGGCCTGGAGGATAGGGGACATAGAGAGTCAAAGGATGCAGAGAGGGAGGAGAGGAGGGTTGAGGAGGCAGAATCAGGAGATAGGTTGGAGAAGGTTTGAGCGGAGGGAAGAGATGATAGGATGGAAGAGGAGAGAGTAGCGGGGGAGAGAGAGCGAAGGTTGGGACGGCGCGATACCATCCGAGTAGGGGCAGTGTGGGAGGTGTTGGATGAGAGCGAGAGGGAAAAGGATACAAGGTAGTGGTCGGAGACTTGGAGGGGAGTTGCAATGAGGTTAGTGGAAGAACAGCATCTAGTAAAGATGAGGTCGAGCATATTTCCTGCCTTGTGAGTAGGGGGGGAAGGTGAGAGGGTGAGGTCAAAAGAGGAGAGGAGTGGAAAGAAGGAGGCAGAGAGGAAAGAGTCAAAGGTAGACGTGGGGAGGTTAAAGTCGCCCAGAACTGTGAGAGGTGAGCAGTCCTCAGGAAAGGAGCTTATCAAGGCATCAAGCTCATTGATGAACTCTCCGAGGGAACCTGGAGGGCGATAAATGATAAGGATGTTAAGCTTGAAAGGGCTGGTAACTGTGACAGCATGGAATTCAAAGGAGGCGATAGACAGATGGGTAAGGGGAGAAAGAGAGAATGACCACTTGGGAGAGATGAGGATCCCGGTGCCACCACCCCGCTGACCAGAAGCTCTCGGGGTGTGCGAGAACACGTGGGCGGACGAAGAGAGAGCAGTAGGAGTAGCAGTGTTGTCTGTGGTGATCCATGTTTCCGTCAGTGCCAAGAAGTCGAGGGACTGGAGGGAGGCATAGGCTGAGATCAACTCTGCCTTGTTGACCGCAGATTGGCAGTTCCAGAGGCTACCGGAGACCTGGAACTCCACGTGGGTCGTGCGCGCTGGGACCACCAGAGTAGGGTGGCCACGCGGTGTGCAGCGTTTGTATGGTCTGTGCAGAGAGGAGAGAACAGGGATAAACAGACACATAGTTGACAGGCTACAGAAGAGGCTACACTAATGCAAAGGAGATTGGAATGACAAGTGGACTACACGTCTCGAATGTTCAGAAAGTTAAGCTACGTAGCAAGAATCTTATTGACTAAAATGATTAAAATGATACAGTACTGCTGAAGTAGGCTAGCTGGCAGGGGTGCGTTGTTGACACTACACTAATCAAGTCGTTCCGTTGAGTGTAATAGTTTCTGCAGTGTTGCTATTCGGGGGCTAGCTGGCTAGCTAGCAGTGTTGTTTACGTTACGTTGCGTTAAAAAGAACGACAATAGCTGGCTAGCGAACCTAGGAAATCGCTCTAGACTACACAATTATCTTTGATACAAAGACGGCTATGTAGCTAGCTACGATCAAACAAATCAAACCGTTGTACTGTAATGAAATGAAGTGAAAATGTGATACCTAAAGCTTATTAAAGATCAGTGATACTATCAAGAGCAGTGTGTGGTTTCCTTTCTCCTTCATCTCCAGTAGGATAAAATGCAGATCTCAATATCAGAATATAAATGTTTAATTGGTTAGAAGCAATACATGTTGAAAGGGTAAACTAATCAGACAGACCGTAATTGTTTGATCATTCAATAGTTCCCACAAAAAGACAACTGCAAATCCTCTATGTGCATTTAATGGGGGATGACCCACTCTAGTGGTCCTTTCTTCATACAATGGCAGCTAAATTGTAATATAATGTATTTTCCTTTAGAGTACGATTTACTTGAACGTTGCACATGCATTTTGACTGGATACTGGATACTACACCTTCTGTACTCACAGCAACAGGACACAGTTATGCTCATCAAATATGCAAATCCTAGCATTCAGCATCAGTTTGGCAATCCTGTACTTTTGTTGAACTGGCCCTTTTAAAATGAATGGATCAACTCTTGTTCTCTAGATTGTGCTTTTATATAAAAGGGAGAAAGCAGGCCAAAAAAATCCAAGTTGGCTATATTATGTGCTAAATAACGGATGTTAAGCTTCTACTCAAATCGTACCTAATGTATTTTTCTTGTGTGAAGGCTTCTGTCTTAGTATCTTTGCATTACTATTTGTAAATGAAATGACATTAAATAAAAGTCAAAGCATATCAATGTGACTGACCCATTGAATGTTGTTTCATTGTCGTACAATGTCTCCATCTGCTGGACATAGGAGGTATAGAAGCTGTGAAACGTTCACACACAGTAAGATATATTGAAATTGTAACTGAAACAGTCACATTCAGGTTTTATATCAGCTCATATATGATAACCACTTATCAACTTTTTGTAGAAAGACTGCATTTAGTCATTTGTCTCATATCTGCAGTGTTGGGAGTTTCCCAGGTGTCACTGGAAAGAACCTTATTATCCTGGTATTTTTGTTTTTTTATTTAATTAGGCAAGTCCGTTAAGAACAAACTATTATTTACAACGACGGTCTACCCCGGCCAAACCCTAACGATGCTGGGCCAAATGTGCACCACTCTATTGTGATACAGCCTGAAATCGAACCAGGGACTGTAGGCTATTGTAAGCCAATTTGATTGAAAACATTGTTGGTGCCTTCCACCCAGGTGTGTGTGTGTGTGTGTGTGTGTGTGTGTGTGTGTGTGTGTGTGTGTGTGTGTGTGTGTGTGTGTGTGTGTGTGTGTGTGTGTAGCCAGAGAGGAAGAGGCGGAGCGAGAGGATTTACTCCGCCCAAAGTCTGTCCGTGTGAGATAAGCCCTCTTTTTGTATGGAGGTCTATGAGAGCGAGTTGAATTACGTGAAGTATATTTGATAGAATACAGTGTCTTGCGAAAGTATTCGGCCCCTTTGAACTTTGCGACCTTTTGCCACATTTCAGGCTTCAAACAAAGATATAAAACTGTATTTTTTTGTGAAGAATCAACAACAAGTGGGACACAATCATGAAGTGGAACGACATTTCTTGGATATTTCTAACTTTTTTAACAAATCAAAAACTGAAAAATTGGGCGTGCAAAATTATTCAGCCCCCTTCAGTTAATACTTTGTAGCGCCACCTTTTGCTGCAATTACAGCTGTAAGTCGCTTGGGGTATGTCTCCATTTTTGCACATCGAGAGACTGAATTTTTTTCCCATTCCTCCTTGCAAAACAGCTCGAGCTCAGTGAGGTTGGATGGAGAGCATTTGAACAGCAGTTTTCAGTTCTTTCCACAGATTCTCGATTGGATTGGACTTTGACTTGGCCATTCTAACACCTGGATATGTTTATTTTTGAACCATTCCATTGTAGATTTTGCTTTATGTTTTGGATCATTGTCTTGTTGGAAGACAAATCTCCGTCCCAGTCTCAGGTCTTTTGCAGACTCCATCAGGTTTTCTTCCAGAATGGTCCTGTATTTGGCTCCATCCATCTTCCCATCAATTTTAACCATCTTCCCTGTCCCTGCTGAAGAAAAGCAGGCCCAAACCACGATGCTGCCACCACCATGTTTGACAGTGGGGATGGTGTGTTCAGGGTGATGAGCTGTGTTGCTTTTACGCCAAACATAACGTTTTGCATTGTTGCCAAAAAGTTCAATTTTGGTTTCATCTGACCAGAGCACCTTCTTCCACATGTTTGGTGTGTCTCCCAGGTGGCTTGTGGCAAACTTTAAACAACACTTTTTATGGATATCTTTAAGAAATGGCTTTCTTCTTGCCACTCTTCCATAAAGGCCAGATTTGTGCAATATACGACTGATTGTTGTCCTATGGACAGAGTCTCCCACCTCAGCTGTAGATCTCTGCAGTTCATCCAGAGTGATCATGGGCCTCTTGGCTGCATCTCTGATCAGTCTTCTCCTTGTATGAGCTGAAAGTTTAGAGGGACGGCCAGGTCTTGGTAGATTTGCAGTGGTCTGATACTCCTTCCATTTCAATATTATCGCTTGCACAGTGCTCCTTGGGATGTTTAAAGCTTAGGAAATCTTTTTGTATCCAAATCCGGCTTTAAACTTCTTCACAACAGTATCTCGGACCTGCCTGGTGTGTTCCTTGTTCTTCATGATGCTCTCTGCGCTTTTAACGGACCTCTGAGACTATCACAGTGCAGGTGCATTTATAAGGAGACTTTACACACAGGTGGATTGTAATTTATCATCATTAGTCATTTAGGTCAACATTGGATCATTCAGAGATCCTCACTGAACTTCTGGAGAAAGTTTGCTGCACTGAAAGTAAAGGGGCTGAATAATTTTGCACGCCCAATTTTTCAGTTTTTGATTTGTTAAAGTTTGAAATATCCAATAAATGTCGTTCCACTTCATGATTGTGTCCCACTTGTTGTTGATTTATTTAACTAAGTCAGTTAAGAACAAATTCTTATTTACAGTGACAGTTACACCAAAAGGCAAAAGGCCTCCTGTGTGGGATGGGATTAAAAATAAATGTAAAAAAAAAAAATAGGACAAAACACACATCACAACAAGAGACACTACATAAAGACCTAAGACGACAACATATGTCAGCAGCACATGACAACACAGCATGGTAGCAGCACAAAACAGGGTACAAACGTTGTTGGGCACAGACAACAGCACAAAGGGCAAGAAGGTAGAGACAACAATACATCACACAAAGCAGCCACAACTGTCAGTAAGAGTGTCCATGATTGAGTCTTTGAATGAAGAGATTGAGACTGAACTGAAAAGACGAGCGACACAGTGATGTGTATGTGTAGCGGGTTTCTTATGTACCACAGGAGAACCAAGAAATGAAGAGCGACACCACGGCTGTCTTTTAGGATTTTATGTTGATCTGCAATAGTATTGTGAAAAGACAGGACAGGAACACAGTCTCCAATGCACAATCTGACAAGTTGTTCTACACAGGAGGATGAAGAAAGGTAAAACACATATCCTGTCTCACATCCCCAATACATTGCTAGGTGCTTTCAGTGTTGACAGTACCAAAATACAACAACTCATGTACAAAAACACTGCAACAAACAAGTTACAACGTGAAATCGCCTCTATTCCATTCAGACCGTAGAGGACCAAACTACATCTCCCATAATGCAACGCCAGCATCGAAAGAATGCACATTTCCAGATATCATCAACAGTAATACAATTGAGGCACGGCAGAGGGCAAGGAGAGCTCTGCAGTGTTGATTTATGATATTTGAATGTGCATTAGATGGCAACAGGATCATATTGTACAGCAATTTCGTCAGGTAACATGAATACAAAGACAGCGAGATGTGGTTAGAATAGGATGGGGGGACAAAAGTCAGTGTAACTAATAGTCAGAGTCCCAAGTGTGAGAACAGTCACTGTCCCACTTTAGAGTAAACAAGAATGTTCATAGTCAACAAAGCATGCAGGAGTCATGAGGCAAAATGTACACACACAATGCCTGTGTGCTGAAGGCAAGTGAAAGCTTGGTATGGAGGGGGGAGTGTGGTAGGGGTACATGTACCAGACAGGGGGAGATAAGCCAGGGCAGACGGTGAACAGATCGCCAGGTGGAATCCAAGCAGCAGTGCAGTGGAAGCAGGTGTCACACCCACTTGGGACAAGCTTTATTTCTGGAGGAGGCATTTCCTTGCTGCTGCTAAAAGATAATCTATCAATTTAAGTGGAGAGGATTGGAGTGTCTCTAACAGGAACAATACCTAGGAGGAAATTACATGGATCTGGTTGAATAATGCCTGTGATGTCCTGTATAACATGATTCACACTGCCATGAGTTCCTAAGATTATTCAAAGATAATATTTGCATGTCTATTGTAGGTTTTAGAAAATATTCAAATAAAGGCTGTGTTTTGTGTAGGCTTACCCTGGCCTGGCATTTTGATAACCGTGTTAATCTCTCCCAGACAAGGTGACTTTTATTAATATATTTGCCTGTATTTAACCCCCAAAATTACATTTAACTGCTATCATAGAGAACTACAAATGCCTGTCTCAAGCTTCACATCCCTCACCAAGGGTCATGGTCATCTGGATGAGACTGCCAAATCAAGGCTAAGGTAAGAATCTTCCGGGCTTGTAATAAACATTTAGTCATTCATAAATTGTCTAAAGTTGTTTAAATGGACAATTCTGTGAACTTTCTTGGTTAAGTTTTAAATTGAAAAAATGCCTGCTATCTAGCTAGCTCATAGTTAGCAACTAGATAGCCTGGCTAAATGGCTACATTAGCCATCTATTTGACTAGCCATTTAAATAGATGAGAAATTCATAAAAACAAGTTTACCTTTCTTTGGCTTTTATAAACCAACAATCTAGCTTGCTATCTAACTTAGATGGTGAAGCTAGGGCTAGACATACTTGATAATGTTTGTGTCTGTGGGTAAGGGGTGGGTGTCCTACTTCAAGTACTACATGACTTGTAGCTACCCCAACTAGCTGTATTATTTTAGTCTGTCTTTTTGAGAGGTTTCAGAGATGGACTGATTTGCATCATCTGTTGAGTCAACAGTGTGGTTACTTTACTGCTGGAAACCATTGAAATGTTTGCTGTTACCCTCTAGACAGATGATCATTAGTATTGCTAACCTAGTAGGCAAGGTTGTCACCTTATTTAGTCCTACCTGTTACGGTGGGTTTTAAATTAATTGGTATTCACACGTTTGTTTTTGAGGTAGAATTATTGTCATGTTATTGATGCTAAAATTGCAAGCCTTGTTTTTTGTGTGTTTTTTGTTTTTACACTTTCCCTATTCCAGAACCAATGGGTGTGCCTGAGGCTTACCACCTCTCAATTAGGTAATCTGTTTCAACCTGGAACACTATTCTCCTGCTTTGGTCTGATTAAGTCATTGCAGGAAGTCCTGAAGAGCAGGACTGTGTGAAGGGTTTTATCCAAGCCCAGCTCTAACACCTGACTTAAATCATGTTAAATAATCAACATACCGAATCAAGGCGATAGGCTACGTAAAAAAAAATAAAAAGGGCCTTTCTTTCAGGCCTGGCGCACACCCGCATGTGCATTTGTGGCCAATTAGATAAGATAATCGGGACTGGCAGCTCTAATTAGCCTCTCTCTCTTTGTTAAGATCCTGACATCTTTGTAGTAGTTATGTGTGAATATATGTACATGTAATGCTATGCTATGTACAGATCCAATTGCATAGCCCCATTACCACTGTTGACATGTTTGTACATGCTCCTTGCCTTTAGAAACCACAATGTTAACTTATTTGTGTGTTAATGTGGGGGTGGCTAACTAGAGAATGAAACTCTGGAAATGGACACATCTGCCTGGTTCTTATCGGAGCGCCAGACCAATGTGGAGTCAGCATTTAAGGCACTAGTGGGTGAGGGCATCTACAGCCAACCGCTCAGACGGCTCCAGCTAGCTGTTTTTACACGGTCTTTCATTTCGCTGGATTTAGCGACCAACAGTTTTTTTTCAGGCTATGGTTTATAATTGTGTATGGGCTGGGCTGGAACAAAAACTTATACACAGTCCAGGCAATCAGATCTGGAGCAGTCCACCCATCTGTAGGCTATTGTACTGGCCCGTGTGGTACAGTCTTTCATGTGTGTAGTAGTTTGTTGCATCATATTTCTTAGTTTTGTCAGGACCCGGTTATGAACCCGGGTCTCCGGAGTGAGAAACAGTCACTTAACCACAAATAGTCAGCAGAACCCAGAAGATGAGGCAGACACAGCAGTACTTGAGACAGTGTATTTAATGAAGTAAAAAAGTGAAGTCCTTCAGGAAAACATGTAACTCCACAACCTCAAAAGGAATTCCACAAAAACAAAGGTAATCCTCCAAGACAAGAAGGTAAATCCACAAGGTGGTAGATATAGCATAAAAAGCCTCAAAAGATACTCAAAAATAAATAAACAAGAACAAAAAAACAAATTCCACAAGAGAGTCCACCGGGATCAACAAGGGTACACAGAATACTAGGGCTGGGTGCTAACATACAAACACAGAGCAAATAACTGAGGAAAACTAAGGGTTTAAATACAATCAGGGGAAACGAGGCACAGGTGCAAATAATAATGGGGATCAAGGGAAAACAAAAGGTCAAAAAGCACAATGGGGGCATCTAGTGACCAAAAACCGGAACAACCCTGGCCAAATCCTGACAAGTTTATCATTTGTTTCAACTTTGAATTCAATCTAAACCACAGATTAACTTCCTCCATTTTGTATTTGACCTTTTTATAGATGCAGACCCAAAGACATTCAAGTCTCCAATTGTCCCAGTAAGAGTTTAAGTACAGGCCTAAGTGACCATACACAATGGACCTACAGCTGGGGTGAAATTATTCCATCATTCACACACAGTAGCCCTGGTGTAAACGTGGTCAACAAAATGTTGTCCGCAATGCTTAAGTTGTATTGTCTATGGCTCAGTTTTTTGAAATGCTGTGATCACTAAGGAATGACGTTGAGGGACACACGCTGAGACCCGAGTATGACTGGACAGACATTTGTGACAACGACCTAAAAGGGGTGCAAAAGCATACCAGCGCCCCATTTTATGTTTATTCCATGGGCAACCATCCTCTAGCTACCCCTTATTCCACATCTATGCCTTTTCTGCCTCAACTTCGAACACTTTGGGTCTATCCATCTTAACTCTATAAACCCACCCTACCTTCACCCATTTTCTCTATGCTGCTTCCTACACTGTTTCTTCTCCTGATGTGATAACATCTAGACTGAGTAACATGTTTAAAAGTGTACTGTTTTTGCTCCCTTTTTTTTACCTGTGTAATGCTGCCCTCCTGCTTATTGTTGGGGTTCAGACTGAATGCAGTGGTAAATGTGCTGCTCACAATTGACAGCAGCAACATGGACCTTTTACATTGACAGGAATGGTGTATATAGCTGCGTTTAGGCATGGCTTCCTGTTTTGAGTCTGGTAAGTGGGTTTCTCATTCTGCTGGAGTTGATCTAGTATTTTATGTAAAACCGACCGTACGCATCCAGGTTTTCCATTTGTAACTCGCCCACCAAAAACACAATGTGCTGTTTTACGTTGTACTATTTGTGCTGGTCTAACTACTCAAATGTAAAAGCAGAAGAACCTTTGCACTCTCAGATAGTTATTTAATGTCCCAGGTTTCCAGCATTGATGAATATAATTTAGTGTTCACCTAAATTCAAATGTTTTATATGTTGTGTATAAAAGGCATATGTATGCATTGTTTATTATACTGAACAAAAATATAAACGCAACGTAAAGTGTTGGTCCCATGTTTCATGAGCGGAAATAAAAGATCCTGCACAAAAAGCATTTCTACATCCCTGTTAGTGAGCATTTCTCCTTTGCCATGATAATCCATCCACCTGAAAAGGGTGGCATATCAAGAAGATGATTAAACAGTGTAATCATTACACAGGTGTACGTTGTGCTGGGGAAAATAAAAGGCCAATCTAAAATGTGCAGTTTTATCACACAACAATGTCCACCAGAACGGTTGCCAGAGAATGAATTTCTCTACCATAAGCTGCATCCAAGTTGTTTTAGAGAATTTATCAGTATTTATTTAAAAAATGTAACTTGGCAAGTCAGATAAGAACAAATTCTTATTTACAATGACGGCCAAACCCGGACGACGCTGGGCCAATTGTGCACTGCCCGATGGGACTCCCAATCACGGCCGGATGTAATACTGCCAGAATTTGAACCAGGGACTGTAGTGACGCCTCTTGCACAGAGTTGCAGTGCCTTAGACCACTGTGCCACTCGGGAGCCCAGTACGTCCAACCTGCCTCACAACTGCAGACCATGTGTAACCATGCCAGCCCAGGACCTCCACATCTGGCTTTTTCACCAGCGGGATTGTCTGAGACCAGCCATCCAGACAGCTGATGAAACTGTGGGTTTGCACAAAGGAAGAATTTCTGCACGAACTGTAAGAAACAGTCTCATGGAAGCTCATCTGCATGCTCATTGTCCTCACCAGGGTGTTGACCTGATTGCAGTTTGGCGTCATAACCGACTTCAGTGGGCAAATCCGCACCTTCGTTGGCCACTGGCACACTGGGGAAGTGTGCGCTTCATTAATGAATCAGAATGTTTCAACTGTACCGGGCAGATGGCCGACAGAGTGTATGGCGTTGTGTGGGCGAGTGGTTTGCTGATGTCAACGTATGTAAATATGGCCCATGGTTACAGTGGGGTTATTGTATGGGCAGGCATAAGCTACGGACAACAAACAAAATTGCATTTCATTGATGGCAATTTGAATGCACAGACATACCGTGATGATATCCTGAAGCCCATTGTTGTGCCATTCATCCGCTTCCATCACCTCATGTTTCAGCATAATGCACTGCCCTATGTAGCAAGAATCTGCACACAATTCCTAGAAGCTGAAAATGTCCCTGTTCTTCCATGGCCTGCATAATCACCAGACATGTCACCCATTGAGCATGTTTGGGATGCTCTGGATCAACATGTATGACAGTGTGTTCCAGTTACCACCAATATCCAGCAACTTCGCACTGAAGAGGAGTGGGACAACATTCCATAGGCCACAATCAACAGCTTGATCAACTCTATGCGAAGGAGATGTGTCATGGTGCATGAGGCTAATGGTGGCCACACCAGATACTGACTGGTTTTCTGATCCACACCCCTACCTTTTTTTAAGGTATCTGTGACTAACAGATGCATATCTGTATTCCCAGTTGTGAAATCCATTGATTAGGGCCTAATTAATTCATTTAAATTGACTAATTTCCTTTATATGAACTGTAACTCAGTAAAATCTTTGAAATTGTTGCATTTTCTTTTCTTGTTCAGTGTATTTGGATTTCTCTAAAATGGTGTCATTGTTGGAGCTCAGGTGTTTGACGTGATTGTTGTCAAATAAATATGCTTATTCATTCATGATTATGGATACATTCTGCAATGTTTTAATTTGGCTTTGAGTCTGCAACAGAACATGTCAACAAGTTAGTTCCCTAATTGCTTTAATAAAGCAGTGAATTCTGACACCATGAATTGAATAATTTCACCTTGTTCATATAGTTGGCAGAAATTATAAGGGATTAAATAAAGATGTCCACCGACTGAAGGAGAAGAGTATCTGGTAAAATAACGGTATGTTGCTAATATCATCTTGGTATGTAGGTGGGTAGGTAGCTAGCTATATAGCGTCTTTGCAAAAAAACTAGCCAAGTATTAATGGCACATTAGAAATATGACTGCTACGAGGACAGTATTCTGTACAAGACACAACCAAATGCATAAATAAGACATTATGTAAAATTTGGAACAGTAGATTAAAATGTTCAATATATCTTTAGTTTTGGATCAAGGTAGCTAGTAGCTAGCTAGCTGATAGCAAAGGCAGGGCTGGTCCTTGCTGTTCTGCCGCCCTAGGCGAGACCAAAAAATGTGCCCTTATTTTCCGGATGTTGAAAATACGTATTTTTCCCAATGTCAAAATCAGGCTCATTTTTTGTTCTGAATGAAAGTTGAAAAGACTTAAATTTATAGGAGTCTATGTTTGGGTCAAATCAAGGCTGGTCCAGACTGGACAGAACATAGATGTCTATGACAGTGGAGGCTCCCAAGGAACATTTTAAAATTGTGAAACATTAAAGTTATCCCTTTTAGATAAAACTATACCAAATATATTCACATCACCAAATTGATTAAAACACACTGTTTTGCAATGGTCTACAATAGCCTCAGCAGAACTCTGTAGGGTAGCACCATGGTGTAGCCGGAGGAAAGCTAGCTTCTGTCCTCCTCTGGGTACATAGACTTCAATACAAAACCTAGAAGGCTCATGGTTCTCACCCTCCTCCATGGACTTGCACAGTAATTATGACAACTTCCGCAGGATGTCCTCCAACCTATCAGAGCTCTTGCAACATGAACAAACATGTCCACCCAATCAAAGGATCAGAGAATGAATCTAGTGCTGAAAGCTAAAGCTAGCTAGCAGTGCAGTGCATAAAATGTCAAGATCACTTTGACTCAAAATGCAAGCTGAGATCTACTGCTCAGATGATTTTTTAAACATGACTTAAGTAAGCCTATGCAACATTAACCAATTTAAAACAGTACTGTAGCAATGAGGTTTGTGCAGTAAGATATAAAACCAATACATTATCACCGCATATTGCCTTAGCTTGTTTTGCCCAACCAATGACTGCATTGTTGTTCGAGCCATTTAAAAATATACAGTTGAAGTCGGAAGTTTACATACACTTAGGTTGGAGTCATTAAAACTTGTTTTTCAACCACTCCACAAATGTATTCTTAACAAACTATAGTTTTGGCAAGTCGGTTAGGCCATCTACTTTGTGCAAGACACAAGTAATTTTTCCAACAATTGTTTACAGATAGATTATTTCACTTAATTCACTGTATCACAATTCCAGTGGGTCAGAAGTTTACATACACTAAGCTGACTGTGCCTTTAAACAGATTGGTGTCACGTCCTGACCATAGAGAGCCTTTATTTTCTATGGTGGAGTAGGTCAGGGCGTGACTGGGGGGTTAGTCTAGTTTATATTTTCTATGTGGGGTTCTAGGTTGTTTTTTCTATGTTTGGGGTATTGGCATGATTCCCAAATAGAGGCAGCTGGCTATCATTGTCTCTAATTGGGGATCATACTTAAGTAGCATTTTTTTCCACCTGTGGGTTATGGGATATTGTTTATGTTTGTGTTAGTGTGTTTGAGCACTACGTAGTCACGGGTCTTTGTAAGATTTGTTATTTTGTTTCTAACTTCACTTTGTAATTAAAGATGTGAAACTATACTCACACTGCGCCTTGGTCTGCTCATTTAGAAGATTTGGACACTTGGAAAATTTCAGAAAATTGTCATGGCTTTAGAAGCTTCTGATAGGCTAATTGACATCATTTGACATCATTTGAGTCAATTGGAGGTGTAACTGTGGATGTATTTCAAGGCCTACCTTCAAACTCAGTGCCTCTTTGCTTGACATCATGGGAAAATCAAAAGAAGTCAGCCAAGACCTCAGAAATAAAATTGTAGACCTTCACAAGTCTGGTTCATCCTTGGGAGCAATTTCCAAACGCCTGAAGGTACCCCGTTCATCTGTACAAACAATAGTACACAAGTATAAACACCATGGGACCACGCAGCCATCATACTGCTCAGGAAGGAGACACGTTCTGTCTTCTAGAAATGCTGGTACTTTGGTGTGAAAAGTGAAAATCAATCCCAAGAACAGCAGCAAAGGACCTTGTGAAGATGCTTGAGGAAACAGGTACAAAAGTATCTATATCCACAGTAAAACAAGTCCTATATATCGACATAACCTGAAAGGCCGCTTAGCAAGGAACAAGCCACTGCTCCAAAACCACCATAAAAAAGACAGACTATAGTTTGCAACTGCACATGAGGACAAATATCGTTCTTTTTGGAGAAACGTCCTCTGGTCTGATGAAACATTTGACCGAAGTTAAACAATTTAAAGGAAATGCTACCAAATACTAATTGAGTGTATGTAATCTTCTGACCCACTGGGAATGTGATGAAAGAAATAAAAGCTGAAATAAATAATTCTGACATTTCAAATTCTTAAAATAAAGTGGTGATCCTAACTGACATAACAGGGAATATTTTACTCAGATTAAATGTCAGGAATTGTGAAAAACTGAGTTTTTAAATGTAGTTGGCTAAGGTGTATGTAAAACTTCCAACTTCAACTGTATATATTTGACGTAGGCGATATGATCACACAGGTAATAGATCCGTTGTATTTCTTGTAAAGCACCACTGAGTGAGTATAAATTTGAATAATTTGCTTTTTTTATTTTAAAAGTACTGGGCTGATGGTGCCTGCATCTGATGGTCACTCTCAGTAGGCTGAGGGTCCGCCTCTCAACATCACTCCGCTCTCCCTTTCCTCCACTGACACTGACCAAAAAGGGACACGGTCTTCCAGCTGATGGCGAAACTCTAGTCGCACTGCATTATTTCTGCCTCATGCACAAATTCATGTTGTTACTTCTATGAACAGAGAAAGTGAAATATTACTTGACATTAAAACAGACCGAAGCCGATAATAATAACAACGCAAGCCTATCGATACACTTTCCTACTCATTCATTACTGCTGCAGTGCTTTATAAATGTGTTGAATACAAAGTGTTGACCTTGCTGAGCAAGAACATAAACATAATCATAAACATAAACATGAACTCACTCATAAAAACAGCATATCTTTGCTGCATTTGACAGTCTCTCTCTCTCTCTCTCTAGTCATGGTTTTAAAAGGTTTGAAATCTCACAGTATCAATTTCGCTGTAGCTTTCTTTTATGCCTGCTAGGTTACTGAAGACACCATCATCTGAGCCATCCGACTGGCCAGCGGTAAATTTATAGTGCACTTGATTTGCTCTCTGGTCCGGCTGGGAAAGCAGTTTTTGCTACACACCGGGAAATACAGAAGCATTTTATTTTTCGCTATGACCAGCTTGTAAAAAAAAAATGTACGGATACAAACTTGTACCACTGATCATGACAATGAGGTGAAACTCCCGGACAACTATTGTGATTGTCCATTCCAGACTGTTAATTTTACTTTGACTTGTCCTGTTTTAGGATATGTTGTTTAAGCATGACAGCGTATTTCTTATTTGATTGGGCGCATTTAGGTTAGGCTATTTGATCGGAGAAACATACATGTCAAACATACATTGTCATACATTTTATTTCTAGCCTGTATTTCTAACATGATCTGCTGCATGATTTATGATCACAATTTTTTTTACGGATGTGTATCTCCAACAGCACCCCGGAGATGCGCTATTTTGCTCCCCTGTCTTTGACTAAGTGGCCACTGTTTTATTGCCGGGTGGGCATCGGTGCTTACTTAAAAACGCCCATATGCCACTGGTTGAAAAATAAAAATAAATGTAGGGGGGCAAAATTTGGTTTTATGTGTTGTTATTGCATCAGAAAATGCCACCCTCGTTAATCTGCCGCCCTAGGTGACCGCTTAATCTTGCCTAATGAGTGGGCCGTCCGTGAGCAAAGGTGTCAACAAGAGATGAGGTGCACGAAGAGTTTGCGGTGGTTTGTAGTCTTGCATGATGCCTACTTGATGCAAATTAGCATTTTCAAATCTGAGACTAAATAGAGTCAAATATATTGATAAAAGTCACCCTGTCCGAGAGAGATTTAATGTTATCAAAAACGTCACGCCAGGGAAAGGCTACATGAAACATAGCCCTTATTTGAAGTGTTCCTAAAATCCACAATGGGTCAAATGAATGGTGGAAAACGATTGGAACCATTTCCGTGTTTGACCGATAGGTTTTATGGGTATCATGATGCGTCCACTGGGGGGCCAATTACCATATTGCTTACACTGTCAAATCTTCTCGGATCTCCAGAAGCGCATAGGGTGTAGGACTGAGGAGTCCATTTGTATTGATCTCATGTCTCCTCCCTAACAATGGGAGTCGTTACCCCAAAAGCGGGAAGGCAGGCAAGCGACACGTTTAGGTCCAAAATACGCCCTTAGAAACGCATTGGGCTTGTTTTGGACCGAGTGAAAACACATATTGTTCTGTGGTGAAACCTCTTGCATCGCCTCTTCCTCTCTGACACGGCCAAGTATTGCATCCCATAATGCAATAGGAGGCCGTTGAGATCCAGCAGCTGGTGGTGAGTTTCCAAAGCGCCCAAGAGTCAATAGCAGGCGGCTGACACATCTTTGAATCCATGTGACATTTTACGAACCTTTAAGCGTAAATGCATCAGATAAATATGCTGCTCACGTGTCTTGCATATCTCCATAAAGGCCTGTGAGTGTCTACAAGTACCACAGTATTCGTTGTTGGAGGATTCCTCCCCCGTCTGCCGGATCGCACCAAACAGGCAATGACAACGGCCTCAGCAACTCCGCAGCAGATGAGAGACCGGCTGCTGCAGGCCATCGATAGTCGTAGCAATGTGAGTAGCTAGCTATCTGGACGAATATTTGCCATCTCTTTAAAAAAACGAAATGCCGATTATTCACTGTTAAATGATAGCTAATCATACAGGCTTGTGAGTTGACAGCACGCTTGCTAGCTAGCAAGCTTGCTACGCAAACGTTACCGGGCGTCAGCTAGTAAGTTAGCTAAGTTGCTAACGTTAATGTTTAGCCAGCTAGTGTTAGCATCTAAGCTAGCCAGTCACACAACTCTCGCAGGTCAAACTGCAGTTGTTTTCACGTTTACCAATACCATATGTTAACTGGCCAGATGGCGAACTAGCTGCAAACTTAAAAACAAGTTAACTTTTGATACGCTGAGGTAAAGAATGTCAGACGAAATAGCGTTAGCCTGGCTAGTTTACGTCAAGTTGACGCTTAACTTTTCTCCCATTTCTCACCCGTCATACGTTGTTGCATAACTTAGCTAACGTTAGTAAGTTACAGTTATCTGTGTGCGTTTAAGCAACGCGGGTGTATTTGGTAACATACACTACCCGTTGCTTTCAATTCTAGTATTGGGTTGCACAAAAACAGTCAGTGGGAAGCCAGAAGTTAAATACCATTACATTTCAACTTGGTGGCAGGAGGGTTGATCAATATATCTTAGGAAATTTGAGACAAAATCTAAAAGGTTAATATTGAAGACTTTAGGGTGTCCAATAAAAAACATATTTTGACCAATGGGTAAAATAATGTTAATTGTGTAGATAAAACTAGTCTCATATCATTGTGACAATATGCACAACACTGGACAATAATATTACATTTACATTTAAGTCATTTAGCAGACGCTCTTATCCAGAGCGACTTACAAATTGGTGCATTCACCTTATGACATCCAGTGGAACAGCCACTTTACAATAGTGCATCTACATATTTTAAGGGGGGGGGGTGAGAAAGATTACTTTATCCTATCCTAGGTATTCCTTAAAGAGGTGGGGTTTCAGGTGTCTCCGGAAGGTGGTGATTGATTCCGCTGTCCTGGCGTCGTGAGGGAGTTTGTTCCACCATTGGGGAGCCAGAGCAGCGAACAGTTTTGACTGGGCTGAGCGGGAACTGTACTTCCTCAGTGGTAGGGAGGCGAGCAGGCCAGAGGTGGATGAACGCAGTGCCCTTATTTGGGTGTAGGGCCTGATCAGAGCCTGGAGGTACTGAGGTGCCGTTCCCCTCACAGCTCCGTAGGCAAGCACCATGGTCTTGTAGCGGATGCGAGCTTATAAATGCAGCAATTTCATTTTACTGAGTTAGTTCATGTAAGGAAATCAGTTAATTGAAAAATGAATTGGGCCCTAATCTATGTATTTCACATTACTTGGAATTAAGGTGGAGTGGATCAGAAATCCAGTCACCACCATTTGCCTAATGCAGCGCAACACACCTCCTTTGCATAGAGTTGATCGGACTGTTGATTGTGGAATGTTGTCCATCTCATTTTCAATGGCTGTGTGATTGGTGGGAACTGGAACACGCTGTCGTACACGTCGATCCAGTGCCACCCAAACATGCTCAATGGGTGACGTAATAGGTGAGTATGCAGGCCATACTCACCAGACATGTCACCCATTGAGCATGTGTGGGAGACTTGGGACTTTTCAACTTCCAGGAATTGTGTACATACCCTTGCGGCATAAGGCTGTGCATTGTCATGCTGGATCGTGAGGTGATGGCGGCGGTTGAATGGCACGACAATGGGCCTTAGGAGCTTGTCACTGTGTATTGAAATTACCATCGATCGTGCCAGGTTTTCTCCAGACATATCGCTTGGCATTCAGGCCAAAGAGTAAAATCTTGGTTTCATCAGAGAATCTTGTTTCTCATGGTCTGAGTCCTTTGGGTGCCTTTTGGCAAACTGCAAGCGGGCTGTCTTGTGCCTTTTACTGTGTAGTGACTTCCATCTGGCCACTGTACCATAAAAGCCTGAAGGTTGTTTTTCTGGAAGGTTCTCCTATCTCCAGAGGAGCTCTGTCAGACTGACCATCGGGTTCTTGGTCACCTCCCTAATCGAGGCCCTTCTCCCCTGATTGCTCAGTTTGGCCGGGTGGCCAGCTCTAGGAAGAGTGTTGGTGGTTGCAAACTTTTTCCATTTAAGAATGCGACTGTTCTTTGGGACCTTCAATGCTGCATAATTGTTTTGAGAACCTTCCCCAGATCTGTCCCTTCACACAATCCTGTCTCGGGGGGTTTACAGACAATTCCTTTGACTTCATGGCTTGGTTTTTGCTCTGACATGCACTGCCAACTGTGGAACCTTATATAGACAGGTGTGTGTGCCTTTCCAAATCATGTCCAATGAATTGAATTTACCACAGTTCCAATCAAGTTGTAGAAACATTTCAAGGATGATCAATGGAAACAGGATCCACCTGAGCTCAATTTTTAATTCTCCTAGCAAAGAGTCTGACTACGTATGTAAATAAGGTATTTCTGCCTTTTTAATTTGTAAAAATATATTGGCAACAATTTCAAAAACTGTTAACTTTGTCCTCTGAGCAAGAGAACAAGTACATTAGTGTCTAGTTTGAGAAACATACGCCTCACAACTGGCAGCTTCATTAAATAGTACCCGCTAAAACACTGTCTCAATGTCAACAGTGAAGAGGTGACGCTGTGGTGCTGGCCTTCTAGGCAGAGTTACAAAGAAAAAGCCATATCTCAAACTGGCCAATAAAAATAAAAGATTAAGATGGGCAAAAGAACACACACACTGGACAGAGGAACTGCAAAAGGGTTTTCTAATGATCAATTATCCTTTTAAAATGATAAACTTGGATTAGCTAACACAATGTGCCATTGAAACACAAGAGTGATGGTTGTTGATAATGGGCCTCTGTACACCTATGTAGATATTCCATAAAAAATCAGCTGTTTCCAGCTACAATAGTAATTTACAACACTAAGTGTCTACACTGTATTTCTGATCAATTTGATGTTATTTTAATGGGCAAAAAATGTGCATAATTTTCTTAAAAAACAAGGACATTTCTATGTGAACCCAAACCTTTGAATGGTAGTGTGTACCAGTCAAAAGTTTGGACACCTACTCATTCCAGGATTTTGCTTTATTTTTACTATTTTCTACATTGTAGAATAATAGTGAAGACATCAAAACTATGAAATTGCACATGGAATCATGTAGTAACCAAAAGTAGCCACTCTTTGCCTTGACAGCTTGCACACTCTTGGCATTCTTTCAACCAACTCCATGAGGTAGTCACCTGGAATGCATTTCAATTAACAGGTGTGCCTTAAAAGTTAAATAGTGGAATTTATTTCCTCAATGCGTTTGAACCAGTCAGTTGTGTTGTGACAAGATAGGGGTGGAAAACAGAAGATTGCCCTATTTGGTAAAAGACCAAGTCCATATTATGAATAAATGCTTCAGAGTTCAAGTAACAGATGCATCTCAACATCAACTGCTCAGAGGAGACTGCGCAAATCAGGCTTTCATGGTCAAATTTCTGCAAAGAAACCACTACTAAAGGACAACAATAAGAAGAGACTTGCTTGGGCCAAGAAACACGAGCAATGGACATTAGACTGGTGGAAGTCTGTCATTTGGTCTGATGCGTCCAAATTTGAGATGTTTGGTTGACTAAATCAATGGAGGCCAGAGAAAAGTGGCCAAAAATCTGGAAATTTGCATCACGTCAGCTAGGCGAGATTATGTGCAAGAAATAAGGCTACTGGCTACCTGACAGGCTCCTTTGCCTGTTGAACTCGTCATCTTTCTTCTCGAATCCGCAGGACTTTTTTATTTAACCAGGTAGGCCGGTTAAGAACAATTTCTCCTTTACAACTGCGACCTGGCCAAGATAAAGCAAAGCAGTGCGACACAAACACATTTACACATGGGATAAACACATACAGTCAACACAATAGAAAAGTCTATATACAGTGTGTGCAAATGTAGTAATATTGGGGAGGTAAGGCAATAAATAGGCCGTAGTGGCGAAATAATTACAATTTAGCATTATACACCGGAGTGAAAGATGTGCAGATGATGATGATGTGCAAGTAGAGATACTGGGGTGCAAAGAGCAAAAATAAATAACAATATGGGGATATGGTAGTTGGGTGGGCTATGTACACAGGTGCAGTGATCGGTAAAGCTGCTCTGACAGCTGATGCTTAAAGATAGTGAGGGAGATATGTCTCCAGCTTTAGGGAATTTTGCAGTTCATTCCAGTCATTGGCAGCAGAGAACTGGAAAGAAAGGCGGCCAAAGGAGGAGTTGGCTTTGGGGGTGACCAGTGAAATATACCTGCTGGAGTGAGTGCATCGGGTGGGTGTTGCTATGGTGACCTGTGAGCTGAGTGAGCTGAGAAGGTGGGGCTTTACCTAGCAAAGACTTATAGATGACCTGGAGCCAGTGGGTTTGGCGACGAATTTGAGGGAGGGCCAGCCAACAAAAGCATATAGGTCGCAGTGGTGGGTAGTATATGGGGCTTTGGTGACAAAACGGATGGCACTGTGATAGACTACAGCTAATTTGCTGAGTAGAGTGTCTGAGGCTATTTTGTAAATGACATCGCCGAAGTCAAGAATCGGTATGATAGTCAGTTTTACGAGGATATGTTTGTGACCTGTGGAAACCACTTTGATGACAACCACCACCACAAGAAGAAACCTGAACCTCTGTCAACAGCTCTGCGTTTATTATCGTCTGTATTAGGTTCTCACGTTTTAAACATAATAATGAGAAAATCAATGCTTTCACAATGCCTAAAATGCTAGTGGTGTATTTACCTTCTTTTTTTTTAGGGCACATCGACAGGTTTTTCACCTAGTTGGCTCTGGGTATTCGAACCAGGAACCTTTTGTTTACTGATCCCAATGCTCTTAACTGCTAGGCTAACTGCTGCACAATTGTATAACATTGAGGTCCTTGAAAATAACAATTAAATGCTTGAAAAACTCCCTGAATTTGACTTGCCAATGCCTGGATGAACCCTGCTTGTATAGTCCTAGGCCTATGGGCTAATTTGAATATATTCATTTAAGTACACGTGGAACTGCTTAAAATGATTAACTCAAAACATTTTGATCCCAATGTATATGTATATGAGATCGATCATATACCGTGGTATTTGGAAATGGCCAGAGGATGGTATTTCTGTACCGCTCAAACCTATTTATTTGAAGTTTTTCAATAAATGTTAATATTTGTAGCTACTTAATTAAATACCTGCAGCCAACTTGTGCAATACATTAGGAGATAAAGCAGGTTGCGCTCTTTCACCGGTCACATTATTTAACATTATAAAGCTTACCATAGTTCTCGAACAGTTGAGCCAGCAAAATGATTTTGCCAATTTTATGAAGCAATTTTATCCGATAATGTATTTCTGTATATTTTTGCTTTAGGACATTTTATATAATGTTTTTCTTACATTTAGTTCACCTGGAAAGCTGCATGCTTCCAAAGTTTTGAATATAAAAGGCCATTCAAGACGGTCTTAAGCCTTTTCTGCATCAACAGCCATTATTGATATCTTGTTTTTTTGTGTATTGTATTAAACTGAAACATGTATTTGTTTGCGTGTGTATTTTTAATAAACCCTGTTTTTGTATCAAGTCGAAGACTTTGACCATTCTGTTGCTTATGAGTGTAGTTATTATTGTATTGTCACAGGGTGTCCAATTCACTGTTTCTTATGGATACGATATTTAAGTTTTATATATGCAACGAGCTGCTAGCTAACATGTTTTAAACCAGTGGTCACCAACTGGGTGATCGACTTGTCCATCTCCAAGTGATTCCTTGTCGAGCACCGAACATTTCTGTAAAAAACCCAACGATAAAGCCTTACGTTCCTATTTTTGTCATTTGTTTCACGCTGTTGGCGATATGTGCACTTTATTCAGAAGCCCTAGTGCCGGGAAGGGAAGGTCTTCCCATTTTGAACCATTTCATGTGTCTGAAGGTTGAACTCTACCTACCTGGCAGGCCCAGAGGTAAAACCAAATGCACCTTTAGGCCTACCGCTGGCCAATCAGCTCAGATCACCATGTCTGCAGTTTGTTTGTGCCATAGACTCTAGAAATAAGTCTAGAGCGCACAGCAAAGTTGATAGTGTGAGATTTTTAAAAACTTTTAAAACCATGACTAGAGCGAATCAACAAATACAGTATGGTTTTGAGTGAGTTCATGTTTAAATTGTTATTCAGCCCCGTCAATCAGAACTTTGTGCATTTTAGGGCTTATAAAAGTTTTGAACATTCTCTCTACTTCCACTCATGCTACAACCGGCACTGCAGCTGTAATGATTGAGTAGCAAAGTGTTTCGGTAAGCTTGCGTTATTATTAGCGGCTTGTCATTTAATATCGAGGGATATTTCACTTTCTCTGGTCATAGGAGTAACAACATGCGTTGATGCATGATGCAGAAATTAGGTTTGCCGTTAGCTGGAATACGATGTCCCCTTTCCTCAGCGGGAGGGAGCGAGGCAGGACGGTGAGGCAGCCTTGCTGCTGTGCTCTCTTCCTTCCCCTCTGACCATCAGACGAAGGCCATCAGTCCAGTGCAATTTTAAAATGCTAATTATTATGCTCAGCTGTGCAAATTCTGTTACCAGTTTGATTATGTACCTCAAATTAGTTAATATAATTTCAAAATCTGAGAGGTCTGAGAACAGCACTGGCAGGTCAATTCAAGCATAGCCAATATACACTGATAATGTATTGGGCCTGTACACTACTGCCCAAACCTCATTGCTACAAAACTGTTTTAATAGGTTCATGTTGCACAGGCTTATGTTTAAGTCAAGTTTGGAAAAAATCTCGGCTTGCGTTTTGACTTTGATCTTGACTCAAGTTTGGTGAGCACTGTTTTTAAATAATTGATAGACTTCTTGTTAGACAGTTAATAGCCAGCATATCGTTTAGCTCTAGGAAGGTAATAGGCAAGCCAACTGTTGCGTACTTAGAAGTAACAGCTAAGCTTAGTAACTCTTTGCTGAAAATCTGTGTTCTGATCATCTCTTTTGCTCCTTCCAGCAGATTCACAATATGGTGGCAGTATTAGAAGTTATCACATACTTGGAGAAATTCCCTATCACCAAAGAAGCACTTGAGGTAAGACCCAAAGCTTTTTAAGTGCTTTAATTGTTGCCTGTGACAACAATTTTGGTATTCTTAAAACGATCATTTGGGATTTTGGTAACTTAGCCTTTTTTTATCTATTTTGCTAGTATTGGCTTGTGAACTACCTCCAACCTCCTTTATACTGGACACATGGACATAGAAATGGGATCCACAAGTTCATCTGACTCTGGACCTCATTGCCAAAATTCAAAAGTATCCCTTTAACAACTTTTTATTTGAATTACCAATTTAGGAAACCCGATTGGGGAAACTGATCAATGACGTGAGGAAGAAGACCAAGGATAAAGACCTTGCCAAGCGTGCCAAGAAGCTTTTGCGGAGCTGGCAGAAGTTGATCGACCCAGGGCAAAATGAGACTCCATCGCGGGGGGCAGTAAGTGTCTCGGGCTCTGCCAATGGCAGTGCCCACCCCTGTTGGACTGACGTTCCACCCCCTGACGTATCCCTGGCAGGCAAAGGTGTCCAAGAGGTCAAAACCAGAAATGACGTCCACAACACCGACTCGCCCAAAGCGGAGAAGTCAAGCAGCAGGAAGCGTAGAGGGGAGCAAAAGGACAGTGTGCACTTACCGGCCAAAACCTCAAAGATGTCCCCCAACGAGCAGATGCACAACTCCACTCTGTCGCCACCTCCCACCAATGGGATTGCAGGTAACCCTGAGGCTCCCCAAGACCTAGAGGCTACACCTTCGCCAGACAGGGCCCGGACAGAGCACATTGAGAATGAAAAACACTGTAGAATCCCTGTCAATGCTGTCAAACCACACCCCAGCTCCCCGGGCCTCGCCAAACTACCTAGCACTTCCTCTTTACTCAAGACTGCTGTGTTGCAGCAGCAAGCAAGGCTGGACGAAGGAGGAGGGGGGCAATATCTGGCCAAAAGCCTCCGCTGCCTTTCAAGTCCACGGACTATGAAGCAAGAGACTATGTCCAAGCACTCTTCAACATATGCACCAAAAGGGACTATCCCAAGCCCAGCTCGGAGTCCTCGCTTGCCTTCGTCCCAGCCTTTAACGTCCCCAGCCCAAGTGTCTCATGTGAATGGGCCCCCACCCCCTGCCCATAGGGCCTCACTGCACTGGCCTGGCTCCTCAGAGGCCACCACCAATCCCCCACACAGCACTGGAACACTGGAACCCCCGCCTGTCTTCCTTCCCACCACCCATCCCGCCCCACAAAACTCTGAGTGTGCGGAACTCCACAGACCCTCCCCCTCTGTAGTGGTGGTCAAGGCTGAGGCAGAAGTCTCTGCCTCCAGCTCGGACCGCAAAAAGAGGAAGAAGTACAGGTCCAGGGACTACTCTGTCAACCTGCAGGGGCAGGACATAGAGGACAAAACAAAGCCTGTGAGGTTAAAAGAACGCAGGCTAACGTTTGACCCTGTGACTGGACAGATCAAGTCCATGGTACATAAAGAACCCTGTCAGGTGGAGGAACCCCCAATGCCACCTCCCCCTAAGCCCCAGCAGAGAACTGATCTGCATCCACAGCAGCCTCCCGCTCCCACCCCTAGCCCCTTCCAACAGACTAACTGGAAAGAGCTGTCCCGAAACGAGATCATCCAGTCCTACCTAAACCTTCAGAGCAACGTGCTCACATCCTCGAGGGTCCAGGCCCCCGGCGCACACTTTTTCATGTCAGAATACCTGAAACGGGAGGAGAGTGATCTCAGGGAGGCGAGGCGAGGAGTCCATGTCTTGCAGCTGGACAGCTCGGTAACGGACACACCTGGAGTGAGCCGAGAGGTGACCGACAAGGACCTCCACAGAGTACATACGGAGCACTGGCAAGGGGTAAATGGTTGTTACGACACCAAGGGCACTTGGTTCGACTGGACAGAGTGTATATCGTTGGACCCACATGGGGACGAGAACAAACTGAATATCCTGCCATATATTTGCCTAGACTGAGATGGGGTGTCTGTCCCAAGATTGTTAAAGGACTTTCAGTTCTGTTTTTCAAAAATAAAAAGTTGCAGGAAAGATGTGCCCGTTTGCAGAGTGCTGCTACTAACAATTAATTGCAAACTAGGGTTCTAGTGTAGGGTTGACTGGAGTTTAGCTTTCCAGTTATGTGCTCAGAGGGTGTTGAAAGCGTTCATCTAGCACAGTTAAAGCCGAACGTGTCCAGTGAGTGGAGTACTGACACCTATTTGGGAGTTACAAGAAGCTTTATGTGACATATACAAAAATAAATTATACAATTTCTTATCATGTATGCATCTTTATTTTTACCTTTTTCAAAAAATTTTTTTTAGGTTTATGGAAACGATGTGCAAAACCTGTAGAGCTTTTCTGTTTGCATCACATACTGTTGACCTGTTCTGCAATGCAAAAGAGGCATAACATTGTTTTACACATTATTTTGTTTTTGGTTGGCCGTTACATGTTAGCGATCCAACATTCCATACTCCACCCCTCATCTTCTCTCCTCACCACTCTGTTCTGATGTACACATGCCATCGAGCGTTTTCTTTCCGGAGGAAGTTTAACAAAAAAATGTGCCTCTTGTTCAATCAACAAAGTATTTCAGAAGTTACCTTTGTTTTTCCATTTACTTATTCCCCAACAATCCTCACCCAGACAGAAAATGATGAAACAGAGGGTACTAATACAACTGTGAGGATAAGGAAATGTTTGTATGCTGGAACTATACTTGTTAACATTCCTTTTAGCTATCGTTTTGGTTTATGAAATTGCATCACGGGACTTTCAGAGTTGAACAGCCTTAATGAATATACAGAAATGAGAGCTTTGTATTTTGTTTACAGAGGCCGGCATCTTCTGTAATTTCATCATTTACATTAAGGTATGTGTAGATGCAAACAAAACACCTGCAAGGTCCACATTATTTTTTTTTCTCAATTTTCCTCCAATCTTTCATGGGTTTGTATTTCAGGAATGTTCTACCCATTGAGAAGCGTGCGTGATGGTAAATGAACAAGTGTCGTTTCTTTTGCTATTTTGTTGAAAACTACAAACTTAAGAGAGCACATTCTTCACGTTTTCCATGTGACAATTTGGAGAAGTAGTTTTTTTTATTTGTGTTCTCGTCTTGCCACGGTTCTCCACATATGACATGACTTCAGATGGGGGTAAGGTCAGACTGTGCGCCGCTATATTCATCCCTACCAATGTGCCTTTTTGATGTCAAATCTGGATTCGCTTTCGCATAACACTCCTGTCCTTGGAACTAGGTTTATGTGTGGCAATTCCATGTCCGATGATGCTGGACTATGCACCATCTTTTTTTCCTAAGCAGTGGTCCTTAGTGAACACTGATCCAGAATGGATAATTGCAGACAATGAGGCATCACTCAAACACAGCTCGCAATAACGAAATGCTAAAGATGATTGATGTGGATCTGGTCAGTTTGACTGCGACATCTTTATTTGTTCGGTGTTTAACATCTCATTTGTTTGAAAAATAAAGTGATCTAAACCCTATGCACAGTTTTGTCATAAGACTTCATTCTTATGCAATATAAACCCAGATGTGTTTGTGTTGTATGGGGTTATTAACAGGTCAATGTTGGCATTAATATGGTACATACAATGTTTGTCTACAGTATATAGGTACATTACTCGTTTCCATTGTGTTCTCAGTGAATCCTCATGGGGGAGCACTTGGCCGTTTTTTGAAGTAATATGGAAATTCAAAAGTTTTAAACATGGTTTTGATTGGGTTATAACAAGTTCTGCGGTTAAACTGTGTCGAACATTACTTACAAAAAAGTGCAGTATGCTGCAATTACTGTGTCCAAAATACCTCAGTCGACTGCAGATATTGCAGTTTCAAACCGGCTTTCTTTTTTTGAATTGTTTTGTATCTTTGAATTGCAAAGGGGTGACAAACCGCAACTATCAACACACTTTTCTCCTCCTGATAAGATAACCAAGTCTACATGCATTTCAGAACATCTCAGTGCAGAACCCTTCCCACCAACACATGACTAAGCTGTTCAGTGCACATTTACCTCACCTGGGGCCTCATTCATAAATGTTGTGGATGTACAAAATATACCCAAAAACGTGCTCCAGTTTTCCCACAAAAGTTGGTATTTATAAAAACAACTTGGAATGTCACTGGGAGAATCTCAATTGCATATTCCTTTAATCCTCTCAAGACCCACTGGCGGATAATGTCAGAGGGGCGGAACCTCATGCTTTCTCATCCAAAGGGTTTTGAGGAGGCAAGGAGAGCACGTGAGTACGCAATTGAGATTCCCCCTTAACTCGGCGTTTCCCAAACTTGGTCGTCAGGAACCCATTTTGGTTTTTGCTCTAGCACTACTCATCTTGATGATCACGTGCACTCCTTGGGGTACCGAGTTTGGAAAGTCCTGCCTTAACGCATTGCAAATTGTAGACCATGTGTGTGCACATTTTCTAGTGTTTGAAGGATTTGGTGCGTTCCAATGCTTCGACCTTGCTGATGATTGACAAATCTTACAACACCTGGTTAGATATTTAGTAAGTATCAGCTAACCACATACAGTGCATTCGGAAAGTATTCAAACACCTAGACTTTTTCCACATTTTGTTACGTTACAGCCTTATACTAAAATTGATTTAAATACAACATTTCCCTCATCAATCTACACACAACACCCCATAATGACAAAGCCAAAAACTGTTTAAATATATTTTTTTCAAAAAATAAATACCTTGTTCAAATCAAATTGAATTTACATAAGTATTCAGACCTTTTGCTGTGAGACTTGAAATTGAGCTCCGGTGGATCCTGTTTACATTGATCATCCTTGGGATTTTTCTTCAACTTGATTGGAGTGTACCTGTGGTAAATTCAAATGATTGGACATGATTTGGAAAGGTACACACCTGTCTATATAAGGTCCCACAGTTGACAGTACATGTCAGAGCAAAAACCAAGCCATGAGCTTGAAGAAATTGTCCGTAGAGCTCCCGAGACATGATAGCTGTTAACTTAGGTAAGTCAGTTAAGAACACATTCTTATTTACAATGGCAGCTTAGGAACAGTGGGTTAACTGCCTTGTTCAGGGGCAGAATGACAGATTTTTACCTTGTCAGCTCGGTGTTTCGATCTAGCAACCTTTCGGTTGCTGGCCCAACACTAACCACTAGGCTACCTGCCACCCCATGTCTTCACTATTCCACAATGTAGAAAATAGTAAAAATAAAGAAAAACCCTGGAATGAGTAGGTGTGTCCAAACATTTGACTGGTACTGTATATGCCAATGCTGTTTTATATGCTTGTTTTTGCTTAATACTGTGCTATGTCGGATTGTATGAAGATTGACAGATTGGTGTAAAAAGCTCTATTTGTCTGTTTTTTTTGTGTGGTATCGATGAAGGTATTTGATTGGGAAATGATGATACATTTTCATGAGGTGAAATTAATTCATCTATAAATGTGGGGGGAAAAGGATGCCCTGCAAAACGATATCTGTTTGGTTTAAATTCCCCTGGTGCAACGACATGGTATTTGCATCTATAACGAGTCTGGACTATGATCAATTAAGCCATATCAATGGATGTAACGGGTTAATGTAAAATAATGAATTAGGTTGGCTTCCACTTATGGCACTTCCAAGGTCGTTCCATTGGTTATTGTAGCAAGGCATATGCCAGCATTGTAGGCCTACTGCCTCTGCCCGTGGCCTGCTAAGCGATTGCCGTTAGACCTCACTTCGCCACGTATGAGCCCTGGTTAAAGACCTTGTTGCAGCTTTCACTTTATTCCACTACATTGGTGGCAGCGATGGGACCACGTCCAGCTCACATCTAGTTATGTGATCTAGTGGTGGGAAGCATTCTGTTCTAAAACATTGTTGGGTGTAATTACATTGATATAACTAGTGTACAATGGATAAGCAAAAATGGGTGTGACAGAAGCAGTCACTACAGGTGTGATCAAGCCTTACAGTGCATCAAAGTTGCCTGAAGCTGAATGAAAAAGTGTTACGCCCTGACCAGTTATTCAGAAGAAAATCCTCTGTGATTGTCTAATTTACACAAGTTAACTTATCAGTGTGGACCCAAAACAAACACATTCTGCACATTTTCAAACTACCAGTTTAACGTGTTATTACAACCATGGTGTTCTGTCGTTACTGAAACTTCTACATCTAATAACCTGACAATTATCCACATTATATGTAAGTGATTTATGCAGCAAAACACAACTATCCTTTTTCTGATCTGTTCTGATCTAATGAGATGGATGTAGGATTTTCTACGGCCTAGAATCAAGGCCTTTCCCGGTCATGAAGGACGAAGCTATGCCCCTCTTGATTCTCATTGGCAAAGACTAAACTCAAGTTAGGGGTTATATGTCAGAATCTCCTTTACCACTTTGCCCAACATGTTATACCCCAGAGGTTGTAAATGAACCCTTTTTAAGTTGATATAACTTGTCATTAGTATAGGGCTGTGAACCCTCACAAACTTTTACAAATGCACAATTGAGAGCATCCTGTCGGGCTGTTTCACCGCCTGGTACAGCAACTGCACTGCCCGCAACCACAGGGCTGTCCAGAGGGTGGTGCGGTCTGCACAACACATCATCGGGGGCAAACTACCTGCCCTCCAGGACACCTACATTAAAGCACCCGGTGTCACAGGAAGGCCAAAAAGATGATCAAGGACAACAACCACCTGAGCCACTGCCTGTTCACCCGACTACCATCCAGAAAGCGAAGTCAGTACAGGTGCATCAAAGCTAGGACCGACTGAAAAACAGCTTTTATGTCAAGGCCATCAGACTGTTAAACAGCCAACACTTACACAAAGAGGCTGCTGCCCTATATACATAGACTTGGAATCATTGGCCACTTTAATAATGGAACACTAGTCACTTTAATTATATTCACATATTTTACTTTACTCATTTCATATGTATATACTGTATTCTATTCTACTGTATTTTATTCTATGCCACTCCGATGTTGCTCGTCCAAATATTTATATATTCTTAGTTCCATGCCTTTACTTTAGATTTGTGTGTATTGTTGTGAAATTGTAAAATATTAGTTGTTAGATGTTACTGCACTGTTGGAGCTAGAAACACAATAATTTCACTACACCCGCAATAACATCTGCTAAACATGTGTATGTGACCAATACAATTTTATTTGATTTAAAACCCATAGCTGAATGGCTTCAGACAGAGCATTTCTCACCGGAAATTGTTGCTGACTTTGAACAAAGCTTAGGGTTAGGGTATTTAATTGTCAGACTTTCCTATGTCACTATTCCCAATCTCTTATACCCCATAGGTTGTAAATAAACTCTTTTTAAAGGTGATGAAACTTGTTTAATTATTATAGGGTTGTGAAATCCATAGCCGAATGACTTCAGACTGACCATTTCTCACCATTTATTTACGGGGAGCAATTTCCGTTTTGTCACCGGTAGTGTCCATTTATTTACAGTAGTGTGTTGATGAATTATTGCTTTCTTCAGTGGAAAGACAGAATATATATAAAAATGCCAAATATACCAAAAGCTAAGTCAAGCAGAGATTTACGACTGAACAACCATATTAATCATTACTAAAACCTGCAAACTACAAACATTTAAAGAACTAGATACAAATATTTTATTCAAAATAATTAATACAAAAGTCAAGAGTTGGCTATAATATGAGTACAAACAAAGTGAGTGTGTGTGTATATACGTGTAAGTGTTTTTGTGCATGTGTGTATTATGGTGTGTATTATAATTTCCCATTATAAACATGTATCCCCATTCCACAATCAAATAGTTTTACCGATATCAATCTGGCAACCCTCATAAAATTCGACACATCTTTGTATAAAATGCATTATGAAAGAAATTGTGTAATGTACACGAAAATGTGAAGTCTTGTATTGAATGCATTATAAATAAAATTGTGTAATGTAGGCTCAATAAAATATTAAATTCATTATGGAAAAAATGTGTAGGCATACTGTTGCAAAAGGGTGTGACTTTTCACACAAATTAAGCCACACAAAAATTTAATCTACTGAAATACTTAAAATATATTTTTTTACATATATGTATATATATATTTGACCCCTGTTACTCCCCTATTTTGCAATATCCAATTGGTAGTTATGGTCTTCTCCCATCGCTGCAACTCCTGTATGGAGAGGTGAAGGTTGAGGGCCAGAAACACGACCCTGCCAAGCCGCTCTGTTTCTTGACACACTGCTCTCTTAACCCCGAAGCCAGCCACACCAATGTGTCAGAGGAAATACTGTCCAACTGGCAACCGTGTCAGAGTGCATGCACCCGGGCTGCACAGGAGTTGCTACAGCGCGATGGGACAAGGACATCCCAGCAGGCCAAACCCTCCCCTAACCCAGATGACGCTGGGCCAATTGTGCGCCAACTCATGGGTCACCCGGTCACGGCCGGCTGTGACACAGCCCGGGATCGAACCCAGATCTTTAGTCAATCAAATGTATTTATAAAGCCCTTTTTACATCAGCAGATATCACAAAGTGTTGTACAGAAACTCAGCCTACAACGTCAAATAGCAAGCAATGCACATGTAGAAGCACGGTGGCTAGGACAAACTCCCTAGAAAGGCAGGAACCCAATAAGAAACCAGGCTCTGAGGAACCAGGCTCTGAGGGGTTGCCAGTCCTCTTCTGTCCTCTTTCTGGCTGTGCCGAGTGGAGATTATAAGAGTACATGGCCATTTAAGGCCAGATTGTTCAAGATATTCAAACGTTCATAGATGACCAGCAGGGTCAAATAATAATCAGTAGTTGTAAAGGCTGCAACAGGTCAGCACCTCAGGAGTAAATGTCAGTTGGCTTTCCATAGACGAACATTCAGAGGTCGAGACAGCAGGTGCGGTAGAGATCAGGGTCAGGGTTCCCTAGCAGCAGACAAAACAGTTGAAACTGGAGCATCAGAATGACCAGTTGGACTGGGGACAAGCAGGGGTCATCAGGCCAGGTCATCCTGAGGCATGATCCTAGGTCTCAGGTCTTCTGGGAGGGAAATGAGAGAGGGAGAGGGAGAGAATTAGAGGGAGCATACTGTAATTTACACAGGACACCAGATATAAAAGACTGACCCTAGCCCCCCGGCACAAAGATAATTGCAGCATAGATACTGGAGACAGGGTGGGTCGAGGGACCCTGTGGCCCCGTCCGACGATACTACTGGACAGGGACAATCAGGAAGGATATATCCCCACCCACTATGCCAAAGCACAGCCCCCACACCACTAGAGGGATATCAAAAGACAAACAACTTATTACCCTGAGACAAGGCTGAGTATAGCCCATGAAGATCTCCTCCACCGCTCAAGCCTGAGAGGGAGCAGAACCGGACAGGAAGATCACGTCTGTGACTCAATCCAATCAAGTGACGTACCCCTCATAGGGATGGCATGGAAGAGCACTAGTAAGCCAGTTACTCAGCCCCCGTAAGAGGGTCAGAGGCAGAGAATCCCAGTGGAGAGAGGGGAGCCGGCCAGGCAGAAACAGCAAGGGCGGTTCGTCGCTCCCGTGCCTTGCTGTTCATAGGTAGGAACAAGCCAATGTAATGCTTTGTTGGTTAGCAGTAAAACCTTGAAATGTTTATAATTTATTTAATTTTATTTCACCCTTATTTAACCAGGTAGGCCCATTGAGAACAATTTCTCCTTTACAACTGCAACCTGGCCAAGATAAAGCAAAGCAGTGCGACACAAACAACAACAGAGTTACACATGGAATAAACAAACATATAGTCAATAACAATAGAAAAATCTATATACAGTGTATGCAAATGAGGTAAGATAAGGGAGGTAAGGCAATAAATAGGCCATAGTGGTGAAATAATTACAATTTAGCAATAAACACTGGAGTGAAAGATGTGCATAAGATGAATGTGCAAGTAAAGATACTGGGGTGCAAAGGAGCAAAAACAAAATAAGAGTAAGGGGATGAGGTAGTTAGATGGGCGATTTACAGATGGGCTATGTACAGGTGCAGTGATCTGTGAGCTGCTCTGAGTGCTTAAAGTTAGAAAGGGAGATATGAGTCTCCAGCTTCAGTGATTTTTGCAATTCGTTCCAGTCATTGGCAGCAGAGAATTGGAAGGAAAGGCAGCCAAAGTAGGAATTGGCTTTGGGCGTGACCAGTGAAACATACCTGCTGGAGCGCGTGCTAAATGGATGGCACTGTGATAGACTGCATCCAATTTGCTGAGTGGAGTGTTGGAGGGTTGCATAGCGGAGAAGGTACGGTGGGATTCAAAATAGTCAGTGATCTGTTTGTTAACTTGGCTCACGAAGACCTTAGAAAGGCAGGGTAGGATAGATATAGTTCTGTAACAGTTTGGGTCTAGAGTGTCTCCCACTTTGAAGAAGGGGATGACTGCGGCAGCTTTCCAATCTTTGGGGATCTCAGAAGATACAAAAGAGAGGGTGAACAGGCTAGTAATAGAGGTTGCAACAATTGCTGCGGTTAATTTTAGAAAGAGAGGGTCCAGATTGTCTCGCCCGGCTGATTGGTAGGGGTCGAGATTTTGCAGCTTTTTCAGAACATCGGCTATCTGGATTTGGGTGAAGGAGAAATGTGGGTGAAGGAGGATTGGGCAAGTTGCTGTGGGGGGTGCAGGGCTGTTGTAGGGGTAGCCAGGTGGAAAGCATGGCCAGCCGTAGAAAAATGCTTATTGAAATTCTCGATTATAGTGGATTTATCGGTGGTGACAGTGTTTCCTAGCCTCAGTGCAGTGGGCAGCTGGGAGGAGGTGCTCTTATTCTCCATGGACTTTACAGTGTCCCAGAACTTTTTGGAGTTTGTGCTGCAGGATGCAAGTTTCTATTTGAAAAAGCTAGCATTTGCTTTCCTAACTGCCTGTGTATATTGGTTCCTAACTTCCCTGAAAAGTTGCATGTCGCGGGGGCTATTCGATGCAAATGCAGTACACCACAGGATGTTTTTGTGCTGGTCAAGGGCAGTCAGGTCTGGAGTGAACCAAGGGCTATATCTGTTCCTGGTTCAAATTTTTTTTGAACGGGGCATGCTCATTTAAGATGGTGAGGAAAGCACTTTTAAAGAATAACCAGGCATCCTCTACTGGTCGGATGAGGTCAATATCCTTCTAGGATACCCGGGCCAGGTTAATTAGAAAGGCCTGCTCGCTGAAGTGTTTTAGGGGGCATTTGACAGTGACGAGGGGTGGTCGTTTGACCGCAAACCCATTACGGACACAGGAAATGAGGCAGTGAGTGCTCTATAGCAAGGGTCAATGGTGAGAGACTTGTTTCTGGGAAGGTGGATTTTTAAAAGTAGAAGCTAAAATTGTTTGGGCACAGACCTGGATAGTATGACAGAACTCTGCAGGCTAACTCCACCGCCTTTGGCAGTTCTATCTTGTCAGAAAATGTTATAGTTAGGGATGGAAATTTCAGGGTGGCCTTCCTAAGCCAGGATTCAGGATTCAGGATTCAGGATTCAGACATGGCTAAGACATCTGGGTTGGCAGAGTGTGCTAAAGCAGTGAATAAAACAAATTTAGGGAGGGGGCTTCTAATGTTAACATGCATGAAACCAAGGCTTTTACGGTTACAGAAGTCAACAAATGAGAGCGCCTGGGGAATGGTAGTGGAGCTAGGCACTGCAGGGCCTGGATTAACCTCTACATCACCAGAGGAACAGAGGAGGAGTAGGATAAGGGTACGACTAAAGGCTATGGCCACCCCACATAGCCCGGTTCCTCTCTAGGTTTCTTCCTAGGTTTTGGCCTTTCTAGGGAGTTTTTCCTAGCCACCGTGCTTTTACACCTGCATTGTTTGCTGTTTGGGGTTTTAGGCTGGGTTTCTGTACAGCACTTTGAGATATCAGCTGATGTACGAAGGGCTATATAAATAAATTTGATTTGATTTGATTTGATTTGATAAGACCTGGTCGTCTAGTGTGTTCGGAACAGAGTAAAAGGAGCAGGTTTCTGGGCACAGAAGAATAGATTCAAGGCATAACGTACAGATAAGGGTATGGCAGGATGTGAATACAGTGGAAGTAAACCTAGGCATCGAGTGATGATAAGAGGTACTGTCTCTAGCGACATCATTTAAACCAGGTGATGTCACCGCATGTGTGGGAGATGGAACAAAAGGGTTAGCTAAGGAAAATTGAGCAGGGCTGGAGGCTCTACAGTGAAATAAGACAATCACTAACCAAAACAGCAATGGACAAGGCATATTGAGACAGCTTAGCATAGCAGGCTAGCAGAAGGGCCGTAGGGGGATGTCGCGACGGAAGAGTCAGTTGTAGCCCCCTCGGTCGGTTCCATCGGCAGACCAGTCGTGATGGATTAGCAGGGCTCCGTTTAGTAAAAGGGTCCAGGCCAATTGGCAAAAGAGGTATTGTAGCCAAAGATAATTGGCTGATGGACCTCTTCAGCTAACAGTTCGATATGCTCTAGACAGCTAGTGGGCAAATGGGCATTCAGGGGATGTCACGATGGAGGAGCTTGTTGAGAACCCCATTGGGCAGATTATGTCGGTAGACCAGTTGTGAAGGATCGGCGGGGCTCCGTATCAGCAGTAAAAGGGGTCCAGGCCAATTGGCAAAATAGGTATTGTAGCTCAAGGAGTGGCTGATGGACCTCTTCAGCTAGCTGGAAGATGGGCCTAGCATAGGCTAGCTCCAGGCTAATTAGTGCTTGCTTCGGGACAGAGACATTAGCCAGGAGTAGCCACTCGGATAGCAGCTAGCTAGCTGCGATGATCCAGGTGAAAAGGTTCAGATCTTGCAATAGGAATCCGGAGATGTGGGGAAAATTTGTCCGGTAAGCTCTGGGTAGAATCGCGCTGTGCTAAAGGTTAGCTGATGACCGCTCGCAGTGGCTAGGTGATTCGCTTCTGTTGGGGGTTCCGGTTCTAAAGTAAAGAAAATAGCAGATCCATACCACATTGGATGAGGCGGGTTGCAGGAGAGTATGTTGGAGTTGAGGTTTTAAAAAAAAAATGAAATACATGCAAAGAAAATATAAATTTACACACACAAGACACGACGAAGACAAAGACGCCTGACTGCTACGCCATCTTGGAAATCAGCCCTAGCCGTAAAAAGAAGCCAATGTAGAGAGGCTAGACCTGGAGTAATATGATTACATTTTGGGGTTTTAGTCAGGATTCTAGCAGCCGTGTTTATCACTAACTGAAATATATTTAGTGCTTTATCCAGGTAGCCGGAGAGCAGAGCATTGCAGTAGTCTAATCTAGAAGTGACAAAAGCATGGATTCGTTTTTCTGCATTATTTTTTTATTAAGTTTGAGATTTTTGCAATGTTACAAAGATAGGAAAAAGCTGTCCTTGAAATATTCCGCATAGCAGTGAAAGTTAACATTGTGTTTCCGAATGACATCACCAAGAGGTAGAATATATAGTGAAAACAATAGTGGTACTAAAACGGAACCTTGAGGAACGCCTAAACGTAGAATTGATTTGTCAGAGAATGTACCATCCACAGAGACGTACTGATATCATTCCGACAGATAAGATCTAAACCAGGCAAGAACTTGTCCGTGTAGACCAATTAGGGTTTCTAATCTCTCCAAAAGAATGGTGATCGATGGTGTCAAAAGCAGCACTAAGGTCTACGAGCACGAGGACAGATGCAGAGCCTTGGTCTGCGCCATTAAAAGGTCATTTACCACCTTCACGGTGGCAGACTCAGTGCTATGATGGGGTCTAAAACCAGACTGAAACATTACGTATACAAACATCTTTTTACATTTTTCTTTTTGAGGAATGGGAGATTCGATATAGGCCGATTCGTTTTTTACATTTTCCCGGGTGAAAGTTTGGCTTTTTCAAGATAGGCTTTTTTACTGCCACTTTTAGTGAGTTTGGTACACATCCAGTGGATGGGGATCGATTTATTATGTTCAACATTGGAGGCCCAAGCACAGGAAGTAGCTCATTCAGTAGTTTAGTTGGAATAGTGTCCAGTATGCAGCTTAACGGTTTAGAGGCCATGATTATTTTAATGAATGTGTCAAGAGATACTGGATTAAAAACCTTGAGTATCTTTATTGATTTTAGGTCCTGGCTGGCAGTTCTGGCAGACTCAGGACAACAGCTTTGGAGAAATACGCAGACTAAACGAGGAGTCCGTCATTTGTTTTCTAATGACCATGAAGTTCATGAATATATCACTGCTGTCATGAAAGTTAACCTCTCGTTGAATGCTGCTTTTTAGTTAGCTAAAATACATTTTGGATTGTTCTTATTCTCCTCAATTAAGTTGTAAAAATTGGATTATCAAGCAGCAGTGAGGACTCCTCGATATTGCATGGTATTGTCTTTCCAAACAAGTCAGAAGACTTCCAGTTTGGTGCAGCGCCATTTCCGTTCCAATTTTCTGGAAGCTTGCTTCAGGGCTTGAGTATTTTCTATGTATCAGGGAGCAATTTTTACGTGACAAATGTGTTTTGATTTTAGGGTTGCGACTGCATCTAGGGTATTATGCAAGGTTAAATTTAGATCCATAGGTGGTTAACTGATTTTTGTACTCTGACGTCCTTAGGTAGGTGGAGGGAGTCTGGAAGGGCATCTAGGAATCTTTGGTTGTCCTAGAATTTATAGCACTGCTTTTGATGATCTTTGGTTGGGATATGAGCAGTTTATTTGTCGCAATTGCAAACATAATAAGATGGTGGTCCTATCATGACACGTGACCCAGATGCAGACACAGGAGGAGTTTACGATGTTAATAATTCAAAAAGGAGTAGGCAGAGAATGGTCGTGGACAGGCAAAAGGTAAAAACCAGTTCAGAGTCCAGGAAGTACAGAGTGGCAAACGGGCTCAAGGTCAAGGCAGGCAGAATGGTCAGGCAGGCAGGCAGGTACAGAGTCCAGAACAGGGCAAGGGTCAAAACCAGGAGGACTAGAAAAAGGAGAATAGCAAAGGCATGCGAACAAGGGACAAACCACTGGTTGACTTGGAACATACAAGATGAACTGTCACGGAAAGACAGGAAACACATGGATAAATACACTGGCGAAAACAAGCGACACCTGGAAGGGGTGGAGACAATAACGAGGACAGGTGAAACAGATGTGTGACAGATCCGATAATCCAGGATTATGAGAAAAAAAACATTTAGATCCACAATATCTATTCCATTGGCCAAAACTAGATCCAGGGTATGACTGTGGCAATAAGCAGTGCCTTAGACCGCTGTGAAACTTGGGAGGGCCTACTGAAATACTTTTTGTACATATTTGCATGAATTGAGTGTGAGATTGTGTTGCAACCAGAGGTGCCAAGTACTCTCAGGTGGAAAACAAAATGCTACACAGTATGTACATGTGTGAAAAAAGTTGTTGGTAAGTAGTTAAATGTGTTCAGTATGCCATTTTCAGTTGAGACTTAGTGTAATGTCATGGAACATCAAGACAATATTACAAAGACTATTGAACCTAATTGAATTGACAACCACACAAACAGTCATTGAAGTGATACAAATGGACACTTGATAATGAATTGATGTTAATATTCTTTTCATCTGTATTTGATATTGTAGACTGGTTTATAACAGTTAACTCGAGTCATGATCATTTGTCTTATGTGGGCTGAACTAAAATATTATGTTAATTGTTTGATGCTCGAGTGGATATTTTTAACCATGTTCTCATAGCTCAATTAACATTCTCAGTATTCCAAAAAGGGTAAAAACCCTTGCATGAGCAAACGAGGTCCTTTGCACTCTGAAATTTGGTCAAGAATAGTAGCATTGCGTCATTCAGTAGCTCGTTGTACTTTGCTAGTTCCTCAAACTTTTTCCGTCAAAAGACTTAAAAGATTACTGCGCCGCTGGCATTCTGGGCCCATAGGATACTCCCACCATCTAGGAATTTGGGACTTTCCTTCCATATAAGGACTTTTTGATGTCAATCACAATCTAGAGAAAGGAAAAGGTGGAGCCTAAAAAAATCGTATAAACGTTTTTATTGGTTGCAAGAGAATAAAAAAAAAGGAAGTGTTTAGTTTACTCTGGAGTTAACTGGAAGAGAAAGGAAACTGATACAAAAGTATCCATACGAAAAACTAAGTACTCCTTTTATAATCATGTCTGGCTCATCATTTAACAGAGGTCCTGCCTATGGGTTTTCTGCGGAAGTCAAAAGCAAGGTAAGTGTTCACGGAGTCGAGTTAAGTGCGAATGAATCACCTGTGTTATACTGATATAGCGAGGTATATTCTAGAATACTTGTTTTATTTATAGAAAAAAAATATGTATGCCTAGGTATTTTTAGGCTATGATTTGAAAAGGTATTTGCATGGAACGGGCAATGACTTTTTGGAATTACCTAAATAAAGCGCAGGTCTTATCAACAATTACACAAGTTTTACCAACTCCGCACTATGCATATACTTCTGGAAAATATTGTTCATTGATATGATAGAATGATAATACACACTTATAAGTTGGTTTAGTTTTGGGAAGCGCTTAAAAAAGCATGGGCGTTTCCCATGATATTGGCAATGTGGCAAGTTGAAATATGCGATCCCATTAGCTTACATAGTGAAACTGGTCAGTACTCTATAGAGTTATGTCTTTCATTCATCCATGTCCCTGAGTTTGATATGACCCATCCAGAGGTCACACTGTCCTATCGTGATAGTAACTCCTGCTGGATTGGGGCCTTGGTGAACGGCAATTGTTTTGCGCTCTGCGCCGACGTGATGCCTGCTTAGACAAATTACTCCACAAAACAGTCCAAATATAAATATATTCTCATTCATAACATATACATATTCAAAAGTTAACCTGAACAGACGGTGCCTGTGTCCTCCATCCAGAACATCAATATCAGTTAACCTACGCCCCCCCTCAAGCCACATATAACTGTTCTATCCCACATGTACTGTAAAAACCAAAAACAATTGTTCCTGTCCATTTTTATTTTATTGTGTAGGCCTACTCTTGTTACACTTTTGCAGTGTAATAGGATAAATATGTATTTTTTTTTTACTTTGCAAAAGCCACAAGATCTGGCTCTTATTTAAAATATATTGTGTCAATGGAGAAGACTAATATAATACAAATTTCTCCTTTTGTCTTTCATAAACAACTAACTTCACCCATCATGTTCCCAGTTATGTTGTACAAAAAGAATACTCAGGTCCCCACACTGCTACCATAATCCACCCTGGACTCTACAAGGTGTCGAATGCGTTCCACAGGGATGCTGGCCCATGTTGACTCCAATGCTTCCCACATTTGTGTCACGTTGTTTGGATGTGCTTTGGGTGGTGGACCATTCTTGATACACACGGGAGACTGTTGAGCGTGATTAAACCCAGCACTGTTGCAGTTCTTGATACAATTTGTTGCACCTCATACCTGTTCCAAGGCACTTAAATATTTTATCTTGCCCATTCACCGTCTAAATGGCACACATACACAATCCCTCTCTATCCTGTCTCCTCCCCCTTCATCTACACTGATTTGAACTGAATTGAACAAGTGGCGACATCAATAGAGATCATAGCTTTCACCTGGTCAATCTATGTCACAGAAAGAGCAATTTTTCTTAATATTTTGTACACTGTACATGCATTATAGTCTCTGTCCTGGGTGAGGGGTCCCATTCCTCCAGTTTACCATTGGCCCTCAGAACACACTGTACTGGTAGCCAAGTGGATGTAAATCTTTCCCGCCATTGATTCAATGTGTTATTCAATTTGTTTTGGTTACCCCAGACCAAACAAACTCCGCTGGCCACCAATTGTGTATAATTATTTCGAGTAGCATTGCACACAATTTTCTCATAAATACCAGTGGAAACAGTCATGTAAAATAAAGTGTAACCAACATGTTACCTACACATGTTTTGGTTGTGCCATCCTTTTCCAAGACTTTAGGTGAAACTGAAAGGCTTCCTCTAATGACCGTTTTACCCCCACCCCCCTTTCCAGATTGCCGGAAAGTATGACCCTCAGAGAGAGGATGAGCTAAGGGTCTGGATCGAGGATGTGACTGGATGTGTTATTGGGGAGGATTTCCAGAAAGGCCTGAAAAATGGTGTCATCCTGTGCGAGTAAGCTTATAAATGGGGCCAGCATCCATCATTATCCTATTTGTAATGTCACCCTAACCATAATATGTAAGATAAGGCTTTATTGATTCACGTTGTATTGTTCTGCCAGTGCATTTAACCAAAGACAACACAAATCATAAACATTCAGCTAGCTACAGCATAATAAACCAAATGATTAATGGATTGTAAATGTCCTGACTCTCCTCATAGTTGTCGGCTTTATTGTACTGTACACAGTAATGCTCTACAGACAATTTTTATCCTCTGATTCATTCGGTTGACTATTGAGGTACTGAAGTCTAAGTCGGCAAGCTCTCTTCCTCCTCTAGACTGATCAACAAACTTCAACCTGGCTCTGTGAAAAAGATCAACTCGTCCACCATGAATTGGCATCAGGTGAGCAGCTTGGATTGTTCTCTCTACATTAGAATTGCCAGTACATCAACAGACTTGTACTGTACTTTGCCAGGTGGTTTTACCGTTAGAGAATAAATCTGAGCTGTTGCGCTGACCAAGCCTGTTTTTTTTACTAACAAAAAAGCAGAGGTAGCTTATTTATTATTATTATTATTATTAGAGGTGCAACTTTCTCTGGACCAGAGACTGTACTGAAGTAGGACATGGGTTAGAGTGATGGAATAAGGTCTGATGGAGAGCTGGTGTTTGGCCAATATACCACGGCTAAGGGCTGTTCTTATGTAGGACGCAGAGTACCTGGATACAGCCATTAGCCATAGTATATTGGCCATATACCACAAACCCCTGAGGTGCCTTATTACTATTATACACTGATTACCAATGTAATTAGAGTAGTAAAAATAAAGTTGTCATACCCTTGGAATACGGTCTGATATACCTCGTCTGTCAGCCAATCAGCATTCAGTGTTTGAACCACAGTTTATAATGTGGAATTACAGTGGGAACTCGGTGTACAAGAGATATCCGTCTAGCAAAGAATTAAGAAATGTAGTTATGATAACCACTTTATGGCTATGACATTCCAAAGTTATTGAGAAGCTCTTTACTCATCTTGTCCTCTTACGCACTTTTCTGTTGCTAGCTGGAGAACATCACCAACTTCATCAAATCCATCCAAACGTACGGCCTGAAGCCCCATGATATCTTTGAGGCCAATGACCTCTTTGAGAGTGGGAACATGACCCAAGTCCAGAGCACCCTGTTGTCTCTCGCTGGCACAGTAAGACTTTCACTATTAAAACCTTTTGAAACTCTTGTTATTATTATTTTGAAATTATTTTTAGCTTGCACCCCTCATGAGAATAGCAACTTCTGTATTTTATTTTAGACGGCGCTTCGGTAATTTCCACTTGCATGAATCATTTAATATTGTACAGATTAAATGGCTGACCTTGCAGTAATGCTCTGTACCACATGGTTCTATCTTCATAAAGAAGTTCCTGAAGCGAACATAATGGTGTCCCGTCTTTATCAACATATGGTGTAGGAAGTGGGATCCGAATACAACAAGCCCCTAATATTGTGTCCAGTAGTATCTTGACGCATCCAACAGTGTAGTGATTTCTGTACACTTTCCCCTGCAGGCCAAGACCAAGGGCTGCCAGTCCCGAGTGGACATTGGGGTGAAGTACGCAGACAAACAGGAGAGACTATTCGACGAGGAGAAGATGAAGGCCGGACATTGTGTCATTGGACTGCAGGTCTGAGGGCATGGTCGTGGGAAGATATTTAGGGCTGGGTGTACAGACCTTATTTGTGGGGGGGTGCTGCTGCTGCTGATAAAAAATGTTTTTTTAAATGTCAATGGCGAGGGGGTGCTGAGAGCGCAAAGAATAATAATAATATTGTATATTTTAATGCTATCTACTCAAGTCTCTCCATCTAAGGGGGGGGAATTGTAGTTTTCTACTCATTCTTTGCAGTTTTCCCTTTAATACCTGATATGTCTCATTCCACAGATGGGGACGAATAAGTGTGCCAGCCAGGCGGGCATGAATGCATATGGCACCAGGAGGCACCTTTATGACCCCAAGGCTCACATCCTACCCCCCATGGACAACTCTACCATCAGTCTGCAAATGGGCACTAATAAGGGGGCCAGCCAGGTAAAATAAAATTCTCACTCCATCTCACCATGTCTTAAAACTGAATCAAGGTATCAATATTGTCAATGGGGGAACTAACTGCTTCCATAGACTTTGGCTATTTCTAATGGATTCTTGTTTATTCAGATGAGTACAAATATTTTAATTACATTTACATTACATTTAAGTCATTTAGCAGACGCTCTTATCCAGAGCGACTTACAACTTTCCCTTCCTCTACTCTTCAGGCTGGCATGACAGCTCCAGGAACCCGCCGCGCCATCTACGACCAGAAGCTGGGCACAGACAAGTGTGACAACAGCACCATGTCGCTGCAGATGGGCTCCAACGCAGGCGCCAACCAGAGCGGGCAGAACTTTGGCCTGGGTCGTCAGATCTACGACGCCAAGTACTGCCCCAAGAATGAGGAGGAGCAGAACGGGGCCGGGGCCGACTACCAAGATGAGGGTTACCAAGAATACAAAGATGACACGGTGCCGGTGTACCAAGAAGAGGGGACGGATTATTAAAAGTGGGTTGTGCTTGTTGAAAATAGTAGAAACCTCAATGAAGGCGTAATCAAAGTTATTCGTTACATAGGATTTTCTACCTTTTGGGTGGTCTCCTGGTATTGGACAATAGTTCCCTGTTACCCTCATGAATTACTGGTTAGGACCAATATACACATATCTCACATGTACTATATATTAGTATGTTTTTATATATCTGTTGAAATGGCTATAACTATGTGTTTTTAAAGTGCAACTGCTAAAGCCAGTGTTTGTCTGAGCTGTGATTAGCTTTTTTCCTCACAGGGAATTTTGTAAAGTGCCAAAGCCCCCTTGCCAGTTTCCCCCCTGTCTTAATGTAAGTATGTAGATTTCAAAGGGATGGCATTTATGCCGTGGATTTTCATATACAAATATTGCCTAGAATCCATCTAAAATGGGATTAAAATCATCTGTGTTGAGACAGAAAAAGAAAGCTCTTAAACTTTCATCGACATGTAGATAAAAAAAAAAAAATAAATATATATATATATATATATATATATAAAATTCAGTTCAAAAATTGGAATATATATATAAAATTCAGTTCAAAAATTGGATTGTTCCATAGTTGGAATTTACCCATCCTTGTATTTCTATGCCTAAAAGTCATATTGTTAATGTAAACTATTTGCATTTCTAACTGATGCGAATAATAATGTGAATTTGTTTTAACTGTTTGTATCCATTCAGTACTTTTACTTGGTAATATAAAAGACAAGATGTTTTGTAGTAGCTGTTGAGAATGAGAAAATAATGTCTTTAATGAGACAGTGGTTTGTTCACATCTCCCATTCTGTTAACTTTTTATGTATGCCGAGTACTGATCATATTTTTTTTTAGGAGGAAATATTTATTTTGTTTGCATAATCAGAACTGGAGCCAAGGTTGTTTTCTTTGGGTTAGAGTATCTTGGGAAAAAAAACATTCAAGGTTTCAACATTCCAAGCTGCATACTGGATTCATTTTGTCAGTTGTCTTCATTGTTTAATGTTTTACTGGATTCACTGATGACTGAAAAGACCAGACTTATTTTGAACTCTAACATTCAAAGTGATAATTTTTATATTTCTGTTTAAAAATGTTTTTTTATTTTTATTACCTAGACTGAAGGAAAATGAGCTTTTACTACCTTTGGTATTATATAAATGTATTGTGCTCTGCTTTGGGTTCATCTTTCCAATATAAATGAAAACATCTAATGCTTGGAAGTGTGTGCATGATTAAAGTGAAATAAAGATGGACATTGAATACCAACCAGACTGATGTTACAATTAAAGAGTGTCTCATTAGTTACATGTTTAGCATAACTTGTGCTAGGATCATTAGTTCATGTGGCTTTAGTTAGGGCATTATCTAATATAATAATATATGCCATTTAGCAGACGCTTTTATCCAAAGCGACTTAGTCATGTGTGCATACATTCTACGTATGGGTGGTCCCGGGGATCGAACCCACTACCCTGGCGTTACAAGCGCCATGCTCTACCAACTGAGCTACAGAAGGACATCTAGCATAAGCAATATTGTCTAAACCATGTCTGCGTACCATAGCCGGACATACTAATGTCATGGTATGTGAACAATGCAGTGCTGTGGGGTGTGTCATTTGGGTCTCCTAAGGGAATAGAGAAGTATGTGAGCTAAAACACAGCGCCCTCAAACAAGCCAAGTGCTGCTAGATATCTGATTGTCAAAGGCACTGCGTTGGTAGCCCTTGCTCTGCTTTGGTGCAGATTATTTACAAATCAGTTGAAGCTGCACATGCGTTGACACCGCAGCAACTGGGAGCACTAGAATACTTTCCAGGTGGTGGGCCAATGAAAATATCAAGATATATGACTGAAGTTATTCTCAACTTTAAATTACATTGGCTGGTTCAATGCATGTGACCTTGTTGCCAGCTGTACAATCCTTTTGGACTGCCCCTTATATAATATCTAGCCACAGTATCTGTCTTTTTATTGAATATAAGAACTGACAATCACTTTTGTCTTCTGCATGTCTGTAGTTCCTTCTCCAGGTTTGGGTCTTTTATCATTATGTAAGATAATGCATGGGTTATAATCTCATACAATAAAACATAAGTAAATAGATTTTTTTTAAACGCAACTAAACATGTTCCATATTCTTGTTGATAGGTTAGGATGAGCAGAGACGGATGGTGTGTCTATTTCCTCAGACCCAGTTCATCATGCATTAGGTCACCTGTAGGTTTTTTACAACAACAAAGCAGGCAGGATTAACTAAACCGGTTTCAAGTGCAGTACGTTTTCGGTAAACACACTCACTGCCTATTGTGCCTAGAGCTGTAATCCGCTTACGTAAGGGCCCCTTGGTTCTGGTCAGGGAGAAGAGCACAGCTTTGGCACCCAGGGCCTTGGTGTCGGCAGTGCCAAGCAGCAGGGTAAGGACTCCTCTACTGAATCGTACTCCAGAGTAGTCGTGTCACTGTGGTAGTGTTATAACTGTGCAATAGAGAATATTGAGAGAGGGCCCCCTTGTGGATGTTTAATTTTCTAAAATAGCTGATCCGCTTTTTAAACATTTGACTTGAATGGCACCTGACCACATCTTGTCAATTCCCTCTCTCTTCAACATCTCACTCGGATAATCACCCAAAGTAATCACCTAAACTTGATTGGAAACCTGATACAAGCACAGTCTGGAATATTTATTGTTATTGTACATGGGCTTTGAGTGTGTGCCTGTTTGTTCCACAGAGCTCGCTGTGGCCTAGGACCTTTGGGCTGACGTGGTGTATGGTAGAGATGATGCACACAGCACTTTGTTATGACATGGGTGTTGTTCAGAGCCAGCCCAAGACAAGTAGACGTCATTATAGTAGATGGGACCCACACTAACAAAATGGCACCTGTGCCCTGGAAGGTATCACCCTGATAATTCTATGTAACAAATAATGTCCTCCTCCAAAGGGTTGAATGGAAACTGTGAGCATATTTGGATTCATTCCTTGTGGATGTCTTGACCACAATATCAGTTCCTTGTGTTTTCCTTGTTCTGAGTGGCCTGTATTCTCTCTCTTTCCTTTTCAAACAGGTATATGGCTAAATGCTAGAAACTAGATATGTGACTTCAATGTTTGATTAAACCCATCTTCATATGTGTTTTTTTCTTCTCACATGTTTCATGTCTGACGGTCACACTTCCGTGTTAAACATTACGTTTAGTATCTCACAGAAGCTTGTGGTTTGTTAGCACTAACCTTGTCCTTGCATTCCACTAAATACTACAACCCATAGTTCAGTATGTTCTGACCACATAGAGCTATAAGTGTTCCTCTCTCGGTTTGAGTTGTGACGTTCTCTTTAAGCATGATGCTGCACCACTGCAGAAGGTCATGTGTTGCTCAGTTGTCATGGTTGAGATTTTCTGTAACATTCGATCCTGTGAAAGTTACCACAACTTCGGTGCTGACCCAGTACAAAACCAAGAAAGGGAAAGCTACTGTTGTTCAAATCAGCACTGACTGATTACTCTTATGCAGGATATGACCGCATTGTTCCAGTAGACATATACACTATATATATTTACATTTACATTACATTTAAGTCATTTAGCAGACGCTCTTATCCAGAGCGACTTACAAATTGGTGCATTCACCTTATGACATCCAGTGGAACAGCCACTTTACAATAGTGCATCTAAATCTTTTAAGGGGGGGTGAGAAGGATTACTTTATCCTATCCTAGGTATTCCTTAAAGAGGTGGGGTTTCAGGTGTCTCCGGAAGGTGGTGATTGACTCCGCTGTCCTGGCGTCGTGAGGGAGTTTGTTCCACCATTGGGGGGCCAGAGCAGCGAACAGTTTTGACTGGGCTGAGCGGGAACTGTACTTCCTCAGTGGTAGGGAGGCGAGCAGGCCAGAGGTGGATGAACGCAGTGCTCTTGTTTGGGTGTAGGGCCTGATCAGAGCCTGGAGGTACTGAGGTGCCGTTCCCCTCACAGCTCCGTAGGCAAGCACCATGGTCTTGTAGCGGATGCGAGCTTCAACTGGAAGCCAGTGGAGAGAGCGGAGGAGCGGGGTGACGTGAGAGAACTTGGGAAGGTTGAACACCAGACGGGCTGCGGCGTTCTGGATGAGTTGTAGGGGTTTAATGGCACAGGCAGGGAGCCCAGCCAACAGCGAGTTGCAGTAATCCAGACGGGAGATGACAAGTGCCTGGATTAGGACCTGCGCCGCTTCCTGTGTGAGGCAGGGTCGTACTCTCGTACTATATAAAAGTATGTGGACACCCCTTCATATTAGTGGATTCGGCTATTTCGGCCACACCCGTTAATGACAGGTGTATAATATCAAGCACACAGCAATGCAATCTCCATAGACAAACATTGGAAGTAGAATGGCCTTACTGAAGAGCTCTGTGACTTTCAACGTGGCACCGTCTAACTAATCAGTTCGAAACATTTCAACCTTGCTAGAGCTACCCCGGTCAACTATAAGTACTGTTTTAGTGAAGTGGAAATGTCTAGGAGCAACAATGACTCAACCCCAAAGTGGTAGGCCACACAAGCTCACAGAACGAGACCGCCAAATGGAAAATCACAGCAAGTAAAAATCGTCTGTCCACGGTTGCAACACTCACTACCGAGTTCCAAATTGCCTCTGGAAGCAACATCTGCACAATAACTGTTCGTCAGGAGCTTCATGAAATGGGTTTTCATGGCCGAGCAGCCGCACACAAGCCTAAGATCACCATGTGCAATTCCAAGTGTCGGCTGGAGTGGTGTAAAGCTCACCGCCATTGGACTCTGGAGCAGTGGAAACACGTTCTCTGGAGTGATGAATCACGATTCACCATCTGGCAGTCTGACGGACAAATCTGGGTACAAAGCGAGGTCCATACAGAAATAGTTTGTCGAGATCGGTGTGGAAGAACTTGACTGGCCTCCACAGAGCCCTGACCTCAACACTATCGAACATCTTTGGGATGAATTGGAACGCCGACTGCGAGCCAGGCCTAATCGCCAAACCTCACTAATGCTCTTGTAGCTGAATGGATGCAAGTCCCCACAACAATGTTCGAAGATCTAGCCTTCCCAGAAGAGTGAAGGCTGTTATATCAGCAAAGGGGGGACCAACTCCATATTGATGCCATGATTTGGAATGAGAAGTTCGACGAGCAGGTGTCCACATACTTTTGCTCATGTATTGTATGTGTCAGGTACAGAGAGTTGATACAGGTATTGACTGTCTTGTTCTTGTTTCTAGGCTATCCTGCCACAGCAGAAGCTCTGATGTAAGGCACATTGCAGGTAACGGAAGAATATCAAGCAGATGAAGACCTGTTTCTACATGGTGTATTTACAGCTGATGATTGACATTATATGGTGCAGTGAAATATGCTGGAGCAAATTAGGGTTAAGTGCCTTGCTCAAGGGCACGTCAACAAATAAGACTTGTCGGCTCGGGTATTTGAACCAGTGACCTTTCAGATATCCCAACGCTCTAACCGCTAGGCTACCTGCCTTTGTTGGTAAATAATAAAATGCTAATTCATTTTATATCCTGCCTATGTGCTATTGCATGTCAATGTATTTTTCTGTGAGGAATTTTATGGAAATGGATGGCATTTTACATTTGTCATTTAGCAGACGCTCTAATCCAGAGCAAGTTACAGTATTGAGTGCAGTACCACCACCTATCGGTTCAGTGAAAAATACAACTATTTTGTATGGCCGGAAATAGATAACCGGATGTCTCTGTGAGTCGCGCGATATTGGGACCAGCGAGAATTCGGAATGTTCTTTTCCCCGGAACATCAGGCAAGATGGTAGGTGACCAAATTTACAAGTACCCGAATATGACAATCTATGTCCATCTCAGCAAAATTATAAAACCTTCTATTTAATAAATCATATATTTCGGTTCATCACCATTTATCAATCGGTACATTGATAAATTTTAGGATGGAACAAGATTGCCGCACCATAAAGCTTGGGATGTATTCTAATGACACAGGGTAGCCTGCAGCGCCAATGCTTTTCACCGAGTCACGTTCTCTTTTGGAGACATGAGTTCGGCACGAAATCCCGACTAACAGTTGCTAGGAATGTTCTGAAGTATTTCACAGCAAATGCCTTGTTCAACATATAGCTGTTGTCGTTGGCCCACGATATCCACTGCATTGTAGTAATTTGCGTTGCTTCCTAGGCGGAAGTTGAGATCAAGAAGAAACGTACCTTCAGGAAGTTCACCTACAGGGGTGTGGACCTGGACCAGCTTCTTGACATGTCCTAGTGAGTAAACCAACCATTTCACTACTCCACCACTATATTTGTCCAAATTGGTGGTTGCATTGTGATATGTCGGTGAAAGCTCAGCTTTTACCATGAGTGTATCCAACATACCAATGCTAAATGAACCCCATCTTGCAGAAGGGTGAAAGTCTGGCTATGGCACTCACTCTTTCGAAAGTTGGGTACATTTATAAATGTGCTGTGTTACGTCATTTGTTTTATACATTTTGCATTTCATACAAATCATTATGTAATGAATTGGGCTTTGACTAAATATGTTCACTTAAGGCCAACCAGTTTGTGGTTAACATGTAGTACAATTTAGTGAAGGAACACTGACTCTGGCAGTCAGGATTCATTGTAATTTTTCATTAAACTCCCCTGTAAGTCTTCAGTCTGCTATTTGAAGCTGATGTTGTAATGTGCATCTGAAAATATCCCGGATGGAATTATGACCATACCCTCCCCCCTTTCCAGTGAGCAGTTAATGCAGTTGTACTGTGCCCGCCAGAGGAGGAGGCTCAACCGTGGTCTTCGCCGCAAGCAGCAGTCCCTCCTGAAGCGTCTGCGTAAGGCCAAGAAGGAGGCTCCCCCCATGGAGAAGCCTGAGGTGGTGAAGACTCACCTCAGGGACATGGTCATCCTGCCTGAGATGGTCGGCTCCATGGTCGGAGTGTACAACGGCAAGACCTTCAACCAGGTTGAAATCAAGGTGAGATTTGGGGGAGATCGCTGGACTCGCATTCTCAATCATGGATACTTACTGACAGTTGTGGCTGCTTTGTGTGATGTCTTGTCTCTACCTTCTTGCCCTTTGTGCTGTTGTCTGTGCACAATGTTTTTTGTCATGTTTTGTCCTGCCATGTTGTCTCAGTCCTCTATGTTGTGTTGTGTCTTGTCGTGATGTGTGTTTTGTCCTATATTTTTAATCCCATCCCCACAGGAGGCCTTTTGGTAGGCTGACATTGTACATAAGAATTTGTTCTTAACTGACTTTACTAGTTTAAAGGTTTTAATATATAAATATATATATGTTTAAATACATCTAGCATGGCTGGCCTCTCCTGACATTGTAATTGTAAAAAATGGTTTGCTTTTTTCTGGTTTCCTCACTCTTGCCCCTCAAGTGCACGTGATGAATCTAAATTTCTCACCTTTTGCGACAACCCCTGATTTGTCATGTAACACTTATTCTTCAGGTATTGTATAGTGTCAGCACACTAGAGAATGTTGTTACTATTTAGTCAAGGTTGTATTCTAGCTGAAATGTCAAGTATTCTGATTGTCCTGCTCAACACTAACTTTGTACATTTCTCTCTCCAGCCTGAGATGTGTGGCCACTACCTGGGGGAGTTCTCCATCACCTACAAGCCAGTTAAGCACGGTCGTCCCGGTATCGGAGCGACACATTCTTCCCGTTTCATCCCACTGAAGTAGAATGGCTGTGGTCTTTGTATAAATAAAATGAGTCCCCACACACTTGTCTGTTGGCTTTCAATTAAAAAATGTTTACTTGAATTGTGACATGAGAATTTCTCTCCATTGGACATGGTTTGAATTACCCTAAAGGAATTTGGTTGTAAATTGCCTTGAGTTAAGCAAATGTGTGAAATATGTGGACTTAACTGCCCAAAGATTTTTTTTTTTACTCTTGGTGCTTGTGCCAATGCATCAAATTAATTGAATCTAGTTTAATGGGCAGAGCTGAACTGTTTGTGCCTGTGCGTCTACACCTGTTTGCTGAATTTGCATAAAAATGACTAACACTGTAAATGGGTAAAATTAGATGGTCTGTGAGGTTATCTATTGTTAGATGTATTTTGTTCAAAGACCATGACTGCCTAACATTCACATGTGTAATCAACAAACTTAGCTTGCATTGGCTGGTGCATACCTAGTAAACTGAATTGTTTTAAGACAAAATGGGCCTTCACACATCTGCATCTACTTTTTCCAATGCAATCTTGTAATTTACTGCTTGGGGAAACTCATGTCAATACCTACTGGTTACATTTGAGTGCATACAAGTTATTTATAACAGGGAATAATTCTTGTCTCATATCCAACCAAATCAAGAGGTCTGGTTAGGCTTCCCTTGCGCATCACTGCCTGAAGAGGAGCCCAGGTTAAAGGTTGCTGGTTGCTTCGTGATCTACGTTTACATCTAGCCGCATTCGATAATCCATGATTATCGAAAACTTCAAGCATTTCTCAACGGCTGGCCGTGCCTTCCGCCTGGCTACTCCAACCTCGGCCAACAGCCCCCCCCCCGCATTTCCTTGCCCAAGCCTCTCCAGGTTCTCCTTTACCCAAATCCAGATAACAAATGTTCTGAAATAGCTGCAAAACCTGGACCCGTATAAATCAGCTGGGCTTGACAATCTGGACCCTCTATATCTGAAACTATCTGCCGCCATTGTCGCAACCCCTATTACCAGCCTGTTCAACCTCTCTTTCATATTGTCTGAGATCCCCAAGGATTGGAAAGCTGCCGCAGTCATCCCCCTCTTCAAAGGGGGAGACACCCTGGACCCAAACTGTTACAGACCTATATCCATTTTGCCCCTAAGGTCTTCGAAAGCCAAGTCAACAAACAGGTCACTGACCATCTCGAATCCCACGTACCTTCTCCACTGTGCAATCTGGTTTCCGAGCCGGTCACGGGTGCACCTCAGCCACACTCAAGGTACTAAACTATATCATAACCGCCATCGATAAAAGACAGTACTGTGCAGCCGTCTTCATCGACCTTGCCAAGGCTTTCGACTCTGTCAATCACCATATTCTTATCGGCAGACTCAGTAGCCTCGGTTTTTCGGATGACTGCCTTGCCTGGTTCACCAATTACTTTGCAGACAGAGTTCAGTGTGTCAAATCGGAAGGCATGCTGTCCGGTCCTCTGGCAGTCTCTATGGGGGTGCCACAGGGCTCAATTCTCGGGCCGACTCTTTTCTCTGTATATATCAATGATGTTGCTCTTGCTGCGGGCGATTCCCTGATCCACCTCTACGCAGACGACACCATTCTATATACTTTCGGCCCGTCATTGGACACTGTGCTATCTAACCACCAAACGAGCTTCAATGCCATACAACACTCCTTCCGTGGCCTCCAACTGCTCTTAAACGCTAGTAAAACCAAATGCATGCTTTTCAACCGATCGCTGCCTGCACTCGCATGCCCGACTAGCATCACCACCCTGGATGGTTCCGACCTTGAATATGTGGACATCTATAAGTACCTAGGTGACTGGCTAGACTGCAAACTCTCCTTCCAGACTCATATCAAACATCTCCAATCGAAAATCAAATCAAGAGTTGGCTTTCTATTTCGCAACAAAGCCTCCTTCACTCACGCCGCCAAGCTTACCCTAGTAAAACTGACTATCCTACCGATCCTCGACTTCGGCGATGTCATCTACAAAATTGCTTCCAACACTCAGCAAACTGGATGCAGTTTATCACAGTGCCATCCGTTTTGTCACTAAAGCACCTTATACCACCCACCACTGCGACTTGTATGCTCTAGTCGGCTGGCCCTCGCTACATATTCGTCGCCAGACCCACTGGCTCCAGGTCATCTACAAGTCCATGCTAGGTAAAGCTCCGCCTTATCTCAGTTCACTGGTCACGATGGCAACACCCATCCGTAGCACGCGCTCCAGCAGGTGTATCTCACTGATCATCCCTAAAGCCAACACCTCATTTGGCCGCCTTTCGTTCCAGTACTCTGCTGCCTGTGACTGGAACGAATTGCAAAAATCGCTGAAGTTGGAGACTTTTATCTCCCTCACCAACTTCAAACATCAGCTATCTGAGCAGCTAACCGATCGCTGCAGCTGTACATAGTCTATTGGTAAATAGCCCACCCATTTTCACCTACCTCATCCCCACACTGTTTTATTTATTTACTTTTCTGCTCTTTTGCACACCAATATCTCTACCTGTACATGACCATCTGATCATTTATCACTCCAGTGTTAATCTGCAAAATTGTAATTATTCGCCTACCTCCTCATGCCTTTTGCACACATTGTATATAGACCTTTTTTCTACTGTATTATTGACTTGTTAATTGTTTACTCCATGTGTAACTCTGTGTTGTCTGTTCACACTGCTATGCTTTATCTTGGCCAGGTCGCAGTTGCAAATGAGAACTTGTTCTCAACTAGCCTACCTGGTTAAATAAAGGTGAAATAAAAAAATAAAAAAAGAATTGTGATTAACGTCATGGCAGCAACATTAAGACTTCCGTTTTTCCTAATATTGCCTTCAAAATAAAAGTTGGCGTTTTAACGCAATGTGTATAATACGAAATCATTCTTGCCGCTTTTCATAGTGTATAATAGGGGCGGATTGGCTATCTGGCAATGACGGATGAGCTGGACCATGTTTTCGTTGGGTGGGCTGTTTGAAATTCACACAAATTAAAACAAAAAATATGTAAGAAAAAAACAGGTGCCATGGCTGGCATTCTATGGACCTGTTAGGATTTTTTTTGTAAATCTTTTTGTGCAATATTTCTGTTAGAAGCTCAGCAAAAAAATAAACGTCCTCTCAATGTCAACTGTGTTCATTTTCAGCAAACTTAACATATGTAAATATTTGTATGAACATCAGATTCAGCAACTGAGATATAAACTGAATACCTTCCACAGACATGTGACTAACAGAAATTGAATAATGTGTCCCTGAACAAAGGGGGGTCAAAATCAAAAGTAACAGTCAGTATCTGGTGTGGCCATCAGCTGCATTAAGTACTGCAGTGCATCTCCTCATGGACTGCACCAAATTTACCAGTTCTTTCTGTGAGATGTTACCCACTCTTCCACCAAGGAACCTGCAAGTACCCGGACATTTCTGGGGGGAATGGCCCTTGTCCTCACCCATCCAACAGGTCCCAGATGTGCTCAAAGGGATTGGGATCCGGGCTCTTCGCTGGCCATGGCAGAACACTGACATGCAGGAAATCATTCACAGAACGAGCAGTATGGCTGGTAGCATTGTCATGCTGGAGGGTCATGTCAGGATGAGCCTGCAGGAAGGGTACTACATGAGGGAGGAGGATGTCTTCCCTGTAACACACAGCGTTGAGATTGCCTGCAATGACAACAAGCTCAGTCCAATTATGTTGTGACACACTGCCCCAGACTATGACGGACCCTACACCTCCAAAATGATCCTGCTCCAGAGTACAGGCCTCAGTGTAACGCTCATTCCTTCAACGATAAACGCGAATCCGACCATCACCCCTGGTGAAACAAAACCGTGACTCGTCAGTGAAGAACACTTTTTGCCAGTCCTGTCTGGTCCAGCGACGGTGTGTTTATTTCCATAGTTGACGTTGTTGCCGGTGATGTCTGGTGAGGACCTGCCTTATATCAGGCCTACAAGCCCTCAGTCCAGCCTCTCTCAGCCTATTGTGGACAGTCTGAGTACTGATGGAGGGATTGTGCGTTCCAGGTGTAACTCGGGCAGTTGTTGTTGCCATCCTGTACCTGTCCTGCAGGTGTGATGTTCAGATGTACCGATCCTGTGCAGGTGTTGTTACATGTGGTCTGTCACTGCGAGGATGATCAGCAGTCCGTCCTGTCTCCCTGTAGCACTGTCTTAGGCGTCTCACAGTATGGACACTGCAATTTATTGCCCTGGCCACATCTGCAGTCCTCATGCCTCCGTGCAGCATGCCTAAGGCATGTTCACGCAGGTGAGCAGGGACCCTGGGCATCTTTCTTTTGGTGTTTTTCACAGTCAATAGAAAGGCCTCTTTAGTGTCCTAAGTTTTCAGGACTGTGATCTTAATTGCCTACGGTCTGTAAGCTGTTAGTGTCTTAACGACTATTCCACAGGTGCATGTTCATTAATTGTTTATGGTTCATTGAACAAGCATGGGAAACAGTGTTTAAACCCTTTACAAGAGCAGCTCGCTCTTGTAAAGGGTTTTAGAGATTGATGAAGTTATTTGGATTTTTATGAATATCTTTGAAAACAGGGTCCTGAAAAAGGGACGTTTCTTTTTTTGCTGACTTTACTCATCTATAATGAGCCTTTGGCTGATCAGTAGACAACGGCTGGTCCCCCTACCAAGATGGGCTAGTCGGGAATTCTGATAGGCTCAGCTTAGGTCACGCAAACTCACATTCAAAGTCATACCCGGCATCAGCAACAATACCTGTTCTGTCTCTGTCATTAGACAGCCAAGATCATGGATTGTAAAAAAAACAGAAAGGGTGCCTATAAATGTAGAAAGAGCACATTCTAAATTTTCACCTCACTCAAAACTTCCTATTTTTTGGGCGGCTAAAATCATGATTTGGTCAAACAGTAAAGTGCATTATTATCCTCATGATTTTTTTTGCCCCTCTTTTCTTCTCAATTGTGATCTTGTCTCATCTCTGCAACTCCCCAACGGGCTCAGGAGAAGGTCAAGTCCTCCGAAACATGACATGCCAAACCGGGCGTTCTTAACTCCAGCCCGCTTAACCCGGAAGCCAGCTGCACCAATGTGTCGTTGGAGGAAACACCGTTCAACTGACGACCGAAGTCTACCTACAGGCACCAGGTCCGCCACAAGGAGTCACTAGAGCGCAATGAGCCAAGTAAAGCCCTCCTGACCAAACCCTCCTCTAACCTTGACGACGCTGGGCCAATTGTACGCCGCCCTATGGGACACCCGGTCACGGCCAGTTGTGACACAGCCTGGGATCGAACCCGGTTCCATAGTGACACCACAAGCACTGCGATGCAGTGCCACTCAGAAGGACTATCCTCATGATTTGTGTAATGAAAGTTTCTGCCCAGACCCTGTGGCATCGCTGGGGCCATCTGCTGTGATGAGCAAGCCACTCTCCTCTCTCCCCCTAGCACTCGAGAGAAAAAGGTGTTCTGATCATATAACATTTCAAAATGCAATTGCAGGAGAAACACAGCTTTGGAAGCTTCATCCACTCGTCCCTGTCGAAGAGAGGAGGGTATCAGCTTTCTGTAGGTATAATTTATATTTATTGACTCTCAACATTCAGCTCAGTTGCAACTATTTTACAACCAAGATATTTGATAGGCCTTTCAGATATGGAGCAGCACGTCAGCGAAATGCGCACAAGCCATTTCGAGGGCATAGGCCTGTAGGTCTCATTGGTAGTTGCCTACAACTGCAAACGTTTTTTTAGTACATAAAATGTACTGTTGGATGAATACATATAGTACTAGCATTGGGTATTATATTTAGAGTTAGCGATCTACACTGAACACAAGTAGAAACGCAACATGCAACAATTTCAAATATTTTACAGTTCATATAAGGAAATCAATCAATTTGAAATAAATTCATTAGGCCTTAAATAACTATGGAAATCTATGGATTTCACATGACTGGGAGTCAAAGATACCTTAAAAAAAGGTAGGGGTGTGGATCAGAAAACCAGGCAGTATCTGGTGTGAACACCATTTACCTAATGCTGCACGACACATCTCCTTCACGTAGAGTTGATCCGGCTGTTGATTGTGGCCTGTGGAATGTTGTCCCACTCGTATTCAATGGCTGTGCGAAGTTGCTGGATATTGGCAGGAACTAGAACCTGCTGTCGTACACGTCAATCCAGAATATCCCAAACATGTCCAATGGGTGACATGTCTGCTAAGTATGTAGGCCATGGAAGAACTGGGACAGATCATGTGTACAGATCATTGCAACATGAGGCTGTGTATTATCATGCTGAAACATGAGGTGGTGGCAGCAAATGAAAAGCAAGACAATGGGCCTCAGAATCTCCTCACTGTATCTCTGCGCATTCAAATTGCCGTAGATAAAATGCAATTGTGTTTGTTGTCTGTAGCTTATGCCTTCCCATACCATAACCCTACTATCACCATGAGGCACTCTGTTCACAACGTTGACATCAGCAAACCGCTTGCCCACATGCCTACCATCTGCCCAGTACAGTTGAAACTGGGATTCATCCATGAAGAACACACTTCTCCAGCGTGCCAGTAGCCATTGAAGGTGAGCATTTGCCCATTGAGGTCGGTTACGATGCCAAACTGCAGTCAGGACAAGACCCTGGTGAGGATGATGAGTACGCAGATGAGCTTCCCTGAGAAGGCTTTGGACAGTTTGCTCAGAAATTCTTCAGTTGTGCAAACCCAAAGTTTCCTCAGCTGTCCGGGTTGCAAGTCTCAGATGATCCTGCAGGTGAAGAATATTATGTCAGAGAAATGACCGTTCAATTCTGTGGCAACAGCTCTGGCGGACATTCCTGCAGTCAGCATGCCAATTGCACGTTCCCTCAAAACTTGAGATATCTGTGACAAAACTGCACATTTTAGAGTGTGCATGGATGCCATTCCATTTGCGCCGTTCCATCAATTATTATAAACCGTTCTACCCTCAGCAGCCTCCACTGCTGGGAAATCTATTTACGGTACAAATATAGCACTGCACAAGGAAAAAACTATTATTTGTGCAGATGTAAAAGTGGGGTTAGGAGTACTTAGTAGGGTCTGTAGAATCTATATGTGGTGTCATTTCATGGAGCTCTGAATAATACAGTGTTGCTGGCCTTTTACTGTGGTCAAACAGCTTAAAATGGGGTGCCTGGTCACTATACGGTACAAATATAGCACTGTAAAGGAAAAACAATGATTTGTGCCAATGTAAAGTGGGGTGGGGAGTACTTAGTAGGGTCTGTAGAATCTGGATATGGTGTTATTTCATGGGGGACTGAGGTCATTATGCCCAGCAACACTTTCTACTCCACCCATTCTATTGGTCCCAATGCAATACACTGTAGGCCTATAAATTACATATTGGCTTATAAAGAAATGAACTATTCTATTTATAAGCCTACAGTGTATTGCATTGGGGACCAATAGAATGGGTGGAGTAGAAAGTGTTGCTGGGCATAAAGACCTCAGTCCCCCATGAAAAAACACCATATACAGATTCTACAGATGCTACTAAGATCTCCCCACCCCACTTTACATCAGCACAAATAATAGTTTTTCTGTAGTGTTATATTTGTACCTTATAGTGTCCAGGCACCCATTTGAATCTGTTTCACCACAGTTAAAGGCCAGCAACACTCTGTATTATTCAGAGCCCTATGAAATGACACCATATATACACTCCACAGACCTTACTGAGTATTCCCTACAATAATTTTACTGCTGCCCCCAGAATAGTTTTTGCTCTATAAACCAATATGTATTCAATATACAGTGATTCTCATTGGGGGCATTTAAAACCAAAATTTAATGCAAATGTCACTTAAATATGAACAAATCTGAATCATTGTTAATGTTTAGACAATTATTTTTCATATATCATGAATAAATACAATTTATTGACACTTATTTAGTTCCACTGGATGTCATAAGGTGAATGCACCAATGTGTAAGTCGCTCTGGATAAGAGCGTCTGCTTAATGACTTAAATGAAATGTAAATGTTATTCTACTTTTACATGGGGACTTTTATATTTGAACATTTTCGAAATTCCGTAACCCGGAAGTACTTCTTTAGTGTGGCTGATGAGACGCTATCCACTTTATTACACATTCTGGGCCATGGACGCAACCTTTAGCACTAGTAATATTTGTTTTTTAATAGCTAGCTAATAAAGCCAAGGATAGTTGGGGAAATAAGTAGTAGCCGGATTGGTAAGTATTCGCTTCTAAACTCGTTTCCGACAGGAGGATGTAGCTAGAGTGACAGGCTTTCTATGGAACCAGCTAACTCATAGCTGGTAAACCCGAGAACTGTCATGAGAGAGCTGTCATGTTACAATGTTTCCTGCCTAGCTAGGAAACGTTGCGGTATTATGTAGCTAGCTAGCTAGCTTGCGGTTTTGCTGTATCACGTACGTTCTATTAGATATACAATGTAGCTAATCACGAGATTGTTGCCAACTTGTACTATAGCTAGTAGCAGTAAACAGTTAGTTTTTGTGTGACCTCGGCTCTTGATGAGAACAAAGATAGCTTCTAACTAGGCTATGTCGTGCTGGTCATTAAATTATTTCCCCCTCCCTGTTTTCCTTTCCCCATTTTAGCTGCCAAACCTATCTGATATTTAGAACGGTAGACATTTTAGTTCAAATCTGGAATCTCCTTTAACAAAGGGTTATGAACGGGAGAGGAAATCACAGTGACTCAGATTTGTGTAGTCATCACTCCATTTATATACAAATGAGTATACAAAAGAACACCTGCTCTTTCCATCACAGACAGTGTAGATGAAGGGGAGGAGACAGGTTCAAGAAGGATTTTAAAGTCTTGAGACAATTGAGACATGGATTGTGTATGTGTGCCATTCAGAGGGTGAAGGGGCAAGAAAATATTTAAGTGCCTTTGGACATGGTATGGTAGTAGTTGCCGGGCGCACCAGTTTGTGTCAAGAACTGCAACGCTGCTGGGTTTTTCACTCAACAGTTTCCTGTGTATCAAGAGTGGTCCGCTCCCCAAAGGACATAAAGACAACTTGACACAACTGCAGGAAGCATTGGAGTCAACATGGGCCAAGCATCCCTGTGGAACGCCTTCGACACCTTGTAGAGTCCAGGCCCTTCAGGTGTTCCTAATGTTTGACATACTCAGTGTACATGGTCTATGCTCCATATATGAGGCTCCAAGACAGGCGATGTGTGGAATGCAACAGCTTGTCAGCTATCACTTCCTGCTTTCCAAATGCAAAACCGATACTTCTTTGTACCTCTTCTGTAAGGTGCAGTTTAGGTCTACCCATCCCTAATCCAACTCCACGAGCCTGCCCATATTTTCCTTTCGCCTTGGTTTTCCCTTGCGGATCTAGGACCAATTTGTGCATCTATACCCTAACCTACCTGATGGCTATTTTGAGCAATTGTCATATTGTTTACACACCCATCAGCTCCTTCTGGACCTTCAATGTGAAATTGTACAGGCCAGGCGGGTAGGTTTGTGTAATTGACACTGAGCATTCTATAGCAATTGGTGTTCAGATTCCCTTTACATCCAGTCCTTGAATGTTTTCTTTTTTACATCATCTGAAAGGGAATGACAGATGAATAACAAGTACTCTGAAAATCCCATCAACACAACCCACTAGGAAAAGCCGTCAATTCAACATCTATATTTGTCTCAAAATTAGTAGTTCAGTTTGCGAACAATTCGTTCTTTTTGAACCACTCTTTTTACTGACTCAAGAGTCATGAGTTTTTCCTGAGTGACTCGTTAATTTTAGCGGTTCGTTTGAGCTGCTGGACGCAATGAATTCTACATCAGGATTAATACGCGCTCCTCTGGTGACCCAAGAGACGTGCTCCGACCAAACAACCTTTTGTCATACATTTAGGCCTATGCGCGCAGGCATCATAGAGAAGAAAAATATATGTTAAGAAGTGATAAATGATTGCATGGTGCAAGAATGAATGCAATTAATTGATTATCGAATGCTATGATGGACACAGCTTTGTAGAACCAAAACATACACAGCGTCTGCTCAACAAACTTAACTCGAAAACGAATCGCTGGTGTGCTGCAATTCGTGAACGATGTTGCGCTTATCATCCTCATGGCAGTATAGCCGAGGAGCGCTCATCTTCGTTCTCTTATATCGAGGAGTTGAGCATTGATAACTGGTTTCGCAATTTTCTGGCAACAACATTGAGTCACAATCAGTCGATACTTAAAAAATACGTAAAACAATAAAATTCTAGAAAACATACCTGTGTGTTTGTACCTGTACAAATGCAGTCCTTCCGCGGGGTGCTGAAATTCATACTTAAAAATGATATATATATATATTTCTACCCCCTTTTGGCGATGAGCCAAGTAAAGCTTTTTTATATTAACTTTTTGATTGACTTTGTTTTTACTTTCATTATACCGTATGTTAGCTAAAGTGTCATGTATTCCTGTAACATCCAACTATACCAGCAATGGAATGTGGGACATTCCTTATGCTGCTGCTACCTTCTACCACTCCCGAGATGCCAAACCTTTACTGCATGCCTGATTGTCACGTTGATTATGACACCTGGATTTAGAATGAGGGAGAGCCATTCTATAGGTAGGTGTTGCTCAATGTCCATAAGACATTATATTATTAGATTTCCCCCCTGTTTATTTGAATGGTTAACTTTAGGTTGCAGAGTCTGGTCGAGGCTGGTTGGCCGGTGAATGCACAGAGTGAAGAAAGTGAAGCGTGGGAACAAAACAGAAGGTTACTGGAAAAGGTATGGTGTCCTTGTGTGTTCAAATGACCTGTGCGAATAGGAGTGCTAGATCAGTATTTTGCCAAACCCTGGTCGTCCAGTACCCCCCCCCCCCCCCAACAGTACACATTCTATTGTTACCCTGGACAAGCACACCAGATTCATCTTGTCAACTAATCATCGAGCCCTCAATGAGTTGAGTGAGGTGTTTGTCAAGGGCCACAACGAAACTGTTGGGGTTTACTGGAGGACCAGGGTTGGGAAACGCTGTGCTAGATAACACATTGTGTCGGCCGAGACATATGTGTGAGTCTCTTTCTGTGTGCGTTTCCATACCAGATGCAAGTGTCATTTGTTTGTGAGCATGTACATGACCAGTGGGTTGTCTCTGGGTTGTTCCACCCACCCCTACCCCTCTCAGTTGTTTAGAAGTGAATATGACGGCGGTGGACGGGCTAACAGAGAGCACAGAGGTGGTGGAGATGGAGGACGTCCCGTCTCAGTTCTACGTGGAGAAGCACTCGTGGGATGGCCTGCGTGACATCATCCACAGCAGCAGGAAGTACTCGGGAATGATTGCCAACAAAGCGCCCCATGACTTCCAGTTTGTGCAGAAAAACGATGAGTCAGGCCCCCACTCCCATCGCCTGTACTACCTCGGTGAGCTCAAAACCACCTGCCACTGAAGACTGTCACGCTATTGCTCAATCAGTGGTTCATTGAGTACCACTTATGTTTTTACAATTAAATGCACCGTGTTGCAAGTTGTACCTTGGTCACCTAACTCGTTTTCTAATGTATCTCTCTACCAGGGATGTCTTACGGAAGTAGAGAGAACTCACTGCTCTACTCCGAAATCCCCAAGAAGATCCGGAAAGAGGCCCTCTTGGTGTTGTCGTGGAAACAGATGCTGGATCACTTCCAGGTGAATATCACTTATCTAATTTGTTCCACTGAAACCTAATGACATCCAAACTAGGGCTGAATATTTTCCCAAAATCAACACTTTTTCCTTCCCAAGAAAATTGCAAGCCCTACCGTGCATCCCGGTATTCCCATTCAAAGCGGAAATGTTATAAAGCATATAATACCACCCCAAAAAATCTGACATGATTATACCACTGTAAATTGGTAAATATACAGAGGAACACAGGTTTCTTGTGGTATTTGCTGCAATTGAATCAACTCAAAGTTCTCTGTCAACACACTAGGCTATTTCGTTGATGTAGCCTAGTTTTAATGTAGGCACTGTTTGCCAAGTGGTAATGATGAGGTTATTACAGCCTACTGAAAATGACTTTTGTTTTAGCCTACCTACTGATTGTGGCATATCCGATGCTGCGCTAAAGAAACAGACACGCAACAGCAGCAAAGAGCGGAGATTCAGCACCATGGATAGCGCCGCGGTTGATCATTTAAAACCGCAAATCTAACTAGTCAAGCCCGTGCCATATAGTCTGTGGCCCGTGCTCTCTTGCATGCGTCTCACTAGGAGGATTTCAAAAAGTCACTTGTTGGTAAGAATAAGCATTTGCTCCATTCCCTGCTTCTGTGTCAATGAGCCTACAAACGCTGCACTGTTCATTAGTCTCGTCATTCACAATTTGACAATTAATATTGTCACCTATCAGATTTCAATTTGGTTTTAGGGTACGTCTATTATGTGGTCATTTAATTTCGGTATAGTTTAGTTGCAGTGAGTGCCGCAGTTGACATTTTAGAGCCTCTGCTAGTGCCACACAGCTACATTTATCAAATTGTATTTGTCACCTGTGCTGAATAAAACGGGTGTAGGCCTTAACGTGAAATACTTACAAGCCCTTAACCAACAATGCAGTTTAAGAAAAAGAGTTAAGAAAAAAGTTGACTAAATAAACAAAATAAAAAATAACAACAATAAAATAACGGGGCTACATACAGGGCCAATGTGCGGGGGTATGAGGTAGTTGAGGTATTTGAGGTATTATGTACATGTAGGTAGGGGTAAAGTGACTATGCATAGATAATATACAGCGAGTAGCAGCCTTATGGCTTGGGGGTGGAAGGCATCCTACGGTCCCCGGGAGACAGGCGGTCTGCTATTTCGGACCGGAGGAGGTCTATGATCTCCTGTTGGGCGATGGCGCAGGCCATTAGCTGACAGGCATGAGCAAAGAATTTCTACATCAGCGGGTGTAGTGGGCTTCCGGGGGGGGGGTGTATATTATAAATCACAGCCACCGGAAAGGGGAAAGGTTGTGATCTTGCCTCAAAGTGCCTGTATTCTCCACCCGTTTAGAACGGATCAGCTTGTCTGAAACACCCTAACACAGGAGGCATAAAATGAACAGACGAGAGGCAGTGGTTGTGGTTCCTTTTTTGTTGTCGTATTGTTTACTAAACGGGTCTTCTTTCGCCCGACAAGATAACTCCAGTACCGGGAACTTCCAATTCTGAAACACCAATGTAAAACAAAAGAAACATAAACTAAGCCGAAAATCAAAAGGCCGTGGGCAAAAATTGAAAGCAAAACCGCAAACGGCTACTCCTGTCTTAGACTATCGTCTACACATAACAGTTACAAGGAGGAACGCTTCTGTCTACCTAAAGCCTGCCTAGGTTAACAGAGAGACAAGGTGCCCGGTCACAGAACTTTCTCTGGAGGTAGGAAAAACCGACGTCCTCACAGGTCCCCGTCTCTACTCCCAATCCTCCCCTAGCTCCTCTCCTGGCACACCTATATAGAGGAAGACACAAAGCAATTAGTGGTCCCAGCTGTGTAATAATTGGCTTTACACTGAGTACCTATCCTCTGAGAAGGGTGCTGTCGTGTCATCTTCCTCCGGCTGGTCACTCAAGTCTCTCCTATTTATCTATCTTATCTAAAAAAAATGTTAATTGAGTTTCCTGTAAACAATGGATATTATATTACATCTCTTTTAGCCAGGTAAATACTGATTGTCTTTTTCTTATTATCTGCTAAGCCATTAGTTATAACTGGCTATAATTATTTCACCATTTACCATAATGAGATACAAGTTTCAAATCTATTTATCATAATATATGTTTGTAAACTCACCATTTAAAAAGTACTATGGTGATTGAGTGTCCATATAGCTGTACTATATTTGCATTGCTACTAAGTAAACCTCCAATTGTTCCCCACTATTCCACCCACTAAAACCCCTCCCCTTCACAAGTTGGGTTGTCATCCCGTGATCGGCAGACCACCCCCGATCCCAGGGCCCCTCGAGAGACCGGGACCCATCCTTTGAAAAGAGCACATAGTGCCACCCTACGAACGGAAGCAAATCAACCGTCAAAAGCATTTCCATCGCCCTCACCTCTTTTTTGCGTTATATATATATATAGCTAGTAAAAAATATAAAGTACATTCGGAAAGTATTCAGACCCCTTGACTTCTTCCACATTTTGTTACGTTACAGCCTTAATTCTAAAATGTATTCAATGGATTTTTCCCTCATCAATCTACAGACAATATGCCATAAAGACAGAGCAACAACTGGCTTTTAGAAATTTTAGCAAATGTATTTTTAAAAATAAACCTAGAATATTACATTTACATAAGTATTCATACCTTTTACTCAGTACTTTGTTGAAGCAACTTTGGCAGCGATTACAGCCTTGAGTCTTTTTGGGTGTGACGCTACCAGCGTGGCACACCTGTGTTAGGGGAGTTTATCCCATTTTGCTCTGCAAATCCTCTCAAGCTCTGTCAGGTTGGATGGGGAGTGTCGCTGTACAGCTATTTTCAGGTCTCTCCAGAGATGTTCCATCTGGCTCAAGTCCGGGCTCTGGCTGGGCCACTCAAGGACATTCAGAGACTTGTCCCAAAGCCACTCCTGCGTTGTCTTGGCTGTGTGCTTAGGGTCGTTGAACCTTTGCCCCAGTCTGAGGTCCTGAGCACTGTGAAGCAGGTTTTCATCAAGAATCTCTCAGTACTGCGTGACCTAAAATAGACAGACACGTGTGTGCTTTTTCAAATCATGACCAATCAATTTAATTTACCACAGGTGGGCTCCAGTCAAGTCGTAGCAACATCTCAAGAATGATCAATGGAAACAGGGTGCACCTGAGCTCAGTTTTGATTCTCATAGCAAAGGGTCTGAATACTTATATAAATAAATATATACATTTGCAAAAATGTCTAAAAACCTGTTTTCAATTCATCATTATGTGATATTGTGTGTAGATTGATGAGAAAAAAAACATACTTAATACATTTTTGAATATGGCCGGAACGTAACGAAATGTGTAAAAAGTCAAGAGGTCTGAATACTTTCTGAATATATATATATATATATATATATATAACATCCTGCTTATCTTAGTTTCCACAATTAGCAAATAATATTAGTCATAATGTAGGCAGTTAATGCAAAGAATTGTTACCTCGAACCAGAATTGTTACCTCGAACCAGGATTGTTACCGCTAACCAGGATTGTTATCTCGAACCAGGATTGTTACCGCTAACCAGGATTGTTATCGCGAACCAGGATTGTTACCGCTAACCAGGATTGTTACCTCTAACCAGGATTGTTACCTCTAACCAGGATTGTTATCTCTAACCAGGATTGCCATTACATAAATTACATTTTTGGCAAGCAATTATTATTTTAGCAAACAATTATTGTGATCCATCCTGTATTGTCCCTTACATCTTTACTCACTAGCAACAGTTGTGGGATACATACATACACAAACAAACACTCATACAAATGACTTTCCCCTCTTTCCAACACTTCCAGGCCACACCGCACCAGGGGGCCTATTCCCGGGAGGAGGAGCTGCTTCGGGAGCGTAAGCGTCTGGGAGCGTTTGGGATCACCTCCTACGACTACCACTCCCAGACCGGCCTGTTCCTCTTCCAGGCCAGCAACAGCCTCTTCTATTGTCAGGACGGGGGAAACAACGGCTTCATTGTGAGTTTTACCCCCTTTTATTATCAATCAAGTGTATTTATAAAGCCCTTTCTACATCAGCGGTTCTTAATTCCTCCGTTTAAATTTAGACCATCCGATGCTTTAATTTCTTCACATTCACAACAGTAAGTCAGTAAGTTGCCATAGCCATCATAGCCATCATAGCGATCATAGCCATTTTCCTGTATGGCGAATAAAAAGTTGGCAACTCAAAACGTTGTCAGATATGTTCTGGCACTTATAGTTGAAGTCAGACATTTACATACACTTTAGCCAAATACATTTAAACTCAGTTTTTCCACAATTCCCAACATTTAACCCGAGTAAAAATTCCCTGTTTTAGGTCAGTTAGGGTCACTACTTTATTTTAAGAATGCGATATGTCAGAATAATAATAGAGAGAATGATTTATTTCAGCTTTTGTTTCTTTCATCACATTCCCAGTGGGTCAGACGTTTTCATACACTCAATTAGTATTTAGTAGCATTGCCTTTAAATTGTTTAACTTGGGTCAAACGTTTCAGGTAGCCTTCCACATGCTTCCCACAATAAGTTGGGTGAATTTTGGCCCATTCCACCTGACAGAGCCTGTGTAACTGAGTCAGGTTTGTAGGCCTCCTTGCTCACACACACCTTTTTAGTTCTGACCACAAATTTTCAATAGGATTGAGGTCAGGGCTTTGTGATGGCCATTCCAATACCTTGACTTTGTTGTCCTTAAGCCTTTTTGCCACAACTTTGGAAGTATGCTTGGGGTCAGTGTCCATTTGGAAGACCCATTTGCAACCAAGCTTTAACTTCCTGACTGATGTCTTGAGATGTTGCTTCAATATTTCCACATAATTTTCCATCCTCATGATGACATCTATTTAGTGAAGTACACCAGTCCCTCCTGCAGCAAAACACTCCCACAACATGATGCTTACCACCCCCGTGTGTAACGGTTAGGATGGTGTTCTTTGGCTTGCAAGCCTCCCCCTTTTTCCTCCAAACCTAACGATGGTCATTATGGCCAAACAGTTCTATTTTTGTTTCATCAGACCAGAGTACATTTCTCCAAAAAGTACGATCTTTGTCCCCATGTGCTGTTGCAAACCATAGTCTGGCTTTTTTATGGCGGCTTCTTTTTCAATTTTCAATTTTTTAATTTTACCCCTTTTTTTCTCCCCAATTTCGTGGTATCCAATTGTTGTAGTAGCTACTATCTTGTCTCTTCGCTACAACTCCCGTACGGACTTGGGAGAGACGAAGGTTGAAAGTCATGCGTCCTCCGATACACAACCCAACCAGCCGTACTGCTTCTTAACACCGCGCGCATCCAACCCGGAAGCCAGCTGCACCAATGTGTCAGAGGGTACACCGTGCACCTGGCAACCTTGGTTAGCGCGCACTGCGCCTGGCCCGCCACAGGAGTCGCTGGTGCGCGATGAGACAAGGACATCCCTACCGACCAAGCCCTCCCTAACCCTGACGACGCTAGGCCAGTTGTGCGTCGCCCCACCGACCTCCCGGTCGCGGCCGGTTACGACAGAGCCTGGGCGCGAACCCAGGGACTCTGATGGCACAGCTGGCGCTGCAGTACAGCGCCCTTAGCCACTGCGCCACCCGGGAGGCCAGCAGTCGCTTCTTCCTTGCTGAGCGGCCTTTCTGGTTTTGTCGATATAGGACTCGTATTACTCTGGATATAGATACTTTTGTACCCGTTTCCTCCAGCATCTTCACAAGGTCCTTTGCTGTTGTTCTGCGATTGATTTGCACTTTTCGCACCAAAGTACATTGATCTCTAGGAGACAGAACACGTCTCCTTCCTGAGCGGTATAATGGCTGTGTGGTCTCATGTTGTTTATGCTTGCGTGCCATTGTTTGTACAGATGAACATGGTACCTTCAGGCATTTGGAAATTGCTCCCAAAGATGAACCAGACTTGTGGAGGTCTACAATTTTTTTCTCTGAGGTCTTGACTGATTTATTTTGATTTTCCCACGATGTCAAGCAGAGGCACTGAGTTTGAAGGTAGGCCTTGAAATACATCCACAGGTACACCTTCAATTCACTCAAATTATCAGAAGCTGCTAAAGCCAAGACATCATTTTCTGGAATTTTCCAAGCTGTTTAAAGGCACAGTCAACTTAGTGTGTATGTAAACTTCTGGAATTGTGATACAGTGAATTATAAATTAAATAATCTGTCTGTAAACAATTGTTGGAAAAATGACTTGTGTCATGCACAAAGTAGATGTCCTAACCGACTTGCCAAAACTATAGTGGTTGAAAAACAAGTTTTAATGACTCCAACCTAAGTGTCTGTTAACTTCTGACTTCTGGCTAGACAAAGAAATCCATTATTATTTATTTTATGTAGGTCCTAAGAAACATACATCTAAAACAATTTAGTACCAAAAGAATAGAATAGTATATTTTGAGTTTAATTATTATTACTTGTTATTATTATTACTTGTCTGTGCAAATTATTATTTTATTTTGTTCATTCAAGAGATATACATACTTAGCATACATTCCCCTGCCCTGATCAATCAACACACATATTTTATAGTAAGAATTAATATAATGGAATAAATAACAGAATAAATCATATTTATCCCACACAACTTGAGTGTCACTAATGTGTGGAACCACTCGTATAAGAAAAGTTTAAAACGATCTGACTTCTGGAGGGTGATTTCAGAAAGTTGTTTCTTTGATCCACTTTGGATGTGATCACATCATTGTGCACTTTCTCTGATTTCAAATGCCCCAATGTTTATTTTGTCTGTAGACAGAGATAACCTACTAGCGATTTGTTGTTTAAGTTTGGTTAATATGCACGCGTTTCTATCATTTATGAACTAATTATAAGGGCCGTTAAATATTTACCTGTCAAAGTCAATCAAAAAACAAATGAAATGGCAGTGTGCATTCCCCCCAGGCTAAATGCCAACGCAATTACTGTGACAATCCTGTTTACTGTGACAACAGACAAGAACCTCTCAAGGACAGAACTAAATACATTTAAATGGAGAAAATAAATGCATTAAAATTATCATTTTTATTTGACCTTTTGTTTAACTAGGGAAGTCAGTTAAGAACAAATTCTTATTTTCAATGACAGCCTTGGAACAGTGGGTTAACTGCCTTGTTCAGGGGCAGAATGACAGATTTGTTTTTTTTACCTTGTCAGCTCGGGGATTCAAACTTGCAACCTTTCGTTTACTAGTCCAACGCTCTTCACCACCTGTCGCCCCAAACTTAATAAGGACAAGTTTAATGTTGGACGACAATATAATGTTAATGATTTAATGCGTGACCAAGATGGTAAGTTGGTGGGACTTTTAAATACATTACAGCAATCCTGACTAGGTCGGTTGATGGAAATAAAAGTACAGGCGTTGTTGCCGGCAACACCTTTCAGATATAAAGAAAAGGTGGCAAAAAGTTGCCGGCTTGGTCAAGTTGGCAGAAAAACGTCTTGGTATGAAAGGTACTTTGCATAAGTATTCAAATGCCCTTGAGGATTCAAATTGATGTGGGATTTTAAATTGATTGAATTGATGTCTTTTTTTTTGTAAACAATCTATCACCAAATACTCTGTCAAAGTGGAAGTAAAATTCTAACTTTAAGAAAACACATTTGGGATCGATTACAGCTGTGAGTCTTCTTGGGTCAGTCTAAGAACTCTGCACACCTGGATTGTGCAATATTTGCCCATTTTATTATTTAAAAACTTCTTCAAGCTCTGTCAAGATGTTGGGGATCATGGGCTCGACATCCATTTTCAAGTCTTGCCATAGATTTTCAAGCAGATTTAAGTCAAGACTGCAGGAACATTCACTGTCTTCTTGGTAAGCAGCTCCAGTGTAGATTTGGCCTGGTGTTGTATGTTATTGTCCTGCTGAAAGGTGAATTCCTCTCCCAGTATATGATGTAAAGCAGACTAAAACAGGTTTTCCTCTAGGATTTTGCCTGTGCTTAGCTCCATCGAGTTTAATTTATCCTGAAAAACTCCCCAGTATTTGCCAATGTCAAGCATACCCATACCATGCTTGAAATTAAGGAGACAGTTACTCAATGATGTTGTGTTGGATTTGCCCCAAACATAAGGCTTTGCATTTAGGCCAAAAAGTGTATTCCTTTGCTGTGTTTTTGTTGCAGTGTTACTTTAGTGGCTTGATGCATGTTTTGGAATATTTTTATTTGGCATATTTGTATTAATCTTTTCACTCTCATTTAGGTAATTATTTTGGAGTCACTACAATATTGTTGATCCATCCTCAGCTTTCTCCCATCACAGCTATTGAACATGGTAGCTATTTTAAATTCACCTGTGGCCTCATGGTAACATCCCTGAGCAGTTTCATTCCGGTCCTGTGGCTCAGTTCAGAAGGATTACTGTATCTTTGATGTTTCTGGGTGGTTTAATACATAACTCACAGCATAAATATTATCTTGACCATGCTTAAGGAGATATTCAATATCTGATTTGTTATTGTTGCTCATCTATCAATCACTGTCCTTCTTTATGAAGGAAAGCTTCCTGGTCTTTGTAGTTTAATCTTTGCTTTATATTGAATACTTGACTGTGGGGACCTTAAAGATAGATAGTTCTATGTATGAGGGACAGAGGAAGGTGTAGTCAAACCCTATTATTATTATTATTATTATTATTATGCCAAATATTACCCCTGAACTAATTTAGGCTTGCCTAAGCAAAGGGACTGAATACTTAAGCAACAATTATATTTGAGTTATTCCTTTAAAAAAAAAAAATCTTCTAAAATAAATCTTCCACTTTGACATTACAGTATTTTGTGTAGATTGTTGGCAAAAAAAACAAACAATTAAATTAAATTTTTACCCCACTTTGTAACACAATAAAATGTGTAGAAATCCAAGGGGTCTGATTACTTTTACCAGACACTGTATGTTTGCTAGTGTATCTTTTTTATAGTGCTTTCTAGAGCGTTACACTCACTTCTTCCCTTAGTTCTATCAGGTTGTGGTTAGTTTATAGATTCTAGAGAATAGGTTGGCTATATGGGCTCGATTTGACACCATATCTACCGTTATGTTGTTTTCTATACATGGCCTGCCTCGGTGTTCACACTTGTCAACATATCTGTCTAAGACTGAATCTATCATTGCAAGCAGTTTTTGATTATTTCCTGTTGTGGTTCAATTATGACCATCCTGGGATTGTAATCTGTGTAATATAAGTGGAATTTAAAAATCTAGTAGTTGAGATACGCATTAGCACAGCACCCAACGCCACTGTAATGAATGACTGTTGCTGTATACACCAAGTCACTTGGCTCTGTCATAACCTCACATGGTCTCTCCTATCATTGCTATGCAGACGACACACAATTAATCTTCTCCTTTCCCCCTTCTGATGACCAGGTGGCGAATCGCATCTCTGCATATCTGGCAGACATATCAGTGTGGATGACGGATCACCACCTCAAGCTGAACCTCGGCAAGACGGAGCTGCTCTTCCTCCCGGGGAAGGACTGCCCGTTCCATGATCTCGCCATCACGGTTGACAACTCCATTGTGTCCTCCTCCCAGAGCGCTAAGGACCTTGGCGTGATCCTGGACAACACCCTGTCGTTCTCAACTAACATCAAGGCGGTGGCCCGTTCCTGTAGGTTCATGCTCTACAACATCCGCAGAGTACGACCCTGCCTCACACAGGAAGCGGCGCAGGTCCTAATCCAGGCACTTGTCATCTCCCGTCTGGATTACTGCAACTCGCTGTTGGCTGGGCTCCCTGCCTGTGCCATTAAACCCCTACAACTCATCCAGAACGCCGCAGCCCGTCTAGTGTTCAACCTTCCCAAGTTCTCTCACGTCACCCCGCTCCTCCGCTCTCTCCACTGGCTTCCAGTTGAAGCTCGCATCCGCTACAAGACCATGGTGCTTGCCTACGGAGCTGTGAGGGGAACGGCACCTCAGTACCTCCAGGCTCTGATCAGGCCCTACACCCAAATAAGGGCACTGCGTTCATCCACCTCTGGCCTGCTCGCCTCCCTACCACTGAGGAAGTACAGTTCCCGCTCAGCCCAGTCAAAACTGTTCGCTGCTCTGGCTCCCCAATGGTGGAACAAACTCCCTCATGACGCCAGGACAGCGGAGTCAATCACCACCTTCCGGAGACACGTGAAACCCCACCTCTTTAAGGAATACCTAGGATAGGATAAAGTAATCCTTCTCACCCCCCCTCCCCCCCTTAAAATATTTAGATGCACTATTGTAAAGTGGCTGTTCCACTGGATGTCATAAGGTGAATGCACCAATTTGTAAGTCGCTCTGGATAAGAGCGTCTGCTAAATGACTTAAATGTAAATGTAAATGCTGTATATATGGTTGTTTTCAGGGTTGTATGTATTCATTAGTGCACATTGTAGAAAAAAAAATAGTTTTTCAATGGAAAATGAAACTTGTATTGGACAAGTCTAGGTCTTCCCTGTTTCAGTCTGTTTTGTGCCGTTTGGTGCCTAATGAATACGACCCTGTACACTGACAGTGTGTTTCCTGGTTTAAAAGCAGTCTGCCCCAATGAAGCCGGTGGAGATTAAGACACAGTGCTCAGGGACCCGCATGGACCCCAAGATCTCCCCAGGAGAGCCCAACTTCATTGCATTTATCAACAACAACGACCTGTGGCTGGCTAACATCAAGTCTGGGGAGGAGAGGAGACTCACCTTCTGTCACAAAGGTCAGGGGGTCAGCAACTTTTGGATGTTTGTTGTACTGTAGTCGTATGGCATTGTAAACGTTCTCTATGCCATGCTGCTGACGCTGCATAGATTTGATCAAATGAATGAATCCCCTCTCCCTGGTTCAGGTCTGGATAACGTAAAGGAGGACCCCAAGTCTGCGGGCGTGGCCACGTTTGTGATCCAGGAGGAGTTTGACCGCTTCACTGGCTACTGGTGGAGTCCATCTGCTGTAGAGGGTGAGTAGGGTCACCATCTACCACTCCTTCCATATGAGTAGAGCACCACTCACTTTCATGCGAGAGAAATTGGGCTCTTCTGTAATCAAGTAGTCTTGTCTGTCAGTCAATCAGTGATGCTTTGATGAACATTGTACAGGCTTCAACCTGCCCCAGACACTGTCGTCATGAAGATGTCTGTCATATAAACTTCAGCTGTATCTGTATCTCATTTTCAGCCTGCTTTTCCCTTCTGTTAGACTCCGATGGGGGGAAAACCCTGCATCTGCTGTATGAAGAGGTGGATGAGACGGAGGTAGAGATCATTCATGTTCCCTCTCCAGCCCTGGAGGAGCGGAAGGCCGATGCTTACAGATACCCCCGCACAGGTGAGCCCCCCCCTTTGGTGCAGGTTGAGCCCCCCCTCCCCCCCCCCTGGTGCAGGTTGAGCCCCTCCCCCCCTGGTGCAGGTTGAGCCCCTCCCCCTGGTGCAGGTTGAGCCCCTCCCCCTGGTGCAGGTTGAGCCCCTCCCCCTGGTGCAGGTTGAGCCCCTCCCCCTGGTGCAGGTTGAGCCCCTCCCCCCTGGTGCAGGTTGAGCCCCTCCCCCGGTGCAGGTTGAGCCCCTCCCCCGGTGCAGGTTGAGCCCCTCCCCGCCCTGGTGCAGGTTGAGCCCCTCCCCGCCCTGGTGCAGGTTGAGCCCCTCCCCGCCCTGGTGCAGGTTGAGCCCCTCCCCCTGGTGCAGGTTGAGCCCCTCCCCCTGGTGCAGGTTGAGCCCCTCCCCCTGGTGCAGGTTGAGCCCCTCCCCCTGGTGCAGGTTGAGCCCCTCCCCCCTGGTGCAGGTTGAGCCCCTCCCCCTGGTGCAGGTTGAGCCCCTCCCCCTGGTGCAGGTTGAGCCCCTCCCCCTGGTGCAGGTTGAGCCCCTCCCCCTGGCGCAGGTTGAGCCCCTCCCCCTGGCGCAGGTTGAGTCCCCCCCCTGGCGCAGGTTGAGTCCCCCCCCCCTGGCGCAGGTTGAGTCCCCCCTGGCGCAGGTTGAGTCCCCCCGCAGGTTGGCGCAGGTTGAGTCCCCCCCTGGCGCAGGTTGAGTCCCCCCTGGCGCAGGTTGAGTCCCCCCCTGGCGCAGGTTGAGTCCCCCTGGCGCAGGTTGAGTCCCCCCCTGGCGCAGGTTGAGTCCCCCCTGGCGCAGGTTGAGTCCCCCCCTGGCGCAGGTTGAGTCCCCCCCCCCTGGCGCAGGTTGAGTCCCCCCTGGCGCAGGTTGAGTCCCCCCTGGCGCAGGTTGAGTCCCCCTGGCGCAGGTTGAGTCCCCCTGGCGCAGGTTGAGTCCCCCTGGCGCAGGTTGAGTCCCCCTGGCGCAGGTTGAGTCCCCCCCTGGCGCAGGTTCCCCCCTGGCGCAGGTTGAGTCCCCCTGGCGCAGGTTGAGTCCCCCTGGCGCAGGTTGAGTCCCCCTGGCGCAGGTTGAGTCCCCCTGGCGCAGGTTGAGTCCCCAGGTTGAGTCCCCCTGGCGCAGGTTGAGTCCCCCCTGGCGCAGGTTGAGTCCCCCTGGCGCAGGTTGAGTCCCCCCTGGCGCAGGTTGAGTCCCCCCTGGCGCAGGTTGAGTCCCCCTGGCGCAGGTTGAGTCCCCCCTGGCGCAGGTTGAGTCCCCCTGGCGCAGGTTGAGTCCCCCTGGCGCAGGTTGAGTCCCCCCTGGCGCAGGTTGAGTCCCCCTGGCGCAGGTTGAGTCCCCCTGGCGCAGGTTGAGTCCCCCCTGGCGCAGGTTGAGTCCCCCTGGCGCAGGTTGAGTCCCCCCTGGCGCAGGTTGAGTCCCCCTGGCGCAGGTTGAGTCCCCCCTGGCGCAGGTTGAGTCCCCCTGGCGCAGGTTGAGTCCCCCGCAGGTGAGTCCCCCCCTGGCGCAGGTTGAGTCCCCCCCTGGCGCAGGTTGAGTCCCCCCCTGGCGCAGGTTGAGTCCCCTGGCGCAGGTTGAGTCCCCCTGGCGCAGGTTGAGTCCCCCCTGGCGCAGGTTGAGTCCCCCTGGCGCAGGTTGAGTCCCCCCCTGGCGCAGGTTGAGTCCCCCTGGCGCAGGTTGAGTCCCCCCCTGGCGCAGGTTGAGTCCCCCCTGGCGCAGGTTGAGTCCCCCCTGGCGCAGGTTGAGTCCCCCCTGGCGCAGGTTGAGTCCCCCTGGCGCAGGTTGAGTCCCCCTGGCGCAGGTTGAGTCCCCCTGGCGCAGGTTGAGTCCCCCCTGGCGCAGGTTGAGTCCCCCCTGGCGCAGGTTGAGTCCCCCTGGCGCAGGTTGAGTCCCCCCTGGCGCAGGTTGAGTCCCCCTGGCGCAGGTTGAGTCCCCCTGGCGCAGGTTGAGTCCCCCTGGCGCAGGTTGAGTCCCCCTGGCGCAGGTTGAGTCCCCCCTGGCGCAGGTTGAGTCCCCCCTGGCGCAGGTTGAGTCCCCCCCTGGCGCAGGTTGAGTCCCCCTGGCGCAGGTTGAGTCCCCCCTGGCGCAGGTTGAGTCCCCAGGTTGAGTCCCCCTGGCGCAGGTTGAGTCCCCCCTGGCGCAGGTTGAGTCCCCCTGGCGCAGGTTGAGTCCCCCTGGCGCAGGTTGAGTCCCCTGGCGCAGGTTGAGTCCCCCCTGGCGCAGGTTGAGTCCCCCCTGGCGCAGGTTGAGTCCCCCCTGGCGCAGGTTGAGTCCCCCCTGGCGCAGGTTGAGTCCCCCTGGCGCAGGTTGAGTCCCCCTGGCGCAGGTTGAGTCCCCCTGGCGCAGGTTGAGTCCCCCCCTGTCCCCCTGGCGCAGGTTGAGTCCCCCTGGCGCAGGTTGAGTCCCCCTGGCGCAGGTTGAGTCCCCCTGGCGCAGGTTGAGTCCCCCCCTGGCGCAGGTTGAGTCCCCCTGGCGCAGGTTGAGTCCCCCCTGGCGCAGGTTGAGTCCCCCCTGGCGCAGGTTGAGTCCCCCTGGCGCAGGTTGAGTCCCCCTGGCGCAGGTTGAGTCCCCCCCTGGCGCAGGTTGAGTCCCCCCTGGCGCAGGTTGAGTCCCCCCCCTGGCGCAGGTTGAGTCCCCCCTGGCGCAGGTTGAGTCCCCCTGGCGCAGGTTGAGTCCCCCTGGCGCAGGTTGAGTCCCCCGCAGGTTGAGTCCCCCTGGCGCAGGTTGAGTCCCCCCTGGCGCAGGTTGAGTCCCCCTGGCCCCCTGCGCAGGTTGAGTCCCCCCTGGCGCAGGTTGAGTCCCCCTGGCGCAGGTTGAGTCCCCCCCTGGCGCAGGTTGAGTCCCCCTGGCGCAGGTTGAGTCCCCCGCAGGTTGAGTCCCCTGGCGCAGGTTGAGTCCCCCTGGCGCAGGTTGAGTCCCCCTGGCGCAGGTTGAGTCCCCCTGGCGCAGGTTGAGTCCCCCCTGGCGCAGGTTGAGTCCCCCCTGGCGCAGGTTGAGTCCCCCCGCAGGTTGAGTCCCCTGGCGCAGGTTGAGTCCCCCCTGGCGCAGGTTGAGTCCCCCTGGCGCAGGTTGAGTCCCCCCCCCTGGCGCAGGTTGAGTCCCCCCTGGCGCAGGTTGAGTCCCCCCCCCCTGGCGCAGGTTGAGTCCCCCCTGGCGCAGGTTGAGTCCCCCTGGCGCAGGTTGAGTCCCCCTGGCGCAGGTTGAGTCCCCCCTGGCGCAGGTTGAGTCCCCCTGGCGCAGGTTGAGTCCCCCTGGCGCAGGTTGAGTCCCCCTGGCGCAGGTTGAGTCCCCCCTGGCGCAGGTTGAGTCCCCCTGGCGCAGGTTGAGTCCCCCCCTGGCGCAGGTTGAGTCCCCCTGGCGCAGGTTGAGTCCCCCCTGGCGCAGGTTGAGTCCCCTGGCGCAGGTGAGTCCCCCTGGCGCAGGCTGAGTCCCCCTGGCGCAGGCTGAGTCCCCCCTGGCGCAGGTTGAGTCCCCCCCTGGCGCAGGTTGAGTCCCCCTGGCCCCCCCCTGGCGCAGGTTGAGTCCCCCCTGGCGCAGGTTGAGTCCCCCCTGGCGCAGGTTGAGTCCCCCTGGCCCCCCCTGGCGCAGGTTGAGTCCCCCCCTGGCGCAGGTTGAGTCCCCCCTGGCGCAGGTTGAGTCCCCCTGGCGCAGGTTGAGTCCCCCCTGGCGCAGGTTGAGTCCCCCCCCTGGCGCAGGTTGAGCCCCTCCCCCTGGCGCAGGTTGAGTCCCCCCTGGCGCAGGTTGAGTCCCCCTGGCGCAGGTTGAGTCCCCCCCTGGCGCAGGTTGAGCCCCCCCCCTGGCGCAGGTTGAGTCCCGTCCCCCCCTGGCGCAGGTTGAGCCCGTCCCCCTGGCGCAGGTTGAGCCCGTCCCCCCCTGGCGCAGGTTGAGCCCGTCCCCCCCCCTGGCGCAGGTTGAGCCCGTCCCCCTGGCGCAGGTTGAGCCCGTCCCCCTGGCGCAGGTTGAGCCCGTCCCCCCTGGCGCAGGTTGAGCCCGTCCCCCTGGCGCAGGTTGAGCCCGTCCCCCCTGGCGCAGGTTGAGCCCGTCCCCCCCTGGCGCAGGTTGAGCCCGTCCCCCTGGCGCAGGTTGAGCCCGTCCCCCTGGCGCAGGTTGAGCCCGTCCCCCCTGGCGCAGGTTGAGCCCGTCCCCCCCTGGCGCAGGTTGAGCCCGTCCCCCCTGGCGCAGGTTGAGCCCGTCCCCCTGGCGCAGGTTGAGCCCGTCCCCCTGGCGCAGGTTGAGCCCGTCCCCCCTGGCGCAGGTTGAGCCCGTCCCCCTGGCGCAGGTTGAGCCCGTCCCCCCCTGGCGCAGGTTGAGCCCGTCCCCCCTGGCGCAGGTTGAGCCCGTCCCCCCCTGGCGCAGGTTGAGCCCGTCCCCCCTGGCGCAGGTTGAGCCCGTCCCCCCTGGCGCAGGTTGAGCCCGTCCCCCCTGGCGCAGGTTGAGCCCGTCCCCCCTGGCGCAGGTTGAGCCCCCCCTGGCGCAGGTTGAGCCCCCTGGCGCAGGTTGAGCCCCCCCCTGGCGCAGGTTGAGCCCCCCCCTGGCGCAGGTTGAGCCCCCCTGGCGCAGGTTGAGTCCCCCCTGGCGCAGGTTGAGTCCCCCTGGCGCAGGTTGAGTCCCCCCGGCGCAGGTTGAGTCCCCCCGGCGCAGGTTGAGTCCCCCCCGGCGCAGGTTGAGTCCCCCGGCGCAGGTTGAGTCCCCCCCCGGCGCAGGTTGAGTCCCCCGGCGCAGGTTGAGTCCCCCGCGCAGGTTGAGTCCCCCCGGCGCAGGTTGAGTCCCCCCCGGCGCAGGTTGAGTCCCCCGGGTTGAGTCCCCCCGCGCAGGTTGAGTCCCCCCCGGCGCAGGTTGAGGCCCCCCGGCGCAGGTTGAGGCCCCCCCGGCGCAGGTTGAGGCCTACTCATGTAGAATTGTACATTGTGTGTATGTAGTAACACAGTAGTAATGACCTAATCAAATCATTTCAAGAGTAGAGCTCCTGAGTTTTCTTTTCTCTATCTTATAATCTGAATGTTTCTATTTATCTAGGCAGTAAAAATCCACAAACCACCCTCAAACTGGCAGAGATAAAGACTAACAACCAAGGCAAAGTAAGTTGCCTACTTTCAACTTCTCTCTTTCATTCTCTTATTTCTCTCACTGCTCCCTGCATTGTTTATGAGCAGACTAATTACGTCTCTGTCTGTCCTTCTCTCTGTCCGTCTCTCTGTCCTTCTCTGTTCCTGTCTTTCTGTCTGTCTCCAGATCATGAGCATCCAAGACAAGGAGCTGGTTCTCCCCTTCACCACCCTATTCCCCGGGGCGGAGTACATCGCCCGGGCAGGATGGACGAGTGACGGCAAATAGTGAGTGTTACGGCATAATGTTTCCCCAGGGAACGCATTAGTCTCTGTTTCTTTGTTGGCTTATATTGGTTAGAGATGGGGGATGTGCAACTGATTCCCAACTGGAGGAAAGCTACTAGAGTTATGTAGGTGTTAGTTGACTAGTTTAATCAGTTGTGTTAGTGTTGAGCTCAAACACATGCCTGTACACCAGGGATCATCATCTAGATTCAGCCGCGGGACGATATCTTCTTGAGCGGATGGTCAGGGGGGCCGGAACACAATTGCAAATCATTTGTCGACTGCAAATTTGTCCGCAGGAAGCCCAAACAGATATAATGTTTGAGTGTGTCAAGAAATGCAACACTGCTGGGTTTTTCACGCTCAACAGTTTCCTGAGTGTATCAAGAATGGTCCACCACCCTAAGGACATCCAGTCAACTTGACAAAACTGTGGGAAGCATTGGAGCCAGCATACCTGTGGAACACTTTCGACACCTTATAGAGTCCGTGCCCACGACAATTTGAGGCTGTTCTGAGGGCAAAAGGGGGTGCAACTTGATATTAGGAAGGTGTTCCTCAGGTTTTTTCTCTCTCTATTATGCGTGGGAACAGATTTCCAAAATTGAAATAACTTGGATCTTATTTGCTGGTGTTTTTTACAGTCTTTTATGTCCAACAATAAAACATTTAGTAAAAAATAAAGAAATATACAATATATTTGTACATGATGTATCATGAAAGAAATTTGGCGATTGATTGGGTATGTAAAGTCATTTCCCGTGAATATATAATTATTTTCTCTCCATCAATCAGCTGTGCTAATGGAGGTGCCTACTACCAATACTCTTATGCAGGATATGACTGCATTGTTCCAGTAGACATATACACTATATATACAAAAGTATGTGGACACCCCTTCAAATGAGTGGATTCGGCTAATTCAGCCACACCCCTTGCTGACAGGTGTATAAAATTGAGCACACCGCCATGCAATCTCCATAGGCAAGCATTGAGAGTAGAATGGCCTTAATGAAGAGTTCAGTGACTTTCAACATGGCACCATCATAGGGTGCCACATTTCCAACAAGTCAGTTCGTCAAATTTCTGCCCTGCTAGAGCTGCCCCGGTCCACTGTAAGTGCTGTTATTGTGAAGTTGAACCGTCTAGGAGCAACAATGGCTCAGCCATAAGTGGTAGGCCACACAAGCTCACAGAATGAGACCGCCGACTCCTGAAGCGCGTAGAGCATAAAAATCATCAGTCCTCGGTTGCACCACTCACTACCGAGTTTCAAACTGCTTCTGGAAGCAACGTCAGTACAAGAACTGTTAGTCGGGAGCTTCATGAAATGAGTTTCCATGGCCGTGCAGCCGCACGCAAGCCTAAGATCACCATGCACAATGCCAAGCGTTGGCAGGAGTGGTGTAAAGCTCACCGCCATTGGACTCTGGAGTAGTGGAAACACATTCTCTGGAGTGATGAATCACACTTCACCATCTGTCAGTCCAACGGACGAGAACTCTAGCTTCCCCAATAGTGTAAAGTTTGGTGGAGGAGGAATAATGATCTGGGGCTGATTTTCATGGTTTGGACTAGGCCCCTTAGTTCCCAGTTCCATATGTATTTTTTGTTCAGAAAACTTTTTTTTGGGGGGGGGCTCCTGAATGGCGGCGTGGTCTGTGCTAGAGGCTAGAGTCACTACAGACCCGGGTTCGATCCCGGAGGACGCATGGCTCAAATTTGCTTTTGCCTGGTGTACTGTATAGGATCCAGTCAGTGAGGTAAAGTGTCTCTCTGTCTCCCTCTTCAGTGGTTGGGCCGTGCTGCTGGACCGCAGTCAGAAGAGGCTCCAGCTGGTCCTGCTTCCCCCGGCCCTCTTCATCCCCATCACAGACGACCCGGCCCAGAGACAGGAGAGCCTGGAGGCCGTGCCCGAGGACGTCCACCCTTACATTGTCTATGAGGAGACCACCGACATCTGGATCAATGTGAGAGAGAGTTTCTGGGGATGGCACTTCTTAAGAGGCTGGGCACATCTCAGTTGTTGTTTTGAGCATGAACAGGGAAAGTAAACATTTTGTTATGATGGAACGTGAATAAGGTTTGGTAATGGAGGGGCCCCTCAATTTAACCCGTTTTGTACTATATGAGAGAATTGTAGCTACCAGATTATGTGGTTAGTATTATGTGTACCATGAATCATAAGACTCTAGATTTGGTTAAAGGTTTGACGCTTGTTGGGAACTACTCTTGGAATATTTGCCTATTGAGTTTGATTATTGAATTGACAGTTGGCAGGTAGCCTAGTGGTTAAAAGCATTGGGCCAGTAACCGAAAGGTCGATGGTTCGAATCCCGATCAGACTTGGTGAAAAATCTGTCAGTGTGCCCTTGAGCAAAACACTTAACTCTAATTGCTCCTGTAAGTCGCTCTGGATAAGAGTGTTTGTTAAAATGACTAAAACGTTACATGTAAAACAGTCACTATATATTGAGGGTGTATGTTGACATATACACTGATTGTACAAAGCATTAGGAATACCCACTTTTGCCCTCAGAACAGTCTCAATTTGTCAGGGCATGGACTCTACAAGGTGTCGAAAGCGTTCCACAGGGATGCTGGCCCATGTTGACTCCAATACTTCCCACAGTTGTGTCCATTTGGCTGGATGTCCTTTAGGTGGTGGACCATTTTTCATAAACACAGGAAACTGTGGCGCGTGAAAAACCCAGCAGCGTTGCAGTTCTTGACACACTCAAACCAGTGCGCTTGGTACCTACCATGTTCAAAGGCACTTAAATAGTTTGTCTTGCCCATTCACCCTCTGAATGTCACACAAACACAGTCCATTTAGCAATTGTCTCAAAGCTTAAAAATCCTTCTTTAACCTGTCTCCTCCCCTTCACCTACACTGATTTGAAGTGGATTTAACAAGTGACGTCAATAAGGGATCAGAGCTTTCACCTGGATTCACCTGGTCAGTTTGTGTCATGGAAATAGCGGGTGTCCCTAATGTTTTTTACACTCTGTGTATATTTGCAAGGAAGAGTTGGGCCACGACAAACTAATAACAGCCATGATTTTCTGTTGCCTCTAGGTTCATGATATTTTCTATCCGTTCGTTCAAACGTCCGAGGACGACTTCTCCTTCATATGGGTGAATGAATCCAAAACGGGCTTCAGCCATCTGTACAAAATCACGTCAACTTTGCGACCAGGCTGCTACCAATGGTCAGGAAACTACACACATACAGAGGGTGAGTCATTAGACTGAAGAACCTTTAACAACGTCAAATTGCCTTGAGTCTCAGATCTGTTTTTTCCGTCTTGCCAATGTCATTGCTGTCATCGCCATGTCACAGCACAAACAGATCCAGGACTCGGGCATAATCACCGATCTGTATGTGTCGCCGGTTTAAGTGAATGGCGAGATCTTGAAGGCAAATAGGATGTAACCTCGAAATATCTGCGGTCTCCATCCAGGGGGGTGTCAGATTGCCGCACTGTCGGTCAAGTAATGCTAATGAAGGACGTCAAAACAGCATCTCAAATCTCGATGGTCTCTTCCTCCTCTGCAGGAGACTTTAAATGTGCAATCAAGGAGGAGGTGACTCTGACCAGTGGAGAGTGGGAGGTGTTGGCCAGGCATGGCTCCAAGGTAGTAACTTCAGTTCATCAGATTAAAGCCCTTCTTGTCGCTGTGTTTTTATAATCTGATGTGTTGAATATGTTTATAATGGATTTGTGTGTGTGTGCCCACACTATTGTA